>NC_043992.1:2662500-2978323 GCF_902150065.1 Myripristis murdjan | reverse complement strand
TCTGAAGAAGGAAGTTACCTCCGAAACTTAAGGTAAATAACATCCCTATGTCTGATTACAAGGTAGCCTACAAAAACGTCTTTTAGTTAAAAGGAACACATGATGAATGTATTTGAACTAGGCCTATATTGATTTATGATGATGTCGGGCCATGCGTGTGTCGTATTTAAACGTGATGACGTACATACCGGGGGCAATCCTGCTTGAGCGTGTAATGTGTAATGTGACCCCCCCCCCCAATCAAATCTCACTCCATGGTTTTTTGAAAAGTTGGCAGCTCTGCTTTTACAGGGGCTAAAAACGGCCCTGCCTCGGGGTAGGGACTCTGAGCAGCCCCGTAAAACTCCCGGGTGGGGCTTGGGGTTTACTTGGTGCTGATTGGATTTACTCTCGGCGCGATGTGTCAACAGAAAGCAAACAGCCGGGCGCTAGGCGTCCCTAGCAATACGGCCAACACTACCAACTAACGCTAACGTGCTAGCTAACGTTAGCTACGCTAACAACACACTTTTAGTCGGCATTTTTAGGGGCGCTAACGTTTGCTTTAGCGGACGTTAGCTAACGCTAGTGTATTTTATCAGGTAACAGAAGCAAACCTGCCAGGTAGAGATGCAGGAGGAGGAGATGAAGCTAGAGAGACAGGAGACTCACAGGTGAAGCATTGGCTTGTAACAATGTGATAATGAGAGTAAACATGGATAATTATTTTGTAGTTTTATATTAAGGCTACTGGTGTACTAAGAGGTCTCATCATGTGTAAATGTATTATCAGTTTGTATATGTGTTTGCAGTAGTTGCTACAGAGTTGCCAGCTGCATATTTTGTTTTATTCCTCAGGAAACTGATCTAGCTGTAGGCAGCTCTACATGATGTGAAACTGCAGTCATAAATGCAAAAAACATCAACTTTCAGGGGCGCCGTCTTGGAGCACAAGACGGCGCATAGCGATGTCAAATCATCACAGGAGTTTTCTCAAGGAGCTCAAACATTATATCAGCAACGCTGTGGAAAAAACAGCCTCTCATCACACTGAAGCCAGTGTTTCCATCAGGAAGGTGAAGTGGGGCGTTTCATGAAACTTACCCTCTGTAAAGTCCAGCAGCAGCACAGCTAGGAGCACCAAGAAAATCACACGTCTACCCATGTTTCCAGGCAGAAATGACAAACTGTTTTATATAAAACTGTCATTTCCTTTGGCACGAAGCAGGAGCTCTGTTACCATCTGAGCTGCAGGTCGCTCCTGCCTTTAAATGCGGATACAGAACTGAAAGCAAAAGTAAAATGGTCTGTCTGGGAGAGGGGGTGGGCTGGGCTCACTGCCTGGACTGACTCTGCACTTTGAACACTGCTGCGGCTGTAAAGTCACACGTCTGGAATAGATACTGAAATTATATAGATAGGATTTAGATTGGCTTTATTTTATAAATAATTTCCTGTAAACTTGGTTCTCATTTCTGTCTGTGCTTCTGGGAGCTCAGTCACATTTTGGCTGGTTAGTATCATTGGGCCACAATAGTAGATATGCTATACATGACCACTTCCATATACACATTAAAAAATAAACATTATTAAACGGACTTGATGCATTTGACTTGATTATTGTGCATAAAATGTCATAATTCAAATTTTATGGTATTTTGGTGTTTTGGGCATGAAGGAGTTAACATCTAAAAATGCCCTAATCTAAAATCAAATACATTGTACATATCCACTGTACTGTATAAGCACTGTAGAAAGCATATTTGATGCATTCAGATTAAGTATTTTGCATTAAATACCATAAAGCTCTATTTTGGTTGGATTTTTAGTGTTTCAGGCATTAAGGGGTTAATATCTAAAAATGCTCAAGGGATATCACTCGGCACCCTCTTGAATTCTTAAAACCTGACCCCAAGCTACAAGAATCAGCTGAGAAAAAAAACTTTTACCGACGCAACACGACGCAAGTCTGCATAATAGTTTATTTTGTAGTATTACTTTTATACAATAGTGAGACTAGTGGTGTCAAATTATCGCGTTAATTGAGATTAATTAATTACAGTCATATTTAGCGCGTTATGTTTTTTAATCGAGTTAATCTAATTTTTAATCTCTAACTTTACTTTTTGTGTTTGGGCTTGTTTAGCATAAGCTGATAGGCTCCTATTGTCAGGCCCGAACTGTACATCGGGAGATTTCCCGAAGCGCCGGCCTATCACTGGCCCGGTGGCCTGCCCGTCTTTTTTTTTTTTTTTTTTTTTTTTTTTTTTTAAACAGGTCGCCGGGCAGGCCAATCAGCTGTCGGTCTGGTCCGGCTGGCCTCACCAGTCTGATCTTTTTTTTTTTTTTTAAGTCAGAGAGACAGGCCAGGCCAATCAGAGGCCAGCAACCTGTGACGAGGTGAAGACATGATTGGTTAGTTTTGATTAACACCCGCCCCAACAGTCCGAGTCCGTTGTAAACAGGCAGCGCATGTTGAGGAGAGGGTGTCGCGACCCGTGTGTGTGTGTCTGACTGTGGAGGAGAGGAGAGGAGAGGAGGTGGAAGAAAAGGTTGCGTGATCGAAGTTAATACATTACCGTTTACATTATTTATCCGAATATAAGACAATATTTTTTCCATTGAAAATGCCCTGAAAAAACGCCCTCGTCTAATATTGGGGGTCTAAGCAAATACACATGTATTGTGCATATGTAAACCAGTAGGTAGGCTCGCCTGATGCCGCGATTACCGGCGAATGGCCACATTGCGCAGTCATTGCAGCCGCGTATGAACAAAAATTGATATGGCAGTAGGCTATGTGTGCCCCGCTCACCTGTCAGATCCGGCAGACCAGACTCGGTGCCGCGGCTGGCTCGCCTGATGCCGACCGGTGGCTTTTTTATTCAAACAAGATTTTGTCCATATAATTTTTTTTTTTTTTTTTTTTTTTTTCCAAAAAAGGGTCTTGAAAAAGAGGGGTCGTCCCCCCGACCCGCATCGGACTGATCTGCTACAATAATGTAATGAATTTAAAGGGAAATACCTCAAGTTGAGGGCTTTTCTCAGCAATTTTAGGTGAGTTTAAAAAAGAGATTAATTAGATCAATTAATTACAGATCATAATTAATTAATCTCTCAATTTGTTTAATCTCTTGACACCACTAAGTGAGACCTTTCAGATTTTTAAATAATAATATGTCAGTTTATTGGTTCTCATGTTTTACAGTTATCAGAGGAGGAAGACAGAAATTGTGAAACTCCCCATCAGCCAGCTGTCCAGAAAAGAAAAGAAAAGGCTGAGAAAGCAGTGGAAAGAAGACCAGAGAAAGGAAAATGGCTACTGAGGAAATCTTGAATTTCACACCTGAGTCAATGGATACAACACTCATTGAACTCCCAGCAGAGCTTGAGCCTAACCCTCCCAACACTGACAGAGACAATACTGTCAGTGTAAATATACAGCAGCCCAGAGCATCCTCAACACCACAAAGACTAGAAAGCAGTAACAGGATATGGCAAAGAGAAAAAGCCAAGTTGTGCAGGAAAATGCGCAAAATGAAAAGAGAGATGGAAGCTGCCAAAAAGAATCTGAAAAGTTTCAAAAACACATAGAAAGACTAAAGAAAAAAAAGTCTAAGAAAGAAAGGGAAAAATCTACACCTGAAGGGAACAGATCAAACTGGGCATCCAGAGAAAAGAGAAACACTTGTGCAGGGCATCTCCAATGAACCAGAGAAAGTCATGCACAGGAAGCTCTCCACCTATCTGCCAATGCCACAAACCCACCACCATCAACCTGAAAACAGCTAATGCCCAGGCCAGTGCTCAACATGACATTGACCTGAATAGGAAGTTCATCTTGGTGAAATATGAAGGTCAGCTGTTCGTGGGACAGGTTCTTCAGGTAATTGGTGATGACACGTGAGATGAGCTGCATGCAGCAGTTGGGAAGAAAAAATAAGTTCACTTGGCCCCATCCTGCTGATATCATTTTTAACTACACAGCTGATGTGCTGAAAGTGATCTCAGAGCCAGAGCCTCTTAATTCACGGCACACTCAGCTAACTCATGAAGACTGGGACTGCTTCAGTATGCATGCCTACAATGGGGATATTAGCCCAGTACCAGGGTTGAACCAACATTTCAAAATGTTTCAAAATATTTTGTTGTTACTTGATACTGTAAATCACAATCCATATTTACAATGTAGCTGTTACATAGTATTACATAGCACCTTTGGCACCTTTGGCAGAAAGGGAAACAACACAATAAGCACATTTTCTTAGTTTTGGCACATACACAGATAAAGCTGGTGGCAAATCTGCAGTACATTTTAATGTGTATGTGCCAACGTGACATGTACCACAGCTGATATGACTTGGGGCATAACAAATGAAGGAGAGGCAATGAAGACGTACATTGAAAAAAACAGGGGACAACACGACAGTCAAGACGTTGCCACATGTGGATGCTTTATCAATCCCGATTTCCCTGAAGTGGGAGCATCACCAGATGGCACAGTGAGGTGCAGTTGTTGTGGTAAAGGTTGCATAGAAATTAAATGTCCTTCCAAATACAAACACAGCACCATCCATCAGGCTTGTTTAGCCAAAGACAGGAACTTCTGCCTTGAGCTTGTAGATGGAGAACTACATCTGAAACAAGGACGTCCATACTATACACAAGTCCGAACACAAATATTTGTTACAGACAGTAAGTACTGTGATTTTGTAGTTTGGACACTCAAAGACTGCGCTATTCTGCGTATACTGCCAAACCCTGAGTTTTGGAGGGCACACCTACAGAAGGCACAGCAGTTTTTCACTGCAGTATCCTTGCCAGAGGTGGTTGCACAGCACTACACTAAACCAGTCTCCCAAGCATCAGTGAGCAACATCAAGGAACAGCAACAAAATATTCTGAAGGAGAAAAAGAGAGGGAGAAAACGGTGTCAAGATACAAAGAAAAAACACTGGTGTCTGTGTCATGGACCAGAACATAAAGGTGACATGGTAGCATGTGATAATGAAAACTGTAAAATCCAGTGGTTTCATTTAGCATGTGTCGGACTCAAGGATGCACCTGCAGCAGATGACGTCTGGTTTTGTGGCTCCTGCTCAAAGTGAATTGGCTTCAGTTACATTTTGGAAGTAAAACCATTAGATACCAACTGGTCACTATAGGTAATGGGAGCAACTAATTATAGGTAATTTACTGTTTCCCTCTGTTGGTCAGCTAGAGTACCTGCAGCTTGGAGTGCCATGTTACACACAACAGAGCGAAATTGAGCATAAATCAGTGGTGTTTAATTGCTTGAGGGATAGAAATTCACAGTTCTGGTTGTATGCCTCATTTTATACTGGTTTTATAAAAAATCTTTCAAAAATGATTGACATTTTGTTTTTGTTTTTTTTCCCTCCACAGGGACAGCTCTATATTTTTATTTTCTTGAAGGTGTTCATCGTGTTCATTCAGTTTACCCATCTGTTCATTTTGACTACTGTTGTTAAAAATGCCTTTTGAATGACAAAATGAGGCTTGTACTACCTCCAGAAGAATATTTTCACTACTGTTTTAAAAAATATTAAAATTCAATATTTTTACCGGACATGCTGGTGTTGTCAAGTAATACCTGTGTCATATAAATTGTGTGAGGTAAATGCTGCATTCAGTAAGGGGATGATTATTTTTTTGTAGAACCTGTTTAAAGAAAAACACATTTGAATGCCTTATAAGGTCTTTATTATGTATAAATAACTTTCTGCCTTAAGAAAGCGGTTATGAGAAGAGCAATTACAATTGTGATCAATCATTCATCAAAAATCTGACTGGTTACTTCATTTAAATATCTATAAAAACAACAACAACAATATTTTTTATCAGTAGCCTCTACAAACTAGCCTGTCCTATATTCATAAAATGAACTACAAGAGGGTAACATCACAGCACAACACTTGGACACATGTTTGTGAGTGCACAGCAAACCACAACAATCTTGTCCAACAATGTGACATCCTAACCGTCACATGGCAAAACCATATTGATTGGGATCTTTGAAGACAGTATCTTGTATTTGTTTCAGACAATTCCGATGACTCTTTCGACGTGGATCCTCAGGTGTGCGAGGGATCTTGTTTCTTCCACATCCTTTGCGTCCAACTGTCGTTGACCCTTTGTGAATGCTGGTGTTTTTACTTCAGCACACATCATCCCCACACTCTCCCTAATGTCAAAACCCCGATCTGCCAACACTAGGTCACCTGGCAGAAGTTTATCCAGGAAGCCACAGTTCTCTGTTATTCTTTTGACACTTGTGCGTCCACCCCACCCTTTGGAAATGAACGAAATTACTCCTTGAGGAGTTATACCAATTAGGTATTTAAGTGTGTGGCTGTGCTTGTAATGTGAGAATGTCTGTGCCCTCGCCTGAAGGTTGGATGGCCTTTTAATAAGAACTTCAAAACAGTCAATAATGGCAGCTGCACGATTCCCAAATGTCTCAGCAAACTGGTGTGGCATACTGACTTGTAAACTGTCTCTGTCTGGCCAATGCACGATTGGAGCCATGCGTGCATACAGAACATTAAGAGTTTCATGAAATGCCACTCACGTTCCTCTGTGCACATCAGTAGGTGACCGATGTGCTGCAATGGCAATCCAATCTCAGATGCATAGAGTGACCAGTATCATCTGAAAAGTCAGTTCCCTTCTTCCCCGTGGCAGACAAAGGGGGTTCAATATCACACAAGAAACACTTAAAAGTTCTCAATAAGTGCCCGTGTCAACTCTGTTATCCATGCTTCAGGAAACTAATTTCCTTTTTCCGGGGTTTACGCTCAAAATTTTACTTTCAGATATCACTATAAAAATTCACAAGATGATTACACACACAAAGACAAGAAAAAATCTATTACCAGTTCTTTGAATTATTCTGTTTACACATGCATATCACACATTACCTGATTTGATATGCGCTAATAAGGAATATAAGGAATAATGCCAGAGTCGTTTATATACACACATACAAATTGTATAGTTTATGGCTATACTGGGTTCAGATCAAGACAGGCAGCCTATTCAGCTGGGTTCCTTTGTTGTAAAGTACTGTGATAGTTACACATATCTTGGAGCTATTTTCACTGCTGATGGAAAGGCTAGAACATCGCTTGCTTTGCATGTAAAAGAGAAAACAAAACATTTAAACAAGCTGATCATTTTCCTGTCTACTAACTATTCTGCTCCGTTTAGTGTGAAACTAAAGGTCTTCGAGGCTGCTTTTTCATCAGCAGTTCTGTATGGCTGTGAATCATGGCTTAATGTCCCCCTAAAGCCAGTCGAGTCTCTCTACATGACTGCGGTGAAGTCCCTACTAGGGGTAAGAACAACTACACCTAATCTAACCTGTCTGATAGAGGCAGGACTTCCCTCTGTAGAGGCCCTAGTGAGAGACAAGCAACACAGGTTTTTCACTAAGATGCAACGACAAGGAATGCTTGATGACCCCCTGCGGTTTGTGTTTGAAATAACAAGACACAAAAACAAAGTTATAATGTCACATATAAATAACATTCTAGAAAAACAAGATCACATTGAATGTGACCGTAGAGAAATGGTCAGAAAGCTGTGGGCACAGGAGGGGACAAGGTACAAGACTTACCAAGCCATCAACCCAGATATGACCATCCACCCACTCTATTGCAGAAATGCACCTTTTATAGAAGACCATCTGAGAATAACCTTCACCAGGTTCAGGTTATCTGCTCATAGGTTGCGAGTGGAAATGGGGAGATGGAGCCGTACCCCACCGGAAGACCGGGTGTGCTGCTGCAGGACGGGTATACAGAATGAGGAACACATACTTGTGTGTCCTCTCACACAGGAGATCCGGACAAAATATGGACATTATTCTACTCAACTGAAGTCACTCTTTATGAACACTGACAAGAGACTTCTAATGATGTTACACGCCTGCTTGGCAGAGTTAGAGCATCAGCAAGTGGATTAATGTTCTAAGTCTGAATTGTTTTATTGCTGTTATTATGTCATGAATGTCATGTTTGTGCAGTATCTGACTTTTGGAACTGATCAAAAATTGATATTTTAATATTTGGACGCAAATATTTTATATTTTTGTCAATAAAGTTAACTATATATATATAGCATGCACAAGAGTCGTTTATATATATCTATACACACATACAAACTGTGTATATATATATATATAGCATGCACAAGAGTCGTTTATATATATCTATACACACATACAAACTGTGTGTGTATATATATATATATATATATATATATATATGTACACACACACACTTCACAGGCTGGCGGTCCTAATATAGAACATCTAGGACTGCCAGCTAATACAAACAGAGTCCTGAGAAGGACTAGCTAGCTAACGTTAATAGGTAGCTAGCATCGCTACTAGTAAACCCTTCTTGCGTTTGTTAGCTAACGGTAGCTACGTTAGCTAACTACACTGAGTTTGTTTTGACTCTAACATAGCTAAGGTTATATAACTTTGATAACATTTTAATATGAAACTTACTTTGAAAAATGCTCGCTGCAGATCTGGGAGTATTTGGACGGCTGCCAGTCCTTACGACTGATAGCAGCTACCCATCGCCGTCTTCTGTCCACATCAAAGGGTCTCCTGTAAAAGGCTAGATTAGGTTTACAGCCTTGCCTGTTGGCACACTGCACGGAAATCACCATCTTATCAACTTGTCAGGGACCAAGCAGTAAGGCAATGAGGAAACAGGAGTTTTAAATGAAAACTGGATTTTATTCACCCAAAAAGCAAACTTAATCACAAGCAAGATTTTAACAAAATAGGCCTATAAAAGAGGTCAAAGAAACATAACTAAACTCAGTATAACAGCAACTAAACAAGATGTGAACTGAACAAACTGACCTAACACAATGACACACAATGGAACTTACACTACTCACAAAAAGTTAGGAATATTTGGCTTTTGGGTGAAATTTATGGAAAATGTAAAAAGTTCACGCTACAGTGATATTATATCATGAAAGTAGGGCATTTAAGTAGAAGCATACACTGGTGATTTCCTCATCTCAAACAATTTCTTGAAACAAAAGCCAACAACAGTGGTGGATATACCACAACAAAAAATGTCAATGTCTCAATAACTTGTCATGTGCCCTTGAGCATCAATTACAGCTTGACAACGACGTCTCATGCTGTTCACAAGTCGACTTATTGTCTGCTGAGGCATGGCATCCCACTCTTCTTGAAGGGTGGCCCTCAGGACATTGAGGTTCTGGGGTACAGAGCTCCAGCCTCTACACGGCGACTCAGCTGATCCCATAGGTTTTCTATGGGATTCAGGTCTGAGAAAGTGCAGGCCACTCCATTTGAGGTACCCCAGTCTCCAGCAGCCATTGAGCCATACCTGTCAACATTTAAGTAGTAAAATACATTCATCGTGTCTTCCATTTAACTAAAAAACGTTTTTGTTCCTTTTAATCAGACATGGGATGTTTATTTACCTTGACAGTTTTGGAGGTAACTTCCTCCGTCTTCAGAAAGGTCTAACTGACAGCTGGAGCGGGACCTGTCAGATCCGGCAGACAGGGTGACCGGGTGGCCGCGCACCGTGCAGTGCCGCGGTCAGTGTTGGCCGGTGCTGGCGCGGTGCCGGCCGGCGCCAGGTCTGCCGGATCTCCGCGCGCACAGACTGCTGTACTTTCATTATAAACCGACTTTTGTTTATCCGCGGTTGCAGCAGCACAACGGACAGTAACACAGACAACATGGTTGATTATTGATTGCGCAACGCGGCCATTCGCCGGTAATCACACTGCGTGCATTAAACAATTTCACAGAGGCAGGAGAAAAGTTGCATGATTTACGTCCGCGCACTGCGTGCGTGACCGTGCATGTGCTCGTGTATGCGCCCGTACCGCGCTGAAGCACACCCCCTCCAACTGTGCCAGAGCAGAGGAAGTGTACTGTATTCAAGCACGGAACGGAGCGATCACACCAGACTCAGACTGGGAATGGGCGGCTCGCCCCGGGGTATTATTATTATTTTTAATAAATGCAGGTTAAATACGGGAAATTTACGGGAAAATACTAATACGGGAGGGGGCCGGGAAAGGAGGGTAAAATACGGGAAAATCCCGGCCAAAACGGGATACTTGACAGGTATGCATTGAGCACGTTTACCTGCACACCTTATTCCTGTATTAACCGGAATATTGCGAATATTCCGGTTGCGCACGTGTCATGTAAACACGCACCAAACCCAATTAAGGTCATATTCCGGTTGGGGAGAATTCCGAATAAGACCCCTGGCATATGCCTGTTCCAACCGGAATATTGGGGCATGTAAACACCTTAGTCGGAAAATGCCCCGAACCAGAATATTCAGTCAAGACTGCGCATGCTCGACCTGCAAGGAATTCTGTGGCGTCTTTGTTGCTATGGTTACCTGCAAGCGGGGAAAACGGCATGGCGAACAGCAGCAAGAGCCAGGAGACTGCAGTCTGCCTTCAGCTAATGAAAGACTTAAATATCATGGAGGATATCGATGGGAGAAAACATAGAACTGTCAAAAAACAACAACAAAATGGCTGGCTTTTATCAAGTTGTCCATCTTTTGTTTTTCGTCGTTGTTGTCAGTCATGTTACTAGTAGTTATACTGTAAGTATAAAGAAGAAAAAGAAAAAGAAGAAGACTTCTTCGTCTGTATTTCCGGCAGACCAGACGCGTATACGCGTGCTGCTGCCCCCCGCGGCTGAGTGTCGCATTACATAAGAAAGTGGAATACGCCGAAACACGGGGGCATGTCAAGTAACATGTAAACGGAATATTCCAGTTACCTTAGCCGGAATATTGACCCGAACCGGAATATGGTGTGCATGTAAACGTACTCATTGCCTAATGATACGACCTCGATGAGCTGGAGCATCAAACACCTGATGTGAATTTTGCCGTTAAACTCCTTGTTAGAGAACAGCAACTTGTGCAAAAAGTACTGAAACACTGAACAGTTGGACATGTGCATTCAAAAGTTTACAGAAGGTCACATTAAGTTCACCTGTAAAGGTTATAATGCATTTTAGGTTCATCCTGAAATTTCACCCGAAAGCCGAATATCCCTAACCTTTTGTGAGTAGTGTATATAGTGGCTTGGCCAAACCAAATAACACACAATGGGTCAACACAATTAACATAAACTATACTGAACACAAAGAAACCTACAACTATCACAAAGTAACAACTATCACAAAGTAAATTAAAAACTATCTACAACCACGGAATGTCACGAACTATAACGTGCCTCCTTGTTTTAAATTGACATCCAGTGTTCTTCTGCCGTCCGTCATGGCGTACATATTTCGCGTGAGTGGAAAGTGACGTCATGTGCAAAGGGTCAATACACACACTCCAACAAGCTGAAAAGCTCCACAGCCTCTGGCACAGCCTTGCAAGCATGGCACAACACCAGGTTCAGTTCATGAGCATAACAATGCACATAGCCTCAGGATGGAGCCTTCTAAAATGTGCTTGTATACCTCCAGTGGAGCCACTCATAACAGCTGCACCATCATATGTTTGTGCTACACACTTAAGCTCTGCAAGACCATTGTTTTGGATCTGCTGCTGAAGCTCATTTACAACAGACTGGGCATCAAATGATTTTATTTCTGCAAGTGCTAGGAAACGTTCCTTCACTGCCCTCTCTGACACATACCTGACACAAACAGCTAACTGCTCTGATTTTTCATCTTTTGCCTCATCTGCCATGATGGCATAAATTTTGGACTTTGTCATTTCAGATACAATGACACTAGTAACGTCCTGGGCACAACAGTCAATCATGTCATTCTGAGATGTTGGTGAGATATACTGAGCATTTGATGGGGGATTATGTGTTTGAAGAAAAGGGTCAAACTCCCTCAAAAGCTCCATGCATGCAAGAAAATTCCCTCTGTGCTGTTTTCACCATCATCATGGCCACGAAAAACATAGAAGTGACTGCAACAATTCACCTGAGATACTCTCTTCTCTCTACTATCTCACTCACATTTGCAGATGCTATCATCTGTGCAACATTTCCTTGTTTGCTAGTTGCCTGGTAGCCTCGCCATGTAACAACACTGTCCTTATGTGTTTGTGCCATCTCATGCTTGCCAAAGATGACTAAAGCTTTCTTCCAGTTCTTGCATCCACTACCGACCAAACTATCATGTTTGATGTTTTTGCCAGACACTCTACATGGGAAGCAGAAAGCTGTATTCTGGTGGACTGAATATTCTAACCAGTTGTGCTTTTCAAACCAGCTGTGGTGAAATGCTCGCTTCTGTGTACCAAAAGTATCTTGTGGGTAGCTTTTCAGCTTTATCTGTCTGGGCCCTGTGTTTCTGTCACCTAAATCAAACCCTGTAGTGGAATGAGTTGCTACAGCTGCTTCATCATTTTCCCTCTCTTGGCCTGTCTGCTCTCCTTCTCTTTCTGGAATAAGTTGATCTTCCTCTGCATCTGCATCCATTTGCTGCAGCTCCTCTGTCTCTGGATCTCCTTGCTCTCTCTGACTTGAACTTGCCTGTTGACCTTTTTCTCCCTCAGCCTCTCCTTCTGCCTGACCCTTCAAGATACATTGAAACACAGGTCAGATATATGAGGTTTTTATTTGTTTGTTTGTTTTTTTATACTTGCAATATTTCAAGTGCACCAAGACCAAGAGCTGGAGGTCAAACTGGGTTTCAGGGCAAAGATCAAGGCCTGGAACTTCAACAGACAGAGGGAGAACAACCTCAAAAAAGTGCCCTGATAATGCTCAGTGAATAACACTATACACATTGTAGCTGGTGTGTTCAGTGTCGACTCTGGAAAATCTGCTCTCAGACCAACTTCATGTCTCTCATGCCCCTTTTCCACCAAAAAGAACCTGGTGCTAGTTCAGTGCTAGTGCTAGAGCCGGTGCTTAACTGGTTCCAGCAAAGAACCGGTTTGCTTTTCCATCGACCAAGAGCCAAGCGGAGCCAAGTCGGATCACGTGGGTGTGCAAGACGCTCGCTCGGTATCCCAACAACAAACATGGACGACCCACCGTAGCGATGCAAATACTGCTCGTGTCTTTACAAGCCTACATTGTGGTCCAGAGGCGAAAAACGCAATTATTGCTGGCCAACGAACGGCGACTACGTTTAGCTATGCGTTTATAGAATTTACTGTTCCTGTTTGGATCTGTAACCCCGCCCACCAATGACGTGGTGGGTTGCGTCATCGGTTCTTTCTCTGGCTCCTGTTTAGCCCCTACTCGAAGTTGGCGCTTGCCTGGAACCGATTTGGAACCAGTTTGGCCCGTGCTTGGGCGGTGGAAAAAGAAAGAACCAGTGCTAAGTCAGGCACTGGCTCTGAACCAGCCCTGGAACCGTTTTGGTGGAAAAGGGGTTTCAGCTACATGTCAGTCGGGAGGGAAAACCTGCAAACTGCACAGCTACATGTTACATGCATGGACAATGTATTAACTATTAATTAATTATTATTATTGTCTAATTAACTATATTCTAATTAATTGTGCTCACTCACTGAGCATTATCATGGTTGTAATTCCTTTTAAGATAGAGTGGAATCTCCAATTTTACATTTCACGGGAGTCAAAATATGCCAATTTTAGAAAATTATTTGTGACACAGAAGGAATCATGGCTAGAACCTGAGCCTGGTCTCAAAATGTGGCTAAAAATGAGAGCTTTCATCTGTCACAACTTGTTGTAACCAGCCACATGTCCCACATGCTGATAGGACCTTTGAAAATTTTTCCAGTTTTCTCAGATGAATTATCAGAAAACATATGACACATCCAGGATACCAATGAGTCATTCTATAATTAGGGGTACATTTCATATCAACCAAAAACTGAAGAAATCTGTTTTCTTTTTTGATTAATAATCTAGTTGTTTCCATAACATATCCTCTAAATGCACTAAATTACTAAATTGCCAAGCTTAAGCTCTAATGATTTTTTAAAGATTTTAGTGTAAATAAACAATTGATTCATTATTTTGTCAAGTGTGTTACAGACAAATGCTGTGTCATATAAAACTTGAATGAGGTACTACACATTTAACATGTTTAATGGAAGCTCCAACATAGCAAACATGAACATTTTATTATGTATGTCTTGTTAGTGTCTCTCTTGTCTAGATGTGTCTCTGGTGTCTCCCCAGTCCAGGTGTGTCTCTCTGATGTGTCTCTAGTCCAGATGTGTCTCTATAGGTCTGAGATCTTGAGATCTCCACATGATGTGGAGATCTCAATCCGGTGCACACATTTAACTTGGACATGAGTTTCAGTCACCTCTTGAATAACTCCAGGATAAATGTCACCATCATATTTCACACAGCACCACTGGCCGATGATGTCTGAATTTTCCCAAGGAATTTCAGACTGATTCTGACTGTGTGGGTGCTGGTGCCTGAACCTTAAAGGTAAAGGTTTTGGAGTTATAACAATGACACTCCAGGGTCTGTCTGGAGTGTCACGGTAAGTGATTTGTCCCGGGGTAACTGTTACTACTTGGTGAATGCACATGGTTGATGGCACCACTGGGAGACTATCTGGCATGTTCTCATGTTGAAGAAGAGCTCAGCATTGGGGATGTCTTTCCTGTGGCTGACAAGCCTGTCAGCAGTCCTTTTGAGCAGGCCTCCAATTCCATCTGGAGCACCCTTTCCATGGCTCGCCTCAAAAAAGTTCCAGGTGCCTGATTGAAACCCACACTGCTGCAGCTTAGAAAGGAACAGATAGAAATTGCCTTTCTGCCTGTAAGAAGCCTTGACCAGGTTGAGTATTGGGGATAGATGGGTCCATATGACTGCGGGGCTTTCTCCTTTGAACACATGCTCTTCCACTCCACCAACATGTATAACTCCAGTGTGGAGTGTTGCCTGCTGCTGGTTTGATGCAAAGTGTACAGCTTGGATTTCAGAGGAGTACTTGCAGGCATAGTTTTCTGAAAAATCACATGAATTAAGCATTCATGATCAGTCATGCTCCTCTTTAGTTCCCTGTAGTAGGTGAATTGTTGTTTTATATTAATGAGGTGCCTTTTGAAGCTTGTAAGTTGGCATTGGAAGAGCAGGTTCTGTAAAGTTGTCTGTCTTCTTTTTCGCTGTGATTTTGACAGACAGTGTCTTTTTCACCTTCCTTGTTTATCTTCTCTCTGAGAACAGTCTGTTGTCCACTGTGTGAAAAAAATACTTTGTTGCAAGTCCTTGTCACCTGCAACTGGAAAGTTGCAGTTGGGACATTCATTGTGCATGCAATCCTTTGAATTTGAGTCACAACATGTTGACTCTGCCATTTCCTCCGAGTCAGTCCCCCCAAAGAATCGGAGAGAATGTTGCTTCTCTGCAAGAAAACAGAGATTCTCATGTACTTTGCAAATAAAATAATAAAAGGCAGGTGTCTCTGTCTGCAAAGGATGGTTGGACCATCCAGAGGGGCCGCATACACAGAACAAAGATATGAGATAGTGCAGTCAGGGCTCTCAAGGAGGAAGCTCTGATGCAGGTTTTTCACTGTGTCGTTTTGTGGAAGCTATTTTAATCAATCAATTATTTTTTTCTCCACCAGTTTAAAAACAAATATAAACAAATGATTTTTGTAAGATACAGGGAAGAGGAGACATGAGGTTGTGTGTGTGCATGTGTTTATGTGTATGTACATATTGTGCATGTGTATATACATATGTGTGTGTGTGTGTGTGTGTGTGTGTGTGTGTGTGTACAGCTGATCCCATAGGTTTGTCTATGGGATTCAGGTCTGGAGAAAGTGCAGGCCCCTCCATTTGAGGTACCCCAGTCTCCAGCAGCTGTTCCCTAATGATACGACCTCAATGAGCTGGAGCAATTGTCGTCCATGAAGATGAAATTAGGGGCACAATGACTGGATTAATGATGTTATTCAGGTAGTATGGGCCTTGTCACTGTACCATTCACAAAGTGTAGGGCAGTTCTGTACTGACTAACCAACTGCCCCACAGTAACACCACCACCACCAAGGCTCGTCTGGTGACAACAGTGGCTGATGCATAGTGCTCTCCTTGATGTCTCCAACATCGTTGGCGGCCATCATTTCTGCTCAACATGAATCGGCTTTCATCAGAGAACAGCACTGAGGCCTACTGGTCCCATCGTCCAGCGTAAATGCTCCCTGTCCCATGCAAGACGATGAACACTGTGCCTGGTTGTGTGGTCAGGTACCCTTGCAGGTCGTCTAGCACTCAGACCTTGCTGATGTAAACGGTTTCGAATGGTCTGACGTGACACTTGGTGCCTCTCACCTCCCTTAAACGTGCCTGGAGTTGAGTGGCTTCATCATCCGGTTCCACAGGCACTGTTTCACAATGAGCAGTCATCATTGTGGGGATGTGGCCAAAGGACATCCACTTCTATGCCTTTCTGTGACTCTTCCAGTCTCTCTGTATCTCTGTTGCAACCTATTGATGACACTCTGTGACACTCTAACTCATGGCCACTTCCGTCTGAGAACATCCTGTTTGAAGCCTCGCAATGGCGAGGTACTGTTGATCATTGTTGGTGTCGTCTTGTCTCATGATGTCAAAATGTTGAACAGCATCATGATGTCAAAATGTGAACAGCAGCAAGGTACTGTTATCAATTGTTGGGTGTCGTCTTGGTCTCAATGATGTCAAAATGTGAACAGCATGCCTCTCACCTCCCTTAAACGTGCCTGGAGTTGAGTGGCATTCATCAGCCGGTTTCCAGAGTGTTGCATATGGATACAGTATAGCCTATATATTTTTTGTATTTTTTATTTAATACATTTTGTGTTTTTTGTACAGAAATTACAGATGAACAAATTATTTTCTGACTGAATATAATGAAATAGACATTATAATGAAATAGAGATTAGGGGGTAGGATTAAATAAGTTTTTACTTCTTCCTACTCCTTTTCGAGCATGTTAATGATAATAGATGCATCTTATTTTATTTTATTTTTCTTTATTTTACTTTATTTTTGGATCTTTGTTATCTTATCTTGTTTAGCTTTATTTAGTATTTATTATTTTGTTTTTGTTTGATTTACTGCTGTTTATGTTCGAAATAAAGAACTCAATCAATCAATCAATCAATCAATCAATCAAAAGGCAGCAAACAGCTGCGTGCGCGTTGCGTCTAGTGTCCGCAGAACCATAACTCGGCCTTACGGGAGAAAAGAGCGTGCGCCCGAATCGCCTCTTAGGGGAGCCGCAGTGCGCAGGTGCGGAAGTCACACGGCTGGTGGTTGGTTTCGTCTGCTGGTGGTTAGCTAAGGAAGCTCGATGGAGGGCATGTGGTCGTTCTGCTAATGCTCGCTAAAGCGGCTAGTTAGCTCAGTAAGTATAGAAAGGATTTACAGTTCTGGGTGCATTATTGGTCAGGGCTAAGTTATAAAGGGCTGAAGTTTCGTCTGTGGTCGGTGCTGACTCACAAATCAACGGAAAGTGCGGAAGAAGGTAAGTAACGCTAGCGCGTGCAAACGCCATTGTTGATGAACAGTCGAAGCCATGGCCTCCGGCTAATTGCTGGGTACATCTACGGGCACATTTATGTAGGATGGGCATTGGTTAAATGTTATTTTCGTTTTCAGTTTCTGTTGAATAATAGAATACAATTAAAACAGTTACTGGGGGATGGTTAATCAAATCATAGATGGTACGTCGAGTATATCACAAGGGAGTTTCGGTAAGGGCTCCCTGCGTTGTTGTAGGCTGATTGTCGGTACATAGACTGATCCATCGGCACCACTGCAGTAGCTAAATTAAGCTGCACAATGTGATGTTTTAAGTTGTTAACGGTACTTTTGTTATTTATCGGACTTCGGTAACATTCAACGAACGAAAAATAGTGTAGTGGGCATCTATCGCCGATAAATCCGGGCTTCTAAATGAACTATGAACACAGTTTGTTCATGTTTCAGCGGATCAGAGATAATGTTTTGGTATAAAATTATGGAACTCAGTGAGGGTGTTGTCCAATAGCTTAGTGGTGTTACTGGTTTGGGCTCCTCAAAGTGAGCTCGGTGGACGGCCTTTGTCTGAAAGGCCTGCCGGGGCCGAGGTTGGCGCGCTAACAGTCAGGTGGTGCCTCCTTTAGCCTGCACGGGCTCCATAAGCTGGGCGCCTGCATGGCTGCTGGGGTTCAGCCACTGAGGGCTGAGGGGCACCTTGAAGAATACAGTGAACACACCTTCTCCAGAAGAGTCTGATCTCTGACCTCCCGGATAAACATTAAATAGACGACGTGCTTATCTCCTGGTTGGATGCTATCATGATAATGGATTTGCTAATTCGTTAAAAATTCTCCTCCAGTTTGTAGATGTTAAGTTTCATGAGGCTGTGATCAAGTTTAAAAAAAAAAAATTGTCTCACTACAGTGAACTGGCTGCTATGGGGGCAAACATCATCACATATTAATCAAATGTGGCTCATTGAATCTACAGGAGTCTCAGCTTTCCAGTCAAAGCCAATTGATGCAACTTCAAGACTGTTTAGGTCCCAGTCTGCACAAATACACCGTTTTGCAACAGGCCTCAAGAACATATTTACAGGTGCAGTTCACATATGGCAGATACTTTTATCCACAGTGATGTACATATGGCATTTTTATATCCCACTCGCAAAGCTCTATTCAGGAGAGAACAAAGGCCATGAAGTGCCATAAAGCTCTGGTTCTGGTTCAGAGGACATGGGTGCTACAAGGCAGAGGACGTGCTTAGCCACAACAAAGCCAGGCTGCAGCCCAAGTCCTAATCTAACCCAGAAACAAAGACTCAAAAACACTTAATGACCAACTCCTACCTCCTGCGTTCTAGATCTAAGATTGTACTGCATGCAAAACAGCTGCACGGTTTTTGCCACAAACTGCATGGGATTGGCACAAGGTGGACATGTCTGCAATTGGGGAGACCCATGGGTGCCCATGGAACCATTGTCATTTGGTTAGCTTGAGGTCAGAGGTCGAGGGACCCATTGAAAATGACCATGCTATATTCTTCCTTGTCAGAATTTAGCCTAACCTTGGAGTGATATTTAGTCCCTTTGCAGACAAACTAGTACAGGCATGCGTGGTACAAACAGATTCTTTAGGTCGTCTAGTTTTATCTAACTACATGATACCAATATTTACTTTAAATTGTGTCCATAATAAGAAAAAAATGTAAAAAATCAGTCACATTACTAAATTATTTTTTCCCCATCCCCATAAATTCCCAACTATGACGTGATCAAGTTTATCATTCTTCTCAATGACTAGGCCTAAACCCTCACAAATTCTTCAACTAACCTGAGCATCTCCTCTGTTCCTGCCAGGCAAGGAGCCATGTCGTACTACTCATCCTCCCGTAGCTCGTCTCGGACCACCGACTGCAAAGTTTATGTGGGTGACCTGGGCAATGGTGCTGCCAAAGGAGAGCTGGAGCGAGCATTCAGTTACTACGGTCCGCTGCGAAGCGTCTGGGTGGCCAGGAACCCGCCTGGCTTTGCCTTTGTGGAGTATGAGGACCCCAGGGATGCAGAGGATGCAGTGAAAGGCATGGATGGAAAGTGAGTAGTCACACTGAACGGCATATATTCATACAGTACTTTTATCTTTATTTATTAGGGGTAAACTCAGTATCTGACAAGACTTTTTTAGAACTGCAGCTGAAAACAATCCCTTGTCTACCATCTTAATCCTCTCCTGCTCCTCAGGGTTCTGTGTGGTTCCCGTATTCGTGTTGAAATGTCAACAGGCCTGTCGAGGAAGGGCCGCGGTCGCCCCAGTCGACGCCATTTTGATCCCAACGATCGGTGTTACCAGTGTGGGGACCGGGGCCACTACGCTTATGACTGCTACCGGTTCAACAAGAGAGGAGGTGGTCGCCGCAGCAGGTAAAAAGCAATACTGGGATGACTGTTTGTTTTTAAGCTTGTCCAGTTTCTAGGCCTGTTTCTAGGCCTGTTTCCACTGCTGGAACTTCGGGGTAATTTTACAGGGCCGGGGCTGTTGTCATGTGTCTCCACCGCCAGAACTACCCCGAAGGAGAGAGTGCCTGAATTTTTACAGGGGCTAAAAAAAAAAAGGCCCTGCCTCGGGGTAGGGACTCTGAGCGGCCCTGAAAAACTCCTGGGTTTACTCATGGCGCAATGTGGTGCCAACAGAAAGCAACAAAGTAGCCGGGCGCTAGCGTTAGCTTTAGCTTTAGCTAATGTTAGGCGTCCCTCGCAACACGGCTAATGCTAACATGCTAGCTAACGTTACCTAACGCTAACAACACACTTTTTAGACAGCATTTTTAGGGACGCTAACGTTAGCTGTAGGGAACGTTAGCTAACGCTAACAGCAGGCTTTTTAGTCGGCATTTTAGGGACGCTAACGGAACAACACGGTTTTTTTAGCAACACGCCGGTCATGGTTGCGCAACTGCCCGGTAACTTTACAGGAACCTTCCTCCTACTCGGCCTACTCAGTGGAGACACGGCAGTTGAGAGGGCTGAGCGAGAGGACGTTCCTGTAGTGGCTCCTGCCCCCCAAATACTACCAGGAACCTTTTGGTGGAAACGGGCCTTATTTTGAAATCCAGATGTTATGGTGTACTAATGATAATCCCCAAGTCTGATGTTATGATTGTGATTGCTTGTGGAAAAAACAATTTGTGTATTATGTGTTTCTCCTGTATGCATAGCAAATCAACACAGCCTTACTATCGAGTAAATCAGACGTTCATAGTGAAATGAATTGCTTCAGTACTGACTAGCAAAAACTACTGTTTAAAAAGTTTCAGCTGTAAACTAAATTTACAATTCTTAGCCTGGCCAGTGCAATGTATGAGTTTTCTTTAGTGGATGTGGTTTGATTCTTAGTCAGCTTATCATCTGGCTCTATTGTACCATCAAAAGGAAAAGAAAAAGCGAGTGACAAACTGAGCTCTGACACTAACTGACAGAGCTTGTCTTTCCGTTTTCCAGGTCTCGATCCCGCTCTCGGTCTCGCTCCAGGTCCAGGTCCCGTGGACGCCGCTACCGCTCTCGCTCCCGCAGCCGTAGCAATGGCCGGTAAGCTGACTTTGCACACTTAAACTCCAAAAGGGCAAATCCACAACTTGCAGATGTTGGGTACAGCTGAACAGTGAGAAGCACACCTGATAACAAGTAATGAGGATCCTGTGTATTGGTCATGGTGTCCAAAAATCAACAGTCCCATTGTGATAGTTTTATTTATATTGATTAGCTCATTGACTTGGATTCACCCACATTTATTCATGCAAGGCCAGTATTCAGAGAATGAATGAGAAAAAAAATGTAAAGTCTTATTTATTTTGTGTGTGTGTGTGTGTGTGTGTGTGTGTGTGTGTGTGTGTGTGTGTGTGTGTGTGTGTAGATATATATCTATACATACACACACATATACACACACACGTATATATGTGTGTGTGTGTGTATATATAGTGTGTATATATATATGTATATGTATATGTGTGTATATATATATATATATATATATATATGTATGTATGTATGTATGTATGTATGTATATATATATATATGTATATATATATATATATATATGTATGTATATATATGTATGTATATATATATATATATATATATGAAAAGTGTGTTGTTTTTACTACTCAGATATCCTCGTTATGACTCTTCATTTTGCTCTCTCTCCAGCCGCCATAGATCTCCATCCTATTCCAAACGCAGAAGCAGGTAAGGCTACAGAGAATGGGGAAAAATACTTGTACAGTTGCCAAAGTGAGGTCTTGCATATTACATAGACTTCAGCTGGCCAATGCAGTAAAATACAAAGGAATGTGTGTACATATGGTGTTGAGATATCCATTTTCCAGAAGGCTTATACACCTGTCCTGCATCATGTATCATAAAATAAATCCAAGTATGGTTTTCGGCTGCTTGTCTGAATTATACCTGTATTTGAGTTTTGTGTTAAATGGAAAATCATGATTACACTGTGATTATTTAACTCATCACTTGCCTTATGGCCATGCACTTTGAGAACAACTGAGGTGGAACCATGCTGAAGTGTGTGTTTCATTAATCCGTGGAAATGATTTGACTTTTTTTGCACATTAAAATTCTATACACAGCCTTCTTTGTTTCAAATCCAAATTTCTACTTTGTACATTTTTAATGGACCACACCATAGGAAATGGAAACCACGTCAGGGTCTGGTTAGTCCAGTTTTGCATCTGATCCCTGCAATGCAATTTTCCTGTACAGAAGGGGAGGTGAGATAAAAACCAGGGATTAATACCATACAGGCAGAATGAAAATAATTCAGAGTAGACAGTAATTAAGACCTTGAATGTTTATCGTTTCCCCTGGAGGTGTAATTAAATCTTTATCTCCTGTGATGTCAGGTCTGTCTCCCCTGCTCGTTCTAAGTCCAGGACTCCAGTGAGAAGGTAGGTCATTAACACTTTACGCACACGTGAATGCAATTGCTCAAGCGTGTGGTAGTAAGCACATCCTTTATAAACCAGCATCACAATTGGTTTTTGTCATGTGATTAACGTTTTGGAGTGACTGTTCAGCTACTCTTGTGTTGGTTCATTGTGGGAGACATGGGACTTGATTTACTCAAGCCTTTAATTCTTGCAACAACTTCCGGCATGTGGAACACCAATGTCATAACCACTGATTAGCTGAGATCCAGCCATTGTTTTTTTTTTTAAAAACTGGGCATTAACATATCATTGTCTCATTAAGACTGACGAAAAGGCTCCTGCTTTTAAAATGGATGTGTCCTGTAAGTAGTGATTGGTTTTAGTCACATTTTAAACTGTTAAAATAAGCAAAACAGACAGAAAGCCAGTGATGCTGCTAGACGGATATGTACTGTTACACAGGTATACTGTTACATTGTACGTGGTTGTACCAAATTTGAAATAATGTTTTGCATTTGATCAGGGACACACTTTTTATCCTGAGGTAAGAAGAGTGTCCCGTTTCTGTTCTTTGAGGTTCCAAGATCACTGTAAAGCACACTTAAGGCCAATCCATGCATTTTCTGGTCTATCCAGTCTACATGGCACCAGTGGCAGGTTCAAAAATGACTTGTGAAAGAGATTATCATCTCTGGATTTGTGTAACACCATGGCAAGTGTTGCAGAGGCTGCACTTATCAGCTGGATCGTTTCTCTGAAGTACCAAAAGTGAACGCAACTGCGTCACTATTGCAACAACTCAGGCACCATTCTCTCGAACCGCTTTGACCACAAGAACTTTGAATTGTTCAGTGCTGGTGGGAACAGTGTGTGTGCGCTCTCCTAGTGAGTGCTCTAACACCACATACACTGAAAAGCATGAAGTAGCTTTTATGCTTTAGTGCTTGCTTGCAACTTGTTGGTTAATTATGTAGCTTTTAACGTCTTTCTTTTCCAGTCGCTCCAGGTCTCGTTCTCGGTCTGGCTCCGGACCCAGAGGGCGCTCAGCCTCTCGCTCCCGTTCTCGCTCCCGTTCAGTCAGCCACAAGAGGAACAGGTAAACCCACAGTCTTTGCTTTATCTCACATACTGATTAAGGGTCTAGGTAAATGAGCTGTTTATCTCTCCTTGTCCCTCTGGCTTGTTAGTGCTTAGTTTTAATTGATTTGGCCAGGACGTTCTATGACTGAATGTAGGAAAGTCCTTATTAGCTGTAGACCTTACCTTTCCCCCTTTTTTTTTTTAAGATATGCCGCTTCAGTCAACACCTAGCTTACATTCCAGGTGAGGGTCAGATATGTTTGCCATGTTAGCCAGAGCTAGGCACTCTCATCCTAGGTAAGTGATGATTGTTACATAGACCCTCAAACCCGGGAGCAACACGCCGTCGATGAACAACTGGCACACGACCTGCAAAGAGACAGCTGCTGAGGACCCTGTCTGCCTCTGCGCCGGAGAGCTCTGCGTCTGCTGCCAAGTCTCATGCTGCTGCTGCTGGACAGTAGAGGACAGAGAGAGAGTGTTGGAACAGAGGATAGAGATTTTAAGCTCTTTGAGTGGGATAGGGAAGCAGAACTTGCTGAAAGCTTGGCTTCTCCCGTGTGCTCTCTTTTCATCATTCAGCAGAGTTTGACAGTGAAGCTTTTTTCATCAAGTCCCACTGGATCTTGGAAAGAATGGGCATGGGAGAAAACATCAGCAGTTAGGATTTAGGACTAGCACAGCTAAAGTCAGATTGAAGTATACCCATCCATATGCTCTGTACTCTTGCTTTCTTTTGCTCTTACCCTCACTAGATGTAGAGTCCTGATCTGATTAAGTGTAGTCTGACAGAGACAACAACTTTGATTAGACTGACCAGTGGTAAAGAACAATGTACAGAGGTAGGGTTTAGATATGATTTTTTTTTCCCTCTATTTTTAGCTCCCCATCCAGATTTATCTATCCTTTTGTGAATTTGGCTAACTCGTCAGGCAGCAAAAGACCAGAGAAAACTTCAGCTGAGTTCAGGCAACACTACGGCAGTGGTGTGACTTAAGAAATCTGTGCAGCACAGTTTTGTTTATTTTTCATATTTTCTTTAAAGCGTGTGGTGGGAGCTGAGCACTGCACAGGCACCGCAGCTGATCCCAGGCCCAGGGTCTGCCAGCTGGCGGTGTGCACGTCCTGCGGGAGGGTGACTAAGCGCTGACCTGAGATCAGCCTTCGCCTGCAGCTGGTGTTAGAGGTCGACCTACCGACCGAGCCCCCGCCACAGAGAATGAGTGGCCGTCTGTCCGACCGACGCACACGCTCAGACGAGATCAGCCCGCGCACACATACAGTTGTTCTACTAGAGTCACCCAGCCAGCCAGCCAGCCAGCCTTCAGACCTACCAGAGGGCTGACCCACACAGTTCAGAGTTCGACCACTACCTTTTTAAACCCATTACCTACCTACCAGACCCCCCTACCTACCTACCAGAGCTCTTCGGCCTCTGTCTTAGCTTCTGAAAGTGAGAGCATGAGAGAGCTGACGAGAGATCAGTCTTCAAGAGCCTCCCAGCGCAGTGTCTCTCCGAGTTGTAGTCATCCGTCCTTCAGTCCTTTCGTCCTTCGCTTCTCTGTACTTGTTGTTTCTGCCACTGTCTCCAAAGGTAACCAAAAACCAAACCCCCTGACAAGGTTAGAAAACTGTCATATTTGATGGTGAAATCAAAGCACACACAGATTTGTTGTAGTCTGGGATATATATTTCTCATTGTAGAGCTAATGTTGAGCCTTATCAAGCATGCTCGGGGGTGAAGGTGTGAGTGTGTGTGAGAGTGAGTGAAAGCTGGAAAGGAATGCACGGTTAATTTTAACTGGCTGATGTGTCTGAAGATGCTGTGTGAGCAGAGATGTTATTCCACTTGACCCATACATGTTTTACCATGTTTACACATTTTCAGCTGCTCTGCCAGCAAAAGAGCTACTTGATTACTGCAACTTAAGTACAGTTTAGTTATGTAGCAGTGGCTTTGAAATGTGTAGTCTTCTTAATGCTCATGGCGCTGAACAGGTAGTCTAAGTTGGTGCTGCGCCTTGATTTTTTTTTTCTCGCCCATGGTAAGTGCAAGTTCTAAATTTGTCCTTTTGCACACAAATTGCCAACAAAACAACAACTTTCTCTAGTGCTGAATGAAGAGTTCTCAGAGTGTTTTTTTGTCATGTATGGGGGTCAGTGTGTGTGTTTGGGAGTTTCAGTTATGTATGTAGCTCCAGGCCTGGGTCATTATCTCTGAAACACTGGCTGCCTTGAGTGAATATGGCACTTTAGACAGGTCATTCTAACAAAACACTTTTTTGTTTTCTTGGACCAGATACTTCTGCAAACTTGTGTACGAAGGTGATAAAATTAGTCAGATTAAACAGTTGGCACCAGTCCAGTGAACTTCAGAAAGAATTTTTAGGTTGACAAATTGACTTGTTTTTTCAGATCAACCTGATCAAGGGAATAGGCCTAGTAACAAGGTTTTCATTGATGGGGTTTAATGGTTTGATTGCCATGTGCAGTTATTCTGATCGGTCTGCCACCCTCCCTTGCACCACACTAACGCTCCTCTCTTTCTGTTTCAGTCGTTCCCGTTCAGCAAGTCCGAAGCGAAGCCCCACGCCAGGAGACGACTGAGCAAAGAAGAATAATAACCCCTCATACCCATGCCCTAAACACACACACCTCTGATTCCCTTCCCTTCCCAGTCACATCCCACCCACCCTGCTTTGACAGCCCTTAAGCTGTTATTTTGTTTGGTTTTTTTTTTTTGTTTGTTTTTTTAAAATTTTTGTTTTGTTTTGTAAGCTAGTCTTCTGAGTTTGGATTTCTCTCCTGGGATGTATTCACTGTGCAGCCTTACAATGTTGCAAGTCCATTTCCATGCGATAGGGCCACAGGATTGTTTTAAACACTGCTTTCTGTTTGGACTACCTTTTACATAAGCGGGGAATTCAAGCAACAACTTCTGTGTTATCAGATGAATGATGCAGTTGACTTTTAACAGTGATTTGGGCAGTTCATACAGCAAATAGCAGACATCCCAGTTTATACAGTGCTGCAGGATGAGGCACACATGCAAGTTTTACTTCGAGGACATTGCACTGACCTGCTTTTATACCCTAACCCGCCTTGCCTTTACTGCAACAAATGTCAATCCCAAATGCTGTGCGTGACCAAACCTAGATTCTGGTCCTGTACTAGTACTAAAGTCGACCTCCCCATTTTTGGAAGAACTGGTAAATAAAATTTTCAATCCCTAACCTGTCTCACATGTGCATGGCTGACTGCTGTAACCCTAAAATGGACTTTGCAAATGGGCAAAAGTATGAATAATTTTTTTCCCCCCTTGCACTCTGGTTGACATTTGAGCTCAGAAACGCAGTTCACCTGACCCATCTGGCATACTCACACAAAGACACACTCATACAGAGTCGCTGGCCTGCATGCCTTATGTATGATGATGTCACATTCCCACAGCAGAGACTGGTACTCCGCATGATGTCTGTTCTTGTACTGCACTGCCCTTTTTACAATTGTCATCAGCTCACTGTCCACTTGGTAGATTTTTCTGTATGTGCTGATCAAAAATTTGTTTTTTTGTGATGATTTTTGGTTGTTTAAAAAATTCAGCATGCTGAGATTTTGTTTCTGCAAGGGCTGCTTTAACTTTTTGCTCTCTCCCTGGCTTATAAAACAGTGGCAGTTTTATTTTTGAATAAATCTCTTAGACATACGTCTCAGTTGTCTTGTTTCTTTAATGAGTCATTGAAATGATCACTGTAAACCTGTGTTCAACATAAAGAATATTGAGATCTTTTTCTCGCAATCTATCAAGATTAATGTTTTCCCCCATTTGATTGTGTGTTGTCCTGATTTCTCTGGATTACAGTCATGAAAGTTGTCTAAATTAGAGAGGTAATTAGATTAAAAGATGGTTGCTTGCACATCATAAGCCTCCTATCTCTTGGTGTATATAAAAGGCCTGCGTCAAAATTTACCGGAGCGTGGCAGTGACACATTATTTCTACAACCTTTATATGGATGCATATTATGAAAGTCAGAAAATACGCTGTTCAAACATATGAGTAAATGAGTATAATCACAAGTTAAGTACCCACAGGCCTTTCAACGCCTGTCCACTGCGAGCTTGTGTGCATTTCTTGTACTCCCATTGGCTCTTGCTCGGGTTTTAATTAGATTGACAAGTGCTGTTGACAAATCAGAGCTCGCAGCGGGCTGTGGTGGGCGTGAAAAGAGGACCGTCGTTTTTTCTTGACTTTTCCGTCCATTTCACTTCGTCACTACCACTATCCTTTTTAACTGGGACAACATGGCTACTGCGGCGAGCCGTTATTACAGCGAAGACGGCAGGGCAACGAAAAGACAGAAAACCGACGGAATGGCCACGGTGAGTTAGTTGCATGAAGGGTGCAAAAAGTAGTTTAACCGAGCAAACACGATCGGTCTCGGGTACGGTGTTAAGCCTACATGGAAGTAATTCAATCAGGCGCGAATGGAAACTGTGTCACGACGACCAGGCCCGTTCAAACAAAAAAAAAAAGAAAAAAGGATAATGCTCCAGAAAAGGGGGCTTCGTGCCGTTTTCTCCGTTTAAACAGCATTTTCCTGTGGCGAGCTGTATATTGTACATGATAAACAAACGAGGATACATCTAGAAACAGATGATAACTACAACATATGTGTTGTAGCTATGGTTTGAGTTGAATCAATGGGGGCAGGCCGGTGCTCGCCGGCCGGGCCTCGCCACCAGGCCAGCGCTTTGTTCTCGTGTCAGCTGCATTAGCAACGTGCTAACGGTGAGCTAGCTTAGCGCTCTCAATGTGTGAGTGTGAGGGGAATACCTGCCTTTTAGGAAAATAAATAAATAAATATGCGTTGGTATTTTGTAATGGTACGTCGCACCCATATTATGCAGAACTGTTCCTGAAACTGAAACTGAATTTATTTCCTTACATTCAGAGGAAAGTCGCACATTTGTTTTAACAGGATGAAAAGCACAAAAACCTCCCAACAAGGTGAGACCCCCTCCCCCAGTCGCAGAGATTAGCCTGAGGTCGTTTTTGCAAGCATGAGTACCTCAGTTCCTATCCCTCCTATTATCTTTGGGGTCAGTTTGACTCAATACAAAGTTAAACGTGTCTAAATACATGATGAGCATTTTCATTGCTACATATTTCATGATGTTTATTTAAACTGTCATTTACCTCGTCAACAATATGCATAAAATACCTGACATACAAACATGGGAAGCAATTTTTGCTATAATAACTTTCTGGAGGTTTAAATTACTGGGGTCAGATGGATCCAAGTTAGTCAGTTTCTTCATAAAATGTAGAATAGCTATTAATCCCTCTGGCCCTGTACATAAATGAATATACATGCCTCTTACTGTGAAACGTTAAGCCGTTTGATCCAGGCAGGTGTTGGAAAGTTGAAAGTGTTGGCTGTTGTATTTTAACGTTATTTTCATTCTGTGTGGCAGGGTTATGAGGACCCACACAAGACCCTTCCGTCCGTGGTGGTGCATGTCCGGGGCCTGGTTGATGGAGTCACTGAGGCTGACCTGGTGGAAGCCTTGCAGGAGTTTGGAGCCATCAGGTAAAGCAGTAGACAGAACTGCATGAGTGGGGAAAATATGTAAAACATGAGACTCATTCCATGCTTAATTGCAGTGTAAATTTGTAGCCCTGGGGTATCTGTAACTGGAAGTAATACTAATACCGTGGTTGTGTCCACACTAGGACTACATGTCTCCAGAATTGTAGATGCAAATACCTGAATCATGCATAGTTTAAAATATATGACTGTTAATATCTTCAGTTTTCAGGACCAAAAAAAAAACCTACTGCAAAATAAACTGGGAAATGTTTTTTCCTTTGAAATACCCCCACTGGCAGAACAATGGACTACAGTGTATTGCTCCATCAATCTTAATGACATGTGATTACTTGTGTGAGTGGTAGCAGAAGTTATGTGGCAAAAAATATAATACTACTGTTTATTTTGTCTTCGTTACAGCATGATTGTACAAATTGTTGAACAGTTCATTAAAATGATTAAGTAATTTTTAGGGAAAAAAAAGTAATTTGTTACTGAGTCAGAGATCTGTACATTCACTACACACGTATAGGTTTTTATCTTTAATGAAATATGAATTTTATAACAGGACCTGATTTAGGGTTTTATGTTTGACAAACTCACCAGTCACTGCCATAATTTTTTCCATTAGTTTTTTTTTTTTATCCATTCACTCATCATGTTAATGTTTGTCTTAAGCTATGTGGTCGTGATGCCCAAGAAGCGTCAGGCGCTTGTGGAGTATGAGGACATGAACGGTTCGTCCACAGCTGTTACTTACGCTGCAGACAACCAGGTGTACATCGCCGGCCACCCGGCCTTCATCAACTACTCTACCAGCCAGAAGATCTCCAGGCCAGGAGACCCAGATGACTCCAGAAGTGTCAACAACGTTCTTCTGCTCACCATCATGAACCCCATTTACCCCATCACCACGGTAACTGAACAGATTTGGGCTACTTAAGTACTTAAAATACTTAAAATGAGTTTGTTAATATCTAGAAGTACATTTTAATCCAGATTCAATATTGCTTTCTGCTTGGTTTCTTGCATCTGCCTCTAGATTTGTTTCTGTCATGTTAAGTTTTGTTTTGTTTTGTTTTTTTTAATCTGGTGTCATTGCACAGGATGTTCTCTACACCATCTGCAACAACTGCGGCCCTGTCCAGAGAATTGTCATTTTCAGGAAGAACGGTGTCCAGGCCATGGTCGAATATCCTTTTACATTTTTTGCTTCACATAGTTGTTGACTGCAAGGTGCTGCATACTGTCCTCGGTAGTTTAAATGTCAGACTTAGTTATCTTAGTTATCTGTAGAAGCGATACACAGCCATTCATTATCATCTGGTATGAAAAACATCTTCTACAGACATAAAAATGCCAGAGTAACGTTTTTCATCATAGTTCATCATTGCTCCTTGCTGTTGTCTTTTTACTAAGGAGTAACAAAGATGGTGACAGAAAATACTCCTTAATTATGTTGCCATACATTTCGGACATCTGTGAATTTTATTTATTCATTTATTTTTGTATGCACAGCAGAATTGTTAGTGGAAACAACAGTTAATTCAAGTTAGGTTTGGCACTGAAAGGCTTGTAAATTTAAAATGGTGAAAAATGAAAACACACATTATTGCACGTAGTGTAAATTGCTCTGTTGTAGTCAACCGGCTGTCAGTCGAAAGTGAGCTGGAGTTGTGCTTTTTACTATTAAAAGCCTGATGTTTCATTAGGCTTCAAAGTAAAACAAAAGGTGTATAAGATGGTAACACTGGAGATGAGAAACATTATGGTCTGACAAGATTTATGAGGGTTAGGAATCCCGTCATCCACAGCATGTCGTTGAGACTTACAGACAGCAACATGCAGATGGCGTCTGTTGATAACCGAACACTGTGACACGACTGACTGCTGAATTTATGAGTCCTACGATGAAGAATCCAGGGAATGTTGGTTGATGTGCTGCTCACTCAACAACTGTCGCCTGGGTGTTATTCCAAGTTTGTGCCACTCCTTTTATGTGAGGTTGCACAAAAATACATTTTTATCCACTGGTCCACTGGGTTTTTAATTTCAGCGCACTTGAAACCTGTCATAAGTCAAAGGGCTGTTCAGAGGTAGAGGTAGAGTAGATTAGAGTAGCTCTTGCCATATTGGCATGTTTTTCTGTGTCCTCATTGCTGTCATAAAAGTACCATGCACTGTCCTGCCTTCTCCTTAACCCCATCGTTACGTTTGACTCGGTACAAAGTGCACAGCGGGCTAAGGCCTCCCTCAATGGAGCAGACATCTACTCTGGTTGTTGTACGCTGAAGATCGAGTATGCCAAGGTATTACACATAATACTACTGCAAAATATATCATGAATATTTTTTTAAAAATATATAACGTTTTGGTCCTGTATTCATAAAAATAATGTTGCTTTTCCTCAGCCCACTCGCCTAAATGTGTTCAAGAACGACCAAGACACATGGGACTACACAAACCCCAATTTGGGAGGCCCAGGTAAACCCTCAAACACAGAACATGTTGCCACTCACATGCACATGCTTAAGGCCAAATAGTCAATACTATTCAGCACCCTTACCGCCACTGTGGGGAGTTTCAGCAAGTGGGCTGCAAGGAAGATGGAGGCAAAACTCTTCACTGATAATGCCACTGAGTAGTTAAACTGATTAAGTTTAAGATGATATAATGCAACATTTTAAAATGTTTACTGCATTAAGTTCAGTTTCTCTTGTTTCCTGTAGTGGTGTTATGACTGAAGTGTCACTAGGGGGTCTTCTAAAAATCTGTCTGCATGCTAGGTTCATATGCAGGACTAACCAGTTTGGAAAATCATGGAAATTAAATTGACACACATCATGACAAAATTTGAAAATGGCCAGGAAGTCAACCACTGCCATATTGTGCATTGCTTGCCCTTGATCGATTGTGTCAACGGATTTGTTATCTACAATATTAATATGATATTAAAGGCATAATGCCATAAAATCTGCAGGGTCTGAAAACTATAAAATAAGGATGTTTTTTAAAGTTGAAATGTGTAGTAACTGCTGGGTGGCAGGAATGGCAGGAACAGCATCACAAATTTCACAAATGAAGGAAGGTGTTAATCACACACAGCAACAACTAGTCACATTACCTGGCTTCCCACTGTCCCACTGAATGCAGGCATGCTAATGCATACCAAAACTAGTCGCATTTCTATTGTCACCTCAGGTCTTTAATGGTGCCTCGGTGGGGCTGTCGGGGCCTGGTGCCAGTAGCCCACCTAATACTTGGGGGCCCGACAGGGCAAACCGAGGTCTGAGGCAGAGTTAAGGGTCATAAGTTGGGAGACGGCGCAGCTGATGAGTACAGATGTCAGCACAGCAGCTCACATTTGTAGCAGAAAAATAAAGAAAAATGGAGAACTGCTGGCAGTCGTGGTCAAACAAGGACATTAGGGTTGTGCTCACTATCTGAGCAGAGGATAATGTCCAATGTCAAATCAACAGTTTGCTGAAATGAGGACGTTCTGCAGTTACATAGTTGGAGAGCTGGCAGCGGTTGGGATCCAGCACACAATTGGACAGGTTGCCAAAAACTTAAAAAAACGGTCTCAGCACAAGATAGTGAAAACACAACACACAAAGCGGCATCCAAAGGAAAAATCCTGTGGTACATAGTTCTGCAGTAGTTAGTTGGTGCCAGGTGTGCAGACCACTGGAATGCGGGGTTATCGGCACAACAGTGGAAACGTGAATGATTTTTGTTCTGGAGACTAAGGGCCCTTAACACCGTCCAGCTCAAAGGTAGCCTTAGCTCACAGTGGCAGGACAGTGGAAAGACAGCTAATGTTGTTCTTGTGGAAATGAGGAAGCAATGAAACCTGTCATGTTCTCTACAATGTTCTTTATACTTACGGCATGCAGTCTTTCTGGTTTAGCAGCCCATACATATTGAGCTGTTGCTTGTATGGTAATTATATCAGTTACAGTCCTAAACGGTTTCCTGCCAGTCAAATTAAAATACTATCAATCCAAACAAAGGTGGAGATGCATGTAATTTACTGCACTGTGTATCCAGCTGTCAAATACCTGAGCTGCATTTACATTAGAAATGCATGTGTCCCTATGCAGCCTCTTTTCAATATTGTGTTACACTGCATGTTCCAGTTCATTTTAGTAAGCTAACATATTTGATAGGAAAATTATTACAGATATAACATCTAGAGGCATTATTGCACGACGGTTATTCAGATTTAGTTCTGAGTTAATGCATTCTATTTAAATTCTGATTAAGATCTTTTCTTGCACCCGAAAAATAACAAATTTGCAGTTTTGTTTGTTAAAAGTTAGTGTGAATTCTAGAAAGGAATGACCACAAACTATAAAACAATCATAACACTGGCTCATGGTGGTGTTCACAATGTGGAGGCTATGGTGTGAGGAATCAAAGCAAACATGTTCCTGTCAGGTTGGTTTAACTCAGTCAAGTTCCCAGCTTTTATTGTGACCAAGAAGATAAATTAATGCTACTGTACTGTCCATCAGTTATGTTTTGTAATGTATTTTGGAGGAAGCTTTAGGGCACACTTCCAGTTCATTCAAGCTTTATGCCCCTTATACATTTTAGTTTGGTTCTTTATAAACAGATGAGGGCAATGACATTTGAGCTAGTGTTATACCTATACAACCTAAAATACAGGCTGCCGTATCCAAATGAATTGTAGTGCTTTTTATTAGTAATGAGATGTAATGGATGTTGTCCTTTTAATAGTAAGTAGTCATCTGTGCTAGCTTCTTACTTAATTTTTCTTATCTGGTATGACCACCAGCAAAGGTAACATTACATTTAAGACCAAGTCTGAATCAGGATGAATGCAAAATTCATATTATTGAATCCTGGAAAGCTCATGCACCTCTTGGTGTAGTAGTTGCCAATTTGTCCTGACACCACTGTAGATGATAGATGAAAGAGGTTAGTGCTAAAGAATCATTCCTACATATTGTGGGCATGAAAATGTGTCTAGATGTGTAAAGCTTCCTCTGTATAAGCAACAACAGCTGTTCATGCCTTTCGTGCCACACCAGCGAATAGAGCAGAATTATTGGATTTTTAAGTATGAAAAACTGACACCCTTTGCCTCTCTTTATCAAGTAGCAAATACGTGGAAAAACATCCATCTGAAATTGGCGTGCCCCAAATTTACAGCCAAGCTACACTGGAGCCATCTGGTGTCAGCAACTGAGTAAGCTAGCAGTACTGAGTTGTGTAGCTCTGGTGTAGCTTGTCTGCTAAAGTACAATTCATTTGTACAGATTGCCACCAATTTCACCCTGAAGTACCTGGAACCAACTTTCCCTGACACTGATCTTGGTCTCTTCCACTGTCATCTGACCTACCAATTTGAAACTTAACTGATTTTTTTTAAATCTTAAACTGCCTACATGTCAGCCCATAGTGCAGTGAGGACTACAGTCCCACTCAGCACAGCAGAAATGGAAAAAAGGATTGAACATCAAATGGCAAGCAGTTTTGACATGGCACCAATTGGGCCAAGCAGTATCTGCCTTGCCTGTAGGTAGATTGATCTAAGAAGTGAACATAGTGGCATGGACCAGCATCAGTATGGATGCTGTATGCATCGCCACTTAACTCCTCACCTATTCCCAATAAACCAGTCAATGTTCTTGCCAAGTAAAAAAAAAAAATTGTACAGGAGTTTGTGTTGGGAGCGAGACGCAGACACATTGTTTTGCTGACAACACCACCACCATCCCAAGTATCCACTTCTTCAGTGAGGACACAACCACTCTCACACAGAAGGCCTATTCTCCCTCAGACACAAGGAGATAAGACAAGACACTCCACCCATCCAACACGATGATGTAGGACTGATATGACTACTCCTTCCTCACCATCCATCATCTGCTGCATCGCACCATGAGAGCCACGAAGACACTACACACCTGTCGGAGCGGGTGGGGAGCTTGGTTGTTGGTACTTTTGGGCACTGAGCTATGCTTGGTCCCTCCACCCTCCCTCCCTCCGTCCTTCCTTTACCCATTTCACGACCCAAAGTGTGTCACACTGAAACAGGCCAAAAGCGTGCACTACCTACAGTCCCACTGCCAAGATCAAATGGAGAGGTGTTACAGACTGATACCAGTCCCAGAGGAGACACCACAAAGACAACACCCACCCATGCAGACAGACAGATCTAGTGAGAGACATCTCCCATCACCACAGATGAACCATACTGATACTGACCAGTCGATCGAGATCACACTTGACAAAGCCTCGGCCCTTCCTGTACTGTTTTTGAAAGGGTCTGCAGTGTGCACTTTTTTGTTTTTTTTCTTCACAAAAAAAGCAACAAAACACCCAGGCAACACATTTCCCCATCACTTCCACTCGCCGACGCCGTACCGACTGATCCAATAGATGACTCACACCCCTGAAATCGAGCTGTAGCCAATCACAGTGGAGGCAACACAAGACAACTGATGAAGACAAAGACATTGCTGACAACACCATCAAGCACAAGCACACTCAGAGCCCAGTCAGGCCCATTTTTTTTTCCTTTTGGTTTTTACTTCCATCTGATAACCTCCCACATGGAATTCAGCTGTTCTCTGTTGCTCTTTCTCCTCATCTCCTCCTCATCTCTTCCTCCCTGTGCTTATCTTGCTCCATACCTCCCTCTCTTGCTATCCTACTTTTCTGAGTGCAGCTTTTTTTTCTGTAAATATTTTGAAGTCTCTAGAACCTGTGTAACACCTTCCATGTGATGCAGGTTTGGCTATTTACGCCTAAGAGGAACCAGCTTCCCATCTGAAATGTGCTCTATGGCAGCCTCAAGGCCTACCAGTGGGTGCTGAGGAGACTTTCCCTCAAAATGGAACAAAATGGATGGAAATGCCAGCCAAACGGTGAACCAACCCACCCAATGGGCGTTTCATCTTGATAAAACCAGGAATCGGTCCTGAGGTGGAGAGTTCTTTCCCAAAAGAGGAAATGGATTAGGAGTATTGGATGCAATGAAATGGGTGGAGTGGTGGAACTACTGCTGCAAATGTCTTCCTCCCCCCTGTTTGTAAGCATGCAGTAAGTAAATCAAGACCCTGCTTGGGGGACATAACTGCACAGCACCACATGACTCCAAACCTCAGCACCCAACATCGCCACACCAGACTGATGTGACTCCATGTTGTTTTTTTTCCATACAGGCTTAATCTTTCTTTTTCTGGAAGGGGGTTGATGGCTGTGGGAGGGATTTCTCTGTCGAGGTTTGCATTGCAAATGACACTTAGGCCATGTTTGTCCGCTTTGTCCTGTTACTCCCTGGGTTGGCAATTTTTACAGTCATCAGGGATTAACTTCTAACTGGTTTCCTGGTCTCATGAGTTCTTCTGGAAATAAAATCATTGAATCTGGGAGAAGAGCCTGAACCGTGCAAGGAAATATTTTATATTAATTCAAGGAGGATTTGCTTGACCTATACCTGGGGAGCAATTTACTCTACTAGGACAGGGAACTCTCATCCATGAGCCACAGTGGCTGCTGGATTCAAAATTGAAGAGACTTACGTTCAAAGAATTGTCTTTTTTTCAGTCTCCAAGAGCCTAGATGGTCACTTGGTAAGGTGTGATGGGAAGGAAATCTTGCCAACAGCATTTTATATAGCAGCTACTAGGTTTCTTACCCATGTTACAGCAAACTGTTGGCATGTATCTTTGAAACACTGCCCAGATGAAGACAGACAGCCCTCTAATGAGTGGTTTATTAACTTCACTCTCCTGAGCACTTAGTTATGCAATTTGTGATTTGCTCAGGAAAGAAATGTGCCTTTTTTATTTCCATTTGATTAACCTGGTTTCAGTTCTGATTATGTATGATTATTGTGTACCTGTACAGATGGTGATGCAGATGGCAATGGGAGCAATGCAGGTGTGTGTGCGCGTACTTGTGTATAATTTTGTTTTTGTTTTCATTTAGGCATTTATGACTTTTAATCCAGAGTGACTTTAATGTTCTTACCCCTTTTCCCTCCCTAAATCATTGGCATCCTCCTGTCTCATCCTCCCTCCTCCCCATTCTCCCTGTTCCACTTTACATTAAGAATTTACCATTGTGAATGTTTTTTTAAAGCTTTTAAAATCTTATTCTGTGGTTTTGAGTCATTGATGTAGACTCTAATATCGCTCCTACCATTCATTGTCCCTCACTATCATTTCCTTTGACTAATTATTATATAGACCAGGGGCCTTTTATTAAGATTCCTACGTCGCCTTGTTTGATGGGTGGGTTTTGTATTTGTGAGACAGTCTGGTTGCTTCTGCTCCTCTAGGCCAGACGATTCAGTCTTGAAATGCATGCATCCATCTCACTTACTGATTTGACCTAGGTCCATTACTATCTAGATTCAAATTACTTCTGTCAAGTTAACCTTTAAAGACCCCATGAAATTGACTCTTATTTTCTTGATTATTTTTTAATTATTTTTTTAATCCTGTTGAAACAGGATGTTTGGGCGGGACATAGGGCAGGGAAGGATCATTCACAAGTGCAAGCCAATAGGATATTAGTTTGGGAAAGAAATAATTTTATTTGAAGGGGTAAGGTGGATGACAGGAATTTCAAAAGATGTGTGAAGGTTTTATTAATTGAACTTTTAATTCACACCCACTAGTGCAGGATGATCTCATCATATAAGATGCTCAGTTTTACAGGAAGTAGAGGTCATGTTAGGTCATTTCATGGGGACTTATAAGTATTCAATCTGGGCATTTTTTGTCATTAAAATGTCACAGTTTATACCAAAATATAATATTTGGATCAGATTGTGGATGCAGTAGGATTAGTGCATATGTCAGTTTTTCTAGATATGTATCTGATTTTTTTTTTTTTTTTTTAAACTTGTTAAGTGCTCAGGGGCCCTACTGTTGTGTATTGATTGAAGCCAGACTCTTGTTTCCTGTCTCTACTCCTCATATTTATCTGTCACACTCTTTCTCTCCACCTTCCCTCCTTTTTTTCTCATTCTTCTTCCTGTCCTCTCAGAAGATGTCAATGCGAACCCCAACAAGCGCCAGAGACAGCCTGCTCTGCTGGGCGATCACCCTCCAGAGTACGGTAAGGCGCTCATGCCCCTGGGGAACGAGAAAATAGACAAACACAACACAAATTCTTTTCTGTCCTCAACGTTGGAAGTTACAATGCACAGCTTGTTCAGTTACTGTATTTCCTATTACAAACCTTGGATCAGTTCTTCAGTTGAGAAATTAAAATAGCTTTCTTCTGGAACATAATTTGTAAGGAGCCTGAGTTTAGAAACGGGTCCTCCACACAGTGGCAGTTAAGTGGTGCTGTGTTGTCATTTTGAATTGTTTCCACAGATGCTATATTTATAAAATAGCAGCCAAATTTTCCAGTTACTGTGCTGAGAATGATTAGTTTGTTTCTTCTGCAAATGTGTTTTGTCTAGCAGTAGTCTTTCCCCTCTGCGCTCCTCTCACCTGTTGGTCTTTGCACCTTTTCCAGGTGGCGGTTACCACGGCTATGATGAGAGTTACGGTTCCCCGCCCTATGAGGGTCGCCGCATGGGCCCACCAATGAGAGGTCGTGGCGGGAGTCGCTACGGGCCTGGGTATGGGCCCCCTCCCCCTCCTCCTGGTGAATATGGCGCACACGCAGACTCTCCCGTCGTCATGGTGTACGGACTGGACCCTATCAAGATGAACGCCGACCGCGTCTTCAACATCTTCTGTCTCTATGGCAACGTAGAGCGGGTCAGTGTATGATGCTGGATGATGCCTGTGTGAATGTGTGGTTGTGTGTAGAAGCTGTAGTTAAAAATTATGGTAAATGTTTTTTTGTTGTATGTGATGTTTTTCCAGAAATCACCATTTTAATATTAGACATAAAACTAAAAGAACATAATTACCAGAACACACCATATAGCAAAATTAGCATAAGCATTAAAAATAAAACCTGCTGTATCTACAAGAAATAACCCTTAGAACAGAATGTATAAAGTTGTGGGACGAACAAATTCATCTCTCATGAGGTTTTTCCAAAGGGACAGTGTCTCTCTCATATTGGCTGCATTCATGAGGTTTAGCCAGGGGTTTGTCTCAACATCTAGTTAACACTTAGGCCCTCTGCAAAACACCTTTTCCTTCTATTCCGTGAACTGCTCCCACCACCCAGACTGTAACCTGAAGTCACATTAGTTTTGTAAAAATCTTCATCCCCTAAGGGCAAGGTGATTTCTGTCTCTGAAAGTCAGTGTGATAGGAAAAAAAGACAGGATTGATGGGCTTTATTTCTCTCTTCAGGTGAAGTTTATGAAGAGTAAGCCCGGGGCAGCGATGGTGGAAATGGGAGACTGCTATGCTGTCGACCGTGCCATCACTCACCTCAACAACAACTTCCTCTTTGGGCAGAAACTCAACGTTTGGTGAGTTTATGGTGGACTTTGCCTCACATGCTTTGAATTTGGGATGTAGATGAATAAAACATATTTTTGCCTTCCCCTTGTGAAATGTTGAGCTATAAACCTATATAACCTGATCATATGTATTTATTTACTTGCTTGCTATAGGGTTCCACTGCAGTAAAATGTAAAATAAAGACCATGCAGTTTACAGCTCTGTCTTGTTTGCTTCTAGCTTTCTAAGCTCTCGAATCTTGTTTTCCTGCAGCGTTTCCAAACAACAGGCCATCATGCCTGGTCAGTGCTATGAGCTGGACGACGGCACCAGCAGCTTCAAGGACTATCACAGCTCCAGGAATAACCGGTTCACCTCTCCAGAACAAGCAGCCAAGAACCGCATCCAACACCCCAGCAATGTGCTGCATTTCTTCAACGCCCAGCCGGACGCCTCAGCAGAAGTCTTCTCCCAGGTCTGTGCTCTGGCAGAAAGATCAAGTATGCTTATGTGAGAGGAATGTAGGTGATGTAGACTTGTCACTAGGTATTAAGTCATTTTTACTCTTTGCACACACTGCCAAGACACATTGTCATTACAGGTGACATCTCCTCTGTTTCTTTGTGTGGAAAAAAAAAAAGACACTAGAAGAAAACACATTTGATTGCAGTTGACCACTAACCTGGGGCCTTTCAAGAATAACTGTTGCTAGTTTGATGTGTCTAGTTCTGACAAGTGCCACTGATTTGTTAGTAGATTGTTAAATGTAGTTTTGTTGCATGTTGGATTTTGTTTGTGTGACTAAGAAGAAATTATCATAACTCATATTTTTTACAGAATTATTATCTCATCTCTGACATGATTGATATTGCTGTTCCAGTCGATGTCACTAATGATTGTTGCCTTTTTCACAGATTTGTGAGGAGATTGGTGTCAAGAGCCCCATCAACATCAAGCTGTTCACAGGAAAGAGTAAGCTGATCTTTATTTGCTCTTGCCTAAGGTACAGGATTTCACTGAAAATATGGCAAGGTTTCAGTTAACTACAGAGGCATATGACCTTTGCATTTTCCATATTTTTAAATAAATGAAATAATTTGTACTCTAAACAGTGTGATCTTGAAACCTTGTGAGAATAATAAAACAAGTTTGTTTTTCAGTTAAACCAGGACAGTATTAATCAGTAAATACATGTGAAATTCACTGCCTCTGTGTACAGTATGTAACTGTGTGACCATGTGTAACCACCAGGTGGTGCAGCACCCAGTGAGCGCAGTGCTTCAGGTTTGTTAGAGTGGGAGTCCATCAACGACGCCATGGAGGCCCTGGCCATGATGAACCACTACCAGATGAAGAACTCAAGTATGTATTATGATATGGCAAAAGTGGTGTCTTTTCCTAGTTTTAAAGACTGCATTACAGTAAAGAAATGCAATTTTCTGAACTTACTAGACTGTTGTTCTTCTGTCTCTACCTACTTGATCATCATATCCATATTACTGGTGATTGTTTAGCAAAAATCTGATGTGCGTATACATCTTTTTAAGCACTAACAGTCACCCCAACAATATTGATACAGAGGTATTGGGTCAAAGATATTGTGGTATTTGATTTTGCCCATATCTCCTATCCCTAACAATGAAAACTACCAGTGAGAGCAGAATTTGATATTGCAGTATGCCACACTTCCTAACTGGGCAGTTTATTGGACTTTAGTTTATTGAACTTTAGGACACTGACATGTCGCCCCAGAATCAGGTTACCTGAGAAATGGAATTGTCTGTTCATGTACACGTAGCCATGAATTGGCGCAAAGGAAGCATGCATTATCCTGGTTTACTGTTGCCTGTTTTATGTTCAGTCTCTTAATTGCTTCTCTCTTTTCTCCCCCAGCTGGTCCATATCCATACACCCTCAAGCTGTGTTTCTCCACTGTGCAGCATGCTAACTGAGCACGAGCCACAGCCAGGAGGATGAAGAAAGGTCCGCCATTCCCACCACGCTCACCTGTACTTTTGACCATGACTGCTCACAACACACCTGGGACAAAGTGATAGTCAAAACCCATCAGATACCTACTGTGACAGATTGATCTGGATCCCCAAAGTGTAAACCGACGCAGTTCGTCTTGCCAGGCAGGCTTAATCAGCCGCTGTTTGTAAACATTTGGTATTTGTGTCCCAGATGTGGTTTAGAGTTTGTGTACCTGCGTGTCTTCAATATTCAGTTGTCCTTTTTACTTTTGGTATTATTATGCTTATACAATAGCCTGATATGTGAGAAAGTATATTTGAAAGAAACGTTTTTATGCTCAGGTGGTAAAGTGACGAAGGAGAAACACCATGGTTTTGTATAAGAGTTGTCTTTTTTGATCTTTTATTCTAGCGCTTTTTTTTTTATTATTATTGCTGCCTATTCAGTGCTGCACCCCAAGTCTGTCGATGTGCAGCGGGAGTCTTTTTTGTTCTAAGAAAAAATAAAACCAATTTGAAGCTACTTGATTGTGTCTTACATCATGTTTGTCATTCTTCTGGATTGTGTAGTGTGTTTATTGTCTTTCCATTCAAACTGGTGTGAGGTAGACCAGACCAGAATTTTTATTTTTTTTTCCAGCTGTGGATTAACCCACAAATGACCATAAATTTCTTTTGCTCTGTAGGGACCCTAATATGGAAAGGACTTGGTTTGTACTGCACATTTTCTGAGGTACATGTCAATAGTGACATAGATTCAATATAGTACAGTGAAATATAACTTAATTTTGCTGGGGTTTGGTGAATTCCACTTTGAAATCAACAGGACTAGAACAATGGTGTGTAACCGTGCTATCAAGGCTGTACATGGCAGCCTTTTAACCAAAATCTACACCAGATGATTTCACCAAATATCATGTGAACCTCAACTATGGACAAAAAAACAGTGGACCGTACAGGCTGTGTCTGAAGATTTGACACTGCAGCCAAGCCCTTACAATAATACTACTGATGATTATTATAATACTACTAACAATGTAAGTTGATGTGCAAAATTGGGTCAGTCGCAGTTGCTTAAATTCTTGAATATACACTACTCACAGAAAGTTAGGGATATTTGACTTTTGGATACACTGGTGATTTCCTCATCTCAAACAATTTCTTGAAACAAAAGCCAACAACAGTGGTGGATATAGCACAACAAAAAATGTCAGTGTCAATAACTTGTCATGTGCCCTTGAGCATCAATTACAGCTTGACAATGACGTCTCATGCTGTTCACAAGTCGAGTTATTGTCTGCTGAAGCATGGCATCTCTTCTCAAAGGGCGGCCCTCAGGACATTGAGGTTCTGGGGTACAGAGCTCCGAGCCTCTACACGGCGACTCAGCTGATCCCATGCAGGTGTGGAGAAAGTGCAGGCCACTCCATTTGAGGTACCCCAGTCTCCAGCAGCCATTCCCTAATGATACGACCTCGATGAGCTGGAGCATCAAACACCTGATGTGAATTTTGCCGTTAAACTCCTTGTTAGAGAACAGCAACTTGTGCAAAAAGTACTGAAACATTGAACAGTTGGACATGTACATTCAAAAGTTTACAGAAGGTCACATTAAGTTCACCTGTAAAGGTTATAATGCATTTTAGGTTCATCCTGAAATTTCACCCGAAAGCCGAATATCCCTAACTTTTTGTGAGTAGTGTATAATGGATATCTTATAAGCATAAGTGAAGAATGCAATTATCCCGCCTGTGCATCAACCTTAATCCTACAAAAATATTGCAGCATAACTGTGCTCTTTTCTTTCATGTTTATGGTAACATATTCAATATTTAATATTTTGTAATGTAATGACTCTAACACAGGTGAAGCGAGTTATACCCGGTGGTGGTAGCCAGGCCTGTAAAGGTGCACGTTCCATCCGTTGCCCACACACCCTTCACCTCACGGACACTTCAGGGAGCACCTTCACTCTCTAAAAGGGCACCACACAAAGATGCAGCTCCAAAAGAGGAGCTGTGGAGTTGGCACAGCATCTGGGACAGAGCCGTGAGGTTCTGCTGGGTAAAATCACATGCAGTCTGATTTCTTCACTTGTCGCCTCTTTGGCACACCAGTGTTGTGCTTGTAGATTTGAATGGGTGTGAGCAGTCCTCTCTCTGTGTCCTCTTTGAGCCAGGAAATGTCAGCAGATGCGATACCAATGAGTTTCTCCCCACAGACACACCCAACCCTCCAGCTCCACCTGTAAAACACAGAATACATAGAAAACATTTTGTTATTTTTGTGCACAGATTAATATTAAATCATCAAAGCTATTTTAAAGCATTGTAAGACAAATTGCTCTCATTTACATTGTCTGCATGGGTTGCTGGGTTGTGGACAGCGACTGTGGGCTGGCTGGTGGACTGCTTGGTCTTTTTTTTTTTTTTTTGGATCAAAATTTGATTTTCATTTTAAATTTGAATAACAAAGGAAGCATGAGCAAATAATACAGAGGCACAGGGAGATAAAATAACAAACAACAAACAAGAAAAAAAAGAGGAAATAATAAAAAATAATTGCTTTAAAAAAGCAAAGGCATTGAGAAACATTTTAAGAACACAAGGTAGAGAATTAAGAATAAAGCTAACCCATAATTAATAGGGGTGGTAAAAAAAAAAAAAAAAAAAAAGGAACACAAAAATAGTGCCTCCTTTCCATTTATTTCCAAACGATTTTCAGTTTATAATCAGGAATCATTCTGAATCAAAAATCAATTTTAAATCAAATTGGAATTAAATCATAAAAGTCCCACACCCCTAATAATAAATGTTACTAATTATAAACCTAAAATATAAAAAGCACGTAGAATTCATTGTGATTGCTAGAAGAAAAGCTTAACTGCATTGCCCAAGCCAACAACATAAGAACAGGGCCTGTAAAATTGAGCGACAAACAATACATTGAATATGAATAAAGAAAAAGATGACATTATTGTAAAACTAGTTGATTCTTTGAATACTTTTAATGGCATTTGACCAGTTCAGAAGGGAATCAGATTTTGTAGTGGATCTTTCAAGTACACAGAAATTACAGCTGCTGCACAGCAATGGTCAGGGCCAGGTGATTTTAGGAAACTCTGAACAACAAGTGTAGAATTGGAAGATGGCATTCTAATGTGCATTTTGCATAAGCTGAGGTTTGAACTCACAATTTCTGGCATGAAGGACAATGCTCTATCTCACTGAGCTAATTAGCAAGTGACAACGCAGGGATATGTTTAAAACTTCTTCTAGCTTATTATGGGAATTACAGCTGCAACAATAAATAAATCAAGCTAAGGCTTCAACTCATGATCTCTGAGACCAAGAACCATCTTCTATCACACTGAGCTAATTGGCAAGTGCCAACTTATGTGAGGCTTCACAAATTGACTAAGCCAGTCAATAGCTGGGTTTCCATCCAAATATATCGAAATTTTTGAGCGAATGTTGTCAAAATGCGCAAAAGAAAATGCGAATTTATGCCTGTTTCCATTAGTTTTGTTTTGCGTTTATTGAGAGGAGAGTGTGCCGTGAGATGACGCCATAAGACAGCGTCTGTGTCCACTGAACAACAACAACAACAACACTGAACAACATTGAATTCCCTATAGAGGGAGTAGGGAGTAGTGAGTGAGTGAGTGATTTCGGACACAGCCAAACATTCAGCTGACACTCAACCGCTGATCATGGACAGATTCCTGCTGAACTTGTCGGCTCTTGGGAGAAGTCTGGTTACTATTTTGGGGTGCGCTAACTTCGTACCGAACCATCCTAAATACGGAACAAGAGACTAATAATAACAACTAATAATAAGACTGTAGCATAGAAGTTTGACATGGTATCCGGTCCAGTCATCGTTTATTCGCAAAACCTGTTTCCACAGCAAAAAGTCGCATTTTCTTTTATCGATATGCTGAGAAATCCACCCCCTCCGAGCGTAAAAACTTTTTTGCGAATTTTCGGCCGTTTTTCGAATTTCTGAATTCCATCCAAGTTTTTTTTTTCGCAATTTCTGAAAATGTGAATAAAAATAGGTGGATGGAAACCCAGCTAATGATAGCAGCCGCCTATGTATGGAAAGGCAGATTTCAAACCACTGTAAAAAAAAAAAAAAAAAAAAAAAAAAAATCAGTCATCAAAACAAAAATCTGAAAATACACATCTTGACGGCATCTAGACAGCATGGAGATGTTGATAATTTGTTTTTAACAATGATTGATTTGCTCCATAAGTGAAAAACTGACTTTAATTGTAAAGGGTACAAACAGTGCAGCTGCTTAGCTCCATAATATAAAGGAATCGTTCAGTTTGTGATAAAAGCGTGAAATTTGGTACACTTATAGCCAAAGGCATTCCCAAAAGATTTGCATATGGAGGCATCATGAATTTTCAACATGGCACCCATGACAGCCATTTTTCAAAATGGCCGTCAGCAACAACTGTTTTCTAATGAGATATTGTTATAATATGATATTGCAGACGAGATTTGTTTAATTTATTCATCATATGCACTTGGTAATGTGTTCTTTGGATAATTTAACATTTTCATTGAAAATTCAAAATGGCTGCCATTTTTTTCAGACTGGTTAGATATGGATGATCTCTGTGTCGAATCTCACATTTTTCTTGATGCAAAATTTTAATTAGGAACTTTTGCATTTTTAAGAAGCTTTCTTCTATCTCACAAAACTCATATTAAATGAGACCAAACCTAGAGTCTGTCATGGGGAAGGCTATTCACACTCACCTTCACAGAAACAGAGGGCTGTGCACTTTAACTGAGCTTTTTTGCACTTGCACTGCCCAACACAACCCTTCTTACATTTGCAAGAGACAAGTTCATAACTCGAATGGCCTGCATCTGGTAGGCATGTCCAGAAGGGTTCATAGTCCCCCTCAGATGCCCTTGACCAGCCCCATTTGCACGGTGAAGGTAGTTCTGGTGTTGACACCAGCACTTGACCCCACACGTGGCCTCCTTGGTATACTGCTCTCTTGACATGCTCTTCTAGGGCAGCCTTGGCCGGAGGGATTGACTGTACATTGTGCCTCTTTGCAAATAACTTCCTCCTTGCCATATCTATTTCTGTGCATGTGCTGGTTCGGTCATAGAGTAAGATAGTAAACCTCTCAATTGTGGCCATTGACTCCTGTGGTATGTCATTTGGGGCTGAAGACAGTTTCAACAGGGCATGTCTAAGCCCAGGAAACACAGCCCATACAGCCCAAGCAGACTTTTTCCCGTGGCCAGCAAAGCTTGACACAATGTCACAACCTGTCAATGCATGGAACACTGGTAGTGCACGTGTTTTCTCAGGCCCTAGCGCTGCTGCAATTTCATGCATTATTAAGCGGAGTGTATTTAGCTGACACTGAACCCCATGAGTTTCACAGCAGTGGTGTCACCAGTGTGCCCTGGTTATGCTTCAACATCCACTCTATTACATTTCCATTCAACGAATGGTTCAGTTGTTTTCATTTTTGCAGATGTAGGGATTTTTTAGTTTATTGGATCAACATTTTAATTTTAATAGCTCTATATTCTAGCAATTATAATTTTGATTTTGGCCATCTTGAAAGTGGTCATATTCAATTGTGAGGCAGAAGGAAGCTTCTGGCCAATTCCAAAGTTCCAAATTTGAATTCTGCATCATATAAAATGACAGATTTGACACCAAGATCACCCATATCAGACAGTCGTTCATGTGACGGCTGAAAAATGGCGACCATTTTGAATATTAAATGACAATTGTCAATTATCCAAAAGACATTTACCAAGTACCATGTATGGTAAATAAGTCTGAAATATCAGTCATTACAGTCATTAATGACATTATAACAGTCATTATTGGCGGCCATTTTGTAAAATGGCTGCCATGGGCGCCATGTTGAAAATTCATGATGCCTCCATATCTAATTATTTTTGGTATGCCTTTGGCTATATGTGTACCAAATTTCATGCTTTTATCACAAACTGAACGATTGTTTTTGTTATCCGCCGTACTAAAAGGTTTCTTCGGTATTGGGTGCTACATTTTGATGAAAATTGCAAAGCTGTAGCACATATGGTTGATTTATTATAAATTTTCAAAGTATTGAAATTTAGAGGCTTGCTGTAGCGCCACCATCAGGACTATTGGCTTGTGTTGGCAGCTGAGGAAATCTGGCATGGGACAGGACTTTTGCGCAAAGTTTGGTGAGTTTTTGCACATGGGAATATTGCAGAAGCTGAGGCTTGAACCTGTAATCTTCGACGCCAAGGACTGGCCTCTATCTCACTGAGCTACAATTCACATGTAGCTTCACAAACTGACTGAGCCAATCACTGACATGCAGGACAGCAGCCAGCCATGCATGGAAAGGCAGATTTTAAACAGCTGTCAAAAATTCAGTTATTAAGACGAAAATCTGAAAATACACATATTTCATCTAGACAACATGGAGATGTTGGTAATTTGTTTGTAACAGTGATTGATTTGCTCCATAAGTGAAAAACTGATGTTTAAAAATTACATTCTTGCATTGACTCCAATTGTTCACAAGAGAGCAAAATTCAAAATGTTTTTGAGTTTTTGAGATACAGTTCTGAAATTTACCACACATCATCTACCATGACTCCAAAATTTTGTCAATTTTTTCATGAACATTGGAGATTTATTTACCAAGAATTTGCAAGTGTATGTTTACAGTACTGTTTACAGTCAAGCATTTTGATGCACTGTAGGCTCAATTTTTGCTAAATCAAAAATCTGTGTGGACATTTTGTGTAGGACAGTCTGAAGATGCTCTGTAGCAAGTTTGGTGACATTGGAGCAAAAATGGGAGGAGATAGATTTAATACGTTTTACAGTTTTTGAAAAAAGCAGTGATGGATTTCATAATTTGCAGAGGTTTAAGTGCACAAAAGTTTTTGCAGTATTGGGGCTACATTTTGGTGAAAGTTGCAAAGCTGTAGCACATATGGCTGATTTCTTCTGAATTTTCAAAGTTTTGAAATTTAAAGGCTTGCTATAGTGCCACAATCAGGAAAAGAAGGGATAGGACAGTCACCATGCCGCTTTCCCCCTTATGCTGGCAATTTCACACAGCCGGCGGCATGGCAAAAATAAAAACAATTGCAGAAAATCAAGGACGGCCAACCCATCAAATCTGATATGTATCTCATGTCAATCACAGTCTGTCTCTAAACTTATGCCAGATAATGTTTCACAATTGGCACTTTTAAATATCAGGACTCTGGCTGGTAAATCCTTCATAATCAATGATCTTATTAACAAGCACAAACTTGATTTTATGTTTTAACTGAAACGTGGCTAGGTCAGGAAAATAGTGCAGCAGTCTTGATTAAGACAACCCCTCCAAATTTTAGTTTCTTTAGTGAAGCGAGAATACACAAGAGAGGAGGCGGAGTTGCCAGTCTGTTCAAGGACAGCTTCCAGTGTGAGCAAATGTTTTATGGTCAATTTGACTCCTTTGAATATGTTGCCACTCAGTTAAAATCTCCCTGTTGAGCAATTTTAGTGACCATCTACAGACCCCCCAAATATAATGCAAGGTTTTTTGATGAGTTTGCAAAATTGCTGTCTATTGTGTGCATGGATTTTGACTGTGTTGTTTTAATGGAAGATTTTAACATTCATGTTGATAACCTTACGGATGGTTGTACTAAGGAACTCTTAAATATCCTGGATAACTTTGGGCTTTCTCAGCATGTCACAGAATCAACACATAACAGAGGACACATATTAGATCTAATTATTTCCAAAGGTCTTAATATCTGAGGTTGTGGTGAACGATGTCGCTTTATCTGACCATTAGTGTGTTTCTTTCAAAATGACCACCCCTGCTAATAATATGAAAAGTGAAGCAGAGGTGATCAGAAAGCGTTATATAAATGATAACACCTGTGCATTATTCACCGACCCTGCCCTCAGCTCTAGTTGATGACCTTGTAAACAGTTTTAGCTCCAATGTTATGACTGTTATTGATTCTATCACCCCAATTAAGACCAAAGTTCTGTCAGGAAGGAAAAAGGAGAAACATCACACTGGTTAAAGAACACAAAACAGTATGTCGACAAGCTGAACGCAGGTGGCGAAAAAACAAACTCCAGGTATATTACTACATTTATAAAGAGAGTCTTCGCAACTATAATCAGGAACTGAAGAATGCAAGGCAATCATATTTCTCAGAGATTATCAACAGAAACAGTAATAATGCCCGCACACTTTTTTCTGTAGTGGACAGACTGACCAATCCCACAGCATCACTCCCTCCTGAACTACTGTCCAACAAGTCATGTAATGACTTTGCAGCCTTCTTCACAAACAAAATATTGCAGATAAGACAGGCAGTGTGCAGTTCCAGCTCAGGAAGGATAACACTTGTGCCTTCCTGTCCTCCGGTTAATCTAGGACATTTTGACCTCCTTGATTACACAACTCTAACAGAAACGGTTTCAAAATTAAAGCCCACAACATGCTGCCTTGATATTCTGCCTTCAAACTTTTTTAAAACCATTTTTAACTGCATAGCTCCAGATGTACTGCAGATAATAAATACTTCTCTTAAAGCAGGCCAGTTTCCCCAGGCCTTGAAAACTGCAGTAATAAAACCTCTTCTAAAAAAAAAAAAAAAAATCAAATCTGCCACAACAATTAGTAACTATAGGCCAAAATCAATCTGCCATTTTTGGGGAAAATCATTGAAAGGGTTGTCTTCCAGCAAATCCATACTTTTATGATGCAAAACAATCATTTTAACACATTTCAGTCTGGATTTCGGCCACACCACAGCACTGAGACTGTACTTATCAAAGTCTTAAATGATATTCATCAGAATAATGATGCATGCAAATCCTCTGTCCTGGTATTACTAGATCTCAGTGCTGCATTTGATACAGTTGATCATAATATACTACTTAGCAGATTGGAAAAGTGGGTGGGACTCACCACTGTGCTACAATGGTTCAAATCTTACTTACAAGATAGGGACTTTTTTGTGTCAGTTGGTAACCATGAATCTGAGTGAACTACGATCACATGTGGGGTTCCTCAAGGGTCCATTCTCAGACCATTTCTATTCAACATCTATATGTTAATGACTACAGTCCCTTACTCTCATTGAGTAACTGTATTCATCAAATCAATGACTGGATGTGCCAGAATTTTCTCCAGCTAAATCCAGAAAAGACAGAGGAATTAATTTTTGGCCCAAAAAATGAAAGGGCAAAGATCAGCGCTCACCTTGGCTCTATGTCACTGACAGCTACGAATCAAGCCAGAAATCTTAGTATTATTATTGACTCAGGCCTGAACTTCAACAGCCATTTAAAGTTTATTACTAAATCTGCCTATTACCACCTGAAAAACATTGCTAGAATTAAGGGGTTTCTGTCTAAACAAGACATGGAAAAACTTATTCATGCATTCATTTTTAGTAGGTTGGACTATTGCAATGGCATATTTACAGGCCTTAACAAAAAATCAATCAGACAGCTGCAGCTGATTCAGAACGCTGCCGCCAGAGTCCTTACAAACACCAGGAAACTGGACCATATTACACCAGTCATTAAATCACTACACTGGCTTCCTGTGAGTCAAAGGATAGATTTTAAAATCCTACTGCTGGTCTACAAACCCCTGAATGGTCTCGGACCAAAATACATGCTTGATCTACTGGTTCCCTACGAAGCATCTAGACCCCTTAGGTCATCTGGAACTGGTTTGTTGTGTGTTCCAAGAACAAGAACCAAGCAAGGTGAGGCAGCATTCAGTTATTATGCTCCTCACCTGTGGAACAAACTTCCTGTAGATCTGAGGTCTGCTCAAACTGTCAGCTCCTTTAAATCAGGGCTAAAAACACTATTGTTCACTGAAGCGTACTCTTAGATTAAATACTTGCCTGTTGTATTGCCCGTACGTTTTAACTACACACTGTTGATTTATGCCTCCTCCACACTCCAAGGACTACCTGTTGTATTGCCCGTACTTTTTAGCTACACACTGTTGATTTATGCCTTTTATTTTTCTACTTAGTTTCTTATCCTGACTGTTCTATTTGGGTTTATTGTTAAATCGGCTGCAAATGTCAGAGATTCCAGGGCTGAGGACTGAGTCTGGGCTGAAATCTCCAATAGGAGAGGTTTCAGAGTCTAAGGAATTAAGAGGTTGGGCTGTCAGCATCCCTGCGGGGGGTTACCAGGAAGTCTGAGTCAGCTACTGCTGTGACTCGACACTGGGGAGCATGCTGTGAATTCAGATCTAGAAGGGAGATGTCCTGTGATGGATCTTTAGAGTTCATTACGATCTGAATAAGACCAGTGTGTGGAACCTGTGTCCGGCGGGACGGTAAGACTCTGAGTGAAGGACTCAAGAGCAAATAGTGTGCACGCATTGGGTGTATTATTAAGGGTGACGCCCTATACAAAAAAATAAAAAAATAAAAATCAGACCCGACCAACCAAATTCAAGATGGTTCAGAGCCAGGGACAAGAGATCCTAGCTGAAATCTCTGACAGAGCTGGTTTTGAATTTAAACTCAAATTTTGTCTAAGTTCACTTTTTGGTGGCAAAGAGTCGCAGGCGTGATATAGGCCATCACAACCTGGATCCTGGGCCTATTGCCTTTTGGTGGCAAGGAGCCGCAGGGGTGATAAGGCCTATCACGCCCTGGGCCCTTGGCCCTTGGCCGTATAGCTCAGGCAGTGTACTGAGCCTGTTGTTATTTTATGTTACTGTATTTTATTATCGCTATCATTCTCAATTTCTGTTTCCCTTTTTTATTGATTGTTTTTATTGTTTTAAATTGTGTCTTGTTGCTTTTAATGTCTCTGTAAAGCACTTTGAATTACCTTGTGTTGAATTGTGCTATACAAATAAACTTGCCTTGCCTTGCCTTGCCTTGCCTATTGGCTTGTGTTTGCATCTGAGGTAATCTGGCATCGGACTGGACCTTTGTTCAAAATTTGCCGATTTTTTTGTGCATGGAACGTAGGACTTCCTCAGAAGAAAGAAAGAAAGAAAGAAAGAAAGAAGAAGAAGAACACACAGGAATTCAAGAGGGTCCGTGCAGCTTCGGCTGCCCGGCCCCTAATTAAGCCAAAGTCTCCTCAAAGAGATGGAGGGTTCAAACCAGTTCTTAATAATAGTTTTCTTAGCTGCTGTTGAAGCTGCCATTAAAATACGCTTTTCCTGAAAAGAAAGATAAACATTAGGGTTGAACCCAAGTAGATAAAAAGCAGAGCAGGCGGGAAGAGATTTGCGAAGTAAGTCACTGACTGTGGTGTTAATGTATTCCCAAAGGGACTTAATAATTGGAAAATGCCAGAACATGTGAAGATAATCCCCTTTCACAGTGTTGGAACAGTTGGGACAAGAGTCAGTGTCTGCTAATTTCAACTTAAATCTGCACTCAGGGGTGAAATAAAATTTATGAATAAACTTACAATGAATTAGCTGATGAGCCAGATTTTTAGATGAAGAGAATACATTAGTCCAGATTGAATGCCAGTCACAAATGAGACCAAGGGATTGTAATTCCTTCTCCCAAACCTGCAGAACTGTTGGAGGTAAAAGAACCAGGAAGTGCCAGGGATAGAATATGAGTTTTTGAGGTCTTGGAAGGATCGGAGGCCTTGATCATTAAAAATATCGCCTAGTACATGAATACCTTCTTTAGACCACTGAGGAGAAGTGAAGGGCATCAAACCGCATAAAAAGGAGTTGTTATGCCAGATTGGAGAAAATTTATGGAATTTGCATGCAAAAGATAGATGCTTTTCAATACAGTGCCAGATAGATAACATGTTGGCAATAATGGAACCCATGTGTGTTTTCACGGTTTTGAGTTTAACGGCAGAAAATGGTAGGTCCTGAATTCTGATTGGGTGTGACAGAGCATCCTCAATAGTACGCCATGGTACTTCTGAAGATGAGTCCATCCAGATTTGAATAGGTCTTATTTGGAAAGCCCAGTGATAATATCTGAAATTTGGCAAAGCCAGACCACCAACTAATTTAGGACGAGAGAGTACAAAGACTAATTCTGGACAGTTTCCCCTTCCAGATAAAATTTCTGCACAGCAACTCTAGTTCTTTATAAAAGGTGCTTGGCAGGGAGATGGGGAGCATGGAAAACAAAAAGGTAATTCTGGGCAGAATATTCATTTTAATGGTGGATATACAGCCAGAAAGACCACAATACAAAGAAGACCAGGAATTGAAATCTCTTTTTACTCTTTCTAAAACCAGATTGAAATTGTCTTTGACTATTTGAGAGATTGTAGGTCTTATGAGAATGCCTAAATATGTGAAGCCTTGGGGTTGTATGGATACTGAAAAACTTGAAAAATCAAAATTTGAGAGTTTAAGGGTGAAGGGGCATAAGGATGGATTTTGACCAGTTGATTTTATAACCAGAAAAAGAGCCAAGCTTTCGAAAGAGATTCAAAATGCAAGGAAGAGAGTTAGCAATATCAGTGAAATACAGAAGGATGTCATCTGCATACAAAGAAATGTAGTGAGAAGTATGATTTTGATAGGTGACATAACATTGTTCTGCCTCAGTGCTAAAGCTAATGGTTCCAGTGAAAGAGCAAATAGAGCGGAGGACAGTGGACAACCCTGTCTGGTTCCTCTTGTTAATGAGAAGTTACATGTGCCAGGATGACCGGTTTGGACACGAGCTGATGGGGCTGTATATAATGTCTTGACCATATGGATAAAAGAGGGACCAAAACCAAAATGTTTTAATACTGCCAGTAAAAAACTCCACTCTACACGATCGAAGGCCTTCTCCGCATCTAGGGTAAGATTGCAGATGAATGTTGCTCAGAAGCTGAATCAAGAATATGTAAGAGGCGGTGACTATTGTCCGACCCTAAACAAAGCCAGTTTGATCAGGGTGAAGCAAAGAAACAATACAAGAGTCTAACCTTCTTGAAATAACTTTGGAAAACAGTTTAAAGTCAGCATTTAAGATAGATAGAGGGCGATAACTAGAGCATTCAACTGGGTCCTTGCCTTTTTTTAAGAGTAAGGAGATAAGTGCATTTTTTTTTTTATCTCTGTGAAAATAACCTATCTCTAACGTGAAATTAAAGGAGTCAAAAACAATAGGACCAATCATATTGAACATATTAGGAATATATACCAGCTGATAAAAACCTTCTTGTGAAAATCCATTTTGATCTAAAGCTCAAAAAAGTGGACAGAATTCTCCAGGCTTGGAGAGGTAAACATCTTTCTATTTATGGAAAAATTACTGTAATTAATTCTCTGATACTTTCACAATTTACTTATCTTTTGCAGGTTCTGCCTTCTCCTGATGCAACTTTTTTAAAAACATATGAAAAATGAATTTTTAATTTTATTTGGAGCGGTAAAACTGACAAAATTAAACATAATTATTTGTATAATATGCGTGAAAATGTGGGCCTGGTTTTAAAAAGTCTTTCAGCACTTGATTTTACCTTAAAAGCTGTATGGAGGCAACGATTATATAATAATCATGAATGGTTTTCATCCAAGCTAGTTATTGCCCAGTGCGGTCCATCGATTGGAAAATTATATCCATTCTTTCAATTATGCCCTGCCTCAATGGTACGCTTAAGTACTTTTTTTCCCCTAATCTTTTTATCTTTTTTAGAAATTCACTGTCTCTGTGGCTTCAATTTCAGTTTTCTATGCCAAATAATTCATCAGAGATCAGACAGCAGATGTTATGGCTAAACGAAAATATCTGTATAGAGAGAAAGCCTGTGTACTGGCAAATATTTTTAGATAATTATATTTATTTTGTAAATGATTTAGTGAATAGTGAAGGAGAATTTCTTACTTTTGAGTTGTTAGTCTCAAAATATGGGGATGTTTGCTCAAAATTGAGCTATATGCAGTTACTCTCTGTGATTCCCTCGTCTTGGCGTTGAAGCATGGAAAATCGCAGGAAGATTTAGTTTGCCGCCTATATATTAAGAATTGTAAATGGTTGGGACAAGGGAAGATTAATTCTGACATGTATAAGTTCTTTGTTTTCCCAAAAAATAGCAGCTCACCCATATTATTTTCAAGTGTATTGGAAGAATATTTTTGATACTCCACTTCCTTGGTTGAACTTCTTTAAAAACATTTATAAATCATCTTGTTTAACTTATTTATGGGTTTTTCAGTTAAAAATTTTCTATAAAATATTAGCAACAAGAAAGATGCTTAAAATATGGAGAATGACAGATGATAATACATGTAGATTCTGCAGAGATGAGGAGGAGGATATTATGCATTTATTTTGGTATTGTCCAGACGTTGCTCTCTTTTGGTATCAGCTGGAAACTTGGTTATCCGAGCAAGGACATGCTTTATCATTATCCCCCATTAATATTATTTGGGGCTTTCAAGAAGAACAACATATGTTGTTAAACACTATTGTGCTGCTTGGAAAAGCCTTCATATTTAAAACTCAAAAAAGGATCATTTTCAAAAACTTTCTCACTTTCAAAAACTCATTATTTGCTAACAAAAATTATGTTGAGAACTAAGGGAGATAGCACAGATATAAGGAGATGGGATGTCTTGGCAATATCAAAAACCTGGGATGAAAATTCAATATAGCCCAGTTTAATGAACTTTTTCAGCTGCTATAGAGCATTTTTTTTTTTTTTTAGTTAAAGGCATACTTTTTTTGGTTCATGTATAAAAGATGAGAGTTATGCACATTTATGTGATTGTATGTGATTGTATGTGCTGTTTTGTTGTAGTTATGCGTCGTTGGATATGCATTGTTTTGTTTTGTTCTATGTTGTTGGATATGTGTGGTTTTATTGTAAGTTTATGTTGTAAGGATATGTATTGTCTTTGTTGACATTTTATGTTGTTAAATATGTGTTGTTTTGTGTTCTATTAAAAAAAAAAAACAAAAAAAAAAACAATAGGACCGATCAAATCCCACAAAACAGAAAGTAATTCAGGTGGAATTCCATCCAGGCCAGGAGACTTTCCTTTTGGCATTGATATAAGGGCATCTTCAAGCTCTTTTAATGTAACTGGAGCTTCTAAGAGAGAAAACTGTGTATCAGAGAGAGTGGGAAAATTCAAAGAATCTAAAAAAAGATTCCATTTCCAAGTTGTCTCCTGGAGCTTCAGAGGTACACTATATTACCAAAAGTATTCGCTCACCCATTCAAATGATCAGAATCAGGTGTCCTAATCACTTGGCCTGGCCACAGGTGTATAAAATCAAGCACTCAGGCATGCAGACTGTGAAACAAGACATTTGTGAAAGAATGGGCCGCTCTCAGGAGCTCAGTGAATTCCAGCGTGGAACTGTCATAGGATGCCACCTGTGCAACAAATCCAGTCGTGAAATTTCCTCGCTCCTAAATATTCCACAGTCAACTGTCAGCTCTATTATAACAAAATGGAAGCGTTTGGGAACAACAGCAACTCAGCCACGAAGTGGTAGGCCACGTAAAGTGACGGAGAGGGGTCAGCGGATGCTGAAGCGCATAGTGCAAAGAGGTCGCCGACTTTCTGCACAGTCAATTGCTACAGAGCTACAAACTTCATGTGACCTTCAGATTAGCCCAAGTACAGTACGCAGAGAGCTTCATGGAATGGGTTTCCATGGCCGAGCAGCTGCAGCCAAGCCACACATCACCAAGTGCAATGCAAAGCGTCGGATGCAATGGTGTAAAGCACGCCGCCACTGGCCTCTAGAGCAGTGGAGACGCGTTCTCTGGAGTGATGAATCACGCTTTTCCATCTGGCAATCTGATGGACGAGTCTGGGTTTGGAGGTTGCCAGGAGAACGGTACATTTCAGACTGCATTGTGCCGACTGTGAAATTTGGTGGAGGAGGAATTATGGTGTGGGGTTGTTTTTCAGGAGCTGGGCTTGGCCCCTTAGTTCCAGTGAAAGGAACTTTGAATGCTTCAGGATACCAAAACATTTTGGACTATTCCATGCTCCCAACCTTGTGGGAACAGTTTGGAGCGGGCCCCTTCCTCTTCCAACATGACTGTGCACCAGTGCACAAAGCAAGGTCCATAAAGACATGGATGACAGAGTCTGGTGTGGATGAACTTGACTGGCCTGCACAGAGTCCTGACCTGAACCCGATAGAACACCTTTGGGATGAATTAGAGCGGAGACTGAGAGCCAGGCCTTCTCGACCAACATCAGTGTGTGACCTCACCAATGCGCTTTTGGAAGAATGGTCAAAAATTCCTATAAACACTCTCCTCAACCTTGTGGACAGTCTTCCCAGAAGAGTTGAAGCTGTAATAGCTGCAAAAGGTGGACCGACATCATATTGAACTCTATGGGTTAGGAATGGGATGGCACTTCAGTTCATAGTATGAGTAAAGGCAGGTGAGCGAATACTTTTGGTAATATAGTGTATATAATTTAGAGAAATAACGTGTAAAAACATAATTAATATAGATACACACGGCGCAGTGTCATCAGCGGGTCATAGCTGGGGGGGCGGAGTCACCTGGGTGGAAAACATTGGTTTGCTCTCATTGATTCCCATGCATTCGGCACAATTTTTTAATTTTTTTAATCCAATTTTCTACTAAAATAGAGATTTTCAAATTAATATCAATGGCTTACATTGATTCATTATTGCCAGCCGACAAAGAACGCTACCTGTCAAAGTTGACCAAAATCGGAATCGATTGTTGTCCGTATATTATGAAGGACTGGACAGATGATCCAACACAATGGCCTCCGGTCGGGTACGGAGATATCTACAACTATCTGATTGAGTCGCCTAGTAAGAGACACTATTACATTTTTAAGCATTATTACACGTGTAATAATGCGATTATACAACTATTACCAACAAAATAAAATGTATAATTATAATGTATTCATACTGTGGGCATTTCGCTCTCAAAAGTTTTTTGCTAGTATTCTCTCTGTTTCAGCGGAAAACATAAGATCTGATGGTAACTAGTTCTTGTCAGCCAGCCAACTTGGGCTTATCATGTTTTCTAGACATCGCGATTTCCCAAAACTGAATAAATACCACACATAGCAACACAAAACTTCTCTGCTAGCTCAATCATGTTGTTACTAGAATATCTGCTGGAAAAAAATATTTTTTTCATGGACTGATAGTTATACTTTTGCCGAATTCTCAGTCATTTTTAAGCTAACAGGTGTCGTGACAGCGACTCAGCAGCACAGCTGATCTTTATCTACAACCAACTTATATGAACAGTTATATTTAAATATAGTCCGTTTTTCTTCTAAGACTCATGTCTCAATTAGGTTTACTGGTTAAATAAAGGTTATAATAATGAATATATAAATGTGAGCTATTTGTTATCATGCTGGGATTTATAGGGGACATCCGGTACGGTTGTAGCAGGGGGTCGGTTGTAGCACGGGCCCTTATTCGTGTTACACACAACACAGAAAGTTGTAATTTGGTGAGCAGATTCCACTTCCTTTCATGGCTGCCGCGGCAAAAAATCTTTGGCATCCGATCTATTGTTTCCGAGTTTGAGGGGAAAACGTTCTTTTCACAGTGGTAAATAAAATACTGAAACCGGAAGTGTTTTTCGATTTTGTCACGGAGCTTGTGTATTTAATACAACAAACCTATATGGTCTGTTAGACCTATCGGTAGACTAAACATCAGCGGTCATTTCATGTGGCATGTTAGCTTACCTTTTCTGCTATGTCCTTTTAAATGTAGGGAGAGCAAGGAGGGACGGTTGTAGCAGAGCCTCACCTATGCATGTAATTTATTTATTTCAGACACATAGTCCATATGACGATTAAAAATAATAAAATAACAGACAAAAATGAGAGAAAATACATTATATAGTGCTTTACCATTAATATATATGTATACATACACACATACATACATAATAATAATGACAGCACACGTGATTGTAAGTGGAACGCGCATATAGGCCTAAATAATCAGGCTAAACGGTAAGTATTTAACATGGCAAACCTTAAAAATGCAAATTATTACATGTTAATCTTAACAAGAAATTTGTATTGTGAATCATTTGTACGGGTAAGTCTAAGGGAGGCAAAACATTGGTCATGTCGGCAAAATAGACAGACAAAAGTTCTAACTATATGAATTTGCAACATATAACATAAATTATATTTCACTATTACTTGGAAAGGTTAACTGATGAAGGAATGAGATGGAAAAGCAAGAAAAAAATGTGTTCCCCGGCCTCTTCGGTCCACTTTGACGACTGCTACATTCGCCCCGCACGTGTGCTACATTCGTCCCGACAGTGCGGGGCGAATGTAGCATTGCGCTGCTTCCGCCTTCGGCCTGATCACACCCACTGTATTGATCCGCGGGACGAAACTGTAGTTTGGATTGGTGGAGTACTTGTGTACCTTGCTTACATTAAAATATTGAAACTGTAGCTGGCGCTGTCTTTTTGTAATAAGGAAAAAACAAAAAAGTGCTACAACCGTACCGGATCTCCCCTACAGAAAGCACCATGAAGAACTGGCGGTCCCTGGATGCCACCAGTTTCTTTGAGAGTGGCTATGTGGGGGTTGGTCTCCATAAAAAAATACCAGGGACTGAAAATGTCCTGATGCGTTCTGATGTGAAGCCATCCTGGAGGACAACTGTAAGCCCCCACCACACCTGGGTTGCCATGCAGGGAAATGGTCCGATAATAACAGTTCATTGTGACTGCAAGGCAGGGTAAGTGATAGAAGAAGCCAGTACAGATTTATCTAATTAATAGTATTGGATAATAAACATATTTATAAAATGCTATTATACTATATTAACTGATATGAAAAATGATTGTTTATAATGACATGCCCAACATAGGGATGCCTGGTTGAAAGTTAATAAATGTATGCTTGCAGACAAGAAAACTATTTACAACATGTCACAAGAAGATGAACGGGCATGAACTGAGATGGACTTGCGCTGATCTGAAATCAGATTAATTTGCAAAAATTGTTGGGGAAAAGTGGAAAAAATGCATAAAATAACTGAATTTGAGGTTAAATGTGAACAAAAGGGGGTGACAATTGCCACCCCCTTATGCATTTCATGACTTGTATTTTCCTTGTTTATCTTTTTTCTTTTTTCAGTCTTGATGAATCGTGCTCCCATGCAGCTGCAGTCCTGCTCAAAGTAGAGGCTTGTGTCAGATTGAAATTAAATGAAGTGGCATGCACGAGCCGGGCCTGTGAGTGGAACAGGGTTTGTGTCAAAAAAATAGAGCCTGCCCTTGTTGCAGAAACAACATTTTATAGACACAACACCTCAATAAAAAGAAAGAGGAAAGGCCCGATGCCCAAAGCCAGTGATTCACAGCAGAAGGTATCTCTGGATATGCTGAAATCACCTGAAGCTGTGGGTTTCAACAGCTTCAGGGAATTCTTCAGGGAAGCCATGGTTCTTCAGCCAGCATGCAGTGACCGCAGAGGAGGTAGAGGAGGTGGAGAGAGCAACCATCAACCAGACATCATGTGAGCGGTGGCATGATGAGCGAGTTGGATGCATACTGCCTCTATAGCTCACCGGGTCCTGAGATCTGCAAACCCCACCAATAACTTCATCAGTGAAATCTGTCAGAGGAACAGGGCAGTTCATAATGCATGGCTTGATTGGGGGAGAAACCACGAAAAGGATGCCATTGGCATATACAGCTATGAAGTTGGAGGTGGACCTGTAACAGACAACCTTTCCTCTGTCATCCACATCACTGATGAAGTTAAAAAAACACACGAGAACATGGTCATCAGCAAGGCTGGTTTCAGAATTTGCCAGCATATGCCATTCATGGGGGTTTCTTGTGATGGCTATGTGTCCTGTGATTCCTGTGGAGAGGGTGTGCTGGAAGTTAAATGTCCCTTTAAATGGGCTGAGTGGCCTGATCAGAAAGGTGGACACCTGGACAATCACATCTCTTTGAAGAAGAACCATAGTTATTAGACACAGGCAAGTGTTTTTCACCCCCTGCATACATTCTACAATGACATGTAAGTTTCAAAAGGCTTGCATTACATGTAATTGTATATGTATTAAATATAGTACTACACTAACCATGCTGTACAGGTCAAAGTGTGGATGCCAAACTGATATTTACTTATTGCATGTACAATTTGTATTCATTTGTCAGGTCCAGATGCAATGTTCGTCGCCCAGCAGGCGTATGCTGACTTCGTTACATGGACTTCTCAGGACTGCTTAATATTCAGGGTCCCAAGAGATGAGGAGTTCATGAGTACTGCTGTCAGTGAGATTCAGAGGTTTTGGTTAAAACACATTTCTCCAAAACTTCAGGAGCTGAAAGATGCACAGGTATGTGGTTTCATTTTCTATCAGTTAGTAAAAAAGTTAACAAATGTAATTGTTACCATAACATATATTTTATTCGTAATAACATGTTGGGTTGAATGCTTTGTGGAAGCACTGAAATCATTTTCAATTTAATTAAAAATACTTTTGTTACATTTTGTGTTAAATTGTTTAAAATATATGCATTGGTGGTATGAAATTCATCAAAATAAGTAAACCTTAACATAATTCATTAACACATTTCTGCTAAGGACACATGGCCAGACATTAACGGGGGAACTGGTGTCACATCAAGCCGAAGAGGTTTCACACCAGAAGGCCAAGGTGGTGGTCATGGCACATCGGGCAGCAGAGGTGGTGGCACATCGGAGGGCAGAGGTCGCGGCAGCAGAAGAGGTGGTGGCACTGCAAGCTGCAGCGGTCTTGGCACATCAGGCAGCGGAGGGGGCAGCAGCGGCACGGCAAGCGGAAGACATGGGGTGAACAGATGCCAAGCAGCAGAGCAGCACTGAAGTTTCAAAAGACCTCGCAACAGTCAATCAACACATGATACAATCACATTTTGGGAAATTGTGGGAATTCAGCATAGAACCAAATGCTTTCTAATCCTTTTTTGACATAAAGTTTAACTTAATCAACTTTGTCTTAGTAAATATATGCCAATTCTGTATTTGATGCCATCAACTCCTTCTATTTATATACAGTACAGGCCAAAGGTTTGGACACAACTTCTCATTCAATGCGTTTTCTTTATTTTCATGACTATTTACATTGTAGATTCTAACAGAAGGAATCAAAACTATGAATGAACACGTGGAGTTATGTACTTAACAAAAAAAGGTGAAATAACTGAAAACATGTTTTATATTCTAGTTTCTTCAAAATAGCCACCCTTTGCTCTGATTATTGCTTTGCACACACTTGGCATTCTCTCGATGAGCTTCAAGAGGTAGTCACCTGAAATGGTTTTCCAACAGTCTTGAAGAAGTTCCAAGAGGTGTTTAGCACTTGTTGGCGCCTTTGCCTTCACTCTGCGGTCCAGCTCACCCCAAACCATCTGGATTGGGTTCAGGTCCGGTGACTGTGGAGGCCAGGTCATCTGCCACAGCACTCCATCACTCTCCTTCTTGGTCAAATAGCCCTTACACAGCCTGGAGGTGTGTTTGGGCTCATTGTCCTGTTGAAAAATAAATGACGGTCCAACTAAACGCAAACCGGATGGGATGGCATGTCGCTGCAGGATGCTGTGGTAGCCATGCTGGTTCAGTGTGCCTTCAATTTTGAATAAATCCCCAACAGTGTCACCAGCAAAACATCCCCACACCATCACACCTCCTCCTCCATGCTTCACAGTGGGAACCAGGCATGTGGAGTCCATCCGTTCACCTTTTCTGCGTCTCACAAAGACACGGCGGTTGGAACCAAAGATCTCAAATTTGGACTCATCAGACCAAAGCACAGATTTCCACTGGTCTAATGTCCATTCCTTGTGTTTCTTGGCCCAAACAAATCTCTTCTGCTTGTTGCCTCTCCTTAGCAGTGGTTTCCTAGCAGCTATTTGACCATGAAGGCCTGATTCGCAGTCTCCTCTTAACAGTTGTTCTAGAGATGGGTCTGCTGCTAGAACTCTGTGTGGCATTTATCTGGTCTCTGATCTGAGCTGCTGTTAACTTGCGATTTCTGAGGCTGGTGACTCGGATGAACTTGTCCTCAGAAGCAGAGGTGACTCTTGGTCTTCCTTTCCTGGGTCGGTCCTCATTTGAGCCAGTTTCGTTGTAGCGCTTGATGGTTTTTGCGACTCCACTTGGGGACACATTTAAAGTTTTTGCAATTTTCCGGACTGACTGACCTTCATTTCTTAAAGTAATGATGGCCACTCGTTTTTCTTTAGTTAGCTGATTGGTTCTTGCCATAATATGAATTTTAACAGTTGTCCAATAGGGCTGTCGACTGTGTAGTAACCTGACTTCTGCACAACACAACTGATGGTCCCAACCCCATTGATAAAGCAAGAAATTCCACTAATGAACCCTGATAAGGCACACCTGTGAAGTGAAAACCATTTCAGGTGACTACCTCTTGAAGCTCATCGAGAGAATGCCAAGAGTGTGCAAAGCAGTAATCAGAGCAAAGGGTGGCTATTTTGAAGAAACTAGAATATAAAACATGTTTTCAGTTATTTCACCTTTTTTTGTTAAGTACATAACTCCACATGTGTTCATTCATAGTTTTGATGCCTTCAGTGAGAATCTACAATGAGTACGTTTATATGCACACCATATTCCGGTTCGGCTCAATATTCCGGTTAAGGTAACTGCGCCGCGGCAACTGGTATATTCCGTTTACATGTTACTTGGCATGCCCCCGTGTTTCGGCGTATTCCACTCTCTGACGTAATGCGACACTCAGCCGCGGGGGGCAGCAGTACGTGTATAGGCGTCTGGTCTGCCGGAAAAACAAACGAAGAAGTCTTCTTCCTCGTCGTCTTCTTCTTTTTCTTCTTCTTCTGTTGCTATTTCTATGTTTTCTCCCATCGATATCCTCCATGATATTTAAGTCTTTCATTAGCTGAAGGTGGACTGCAGTCTCCTGGCTCTTGCTGCTGTTCGCCCTGCCGTTTTCCCCGCTTGCAGGTAACCATAGCAACAAAGGCGCCACAGAATTCCTTGTGAGTCGAGCATGCGCAGTCGTGACTGAATATTCCGGTTCGGGGAGTTTTCCGACTAAGGTGTTTACAAGCCCCAATATTCCGGTTGGAACAGGAATATTCCAGGGGGCTTATTCGGAATTCTCTCCAACCGGAATATGACCTTAATCGGGTTCGGTGCGTGTTTACATGACACGTGCGCAACCGGAATATTGCGAATATTCCGGTTAATACAGGAATAAGGTGTGCATGTAAACGTGCTGAATGTAAATAGTCATGAAAATAAAGAAAACGCATTGAATGAGAAGGTGTGTCCAAAATTTTGGCCTGTACTGTATATATATGCGTACTTCAATGAAAATTCAGTTCCTACATATAAGATCCAAAGTGATTGTTCCCAAGGATGCACAACATCCTAAACTATATATGCATATTTTAGTTGGAGGCATTACTGTAATCCCCTTGCTTTAAAGGCACTTTAAATAAAAATTGGCACTATTTGTGTGTGTGTGTGTATATATATATATATATATATATATATATATTACAGCTGTTCTTGTATGGCTTTATGTAAAAACATTCCATGATGGGAAGTAACTTGGAACCAGAAATACTTTATTGATCCTCAGGGGGGAAATTGGGTAAAACAGACCCATGTTATCCACCATCTAACAATGTAAAGTAAAACTTCAGTTTTTACTGAGCCTTGGAACATCACTCGAGTGTGTGTGATGTGTGTGTTGAGTTGTCCAGTGTGAGCACCGTGAGTCAGAGAGGTGTGTGTGTAAAGGGGGCTCCAGCATATGTGTTGGCGAATTCATACTTACCTGGCAGGGGAGATACTTTGATCAGTGTAGGAGCCAATCTTCTCGGCCTTTTGGCTAAGACAGCGATCGCCTCCTTCTGGTGGTAAATCCTTGCCTTTTTGTGGCACTGGTGCTTACCAGCTCTCGGGAGGAAATTCCATATATTCCTGTGGATAACTGTTTCAACTTTTTGTAGTTGAAAGTCTTTAATCCTCAGGATTTCATTGGCTCAGAGGACCTTTTACCTGTACTCTGTCGGAGTAACACCTTGACCAAGCCAAGAAGCAAAGGTAAGTTATTTTAAATTTTTGCTTTTTAGGTTTTACTTTTCTTAGTATTTTAGGACTCTTTTTATTCTTGTTATTTATTGGTACGTGGAGATTTTAATTTCCTTTAATTTTTTTTAAAGTGTGGTGCCTCCACCATGTCAGCCAACCATGCTGGCATGCGGAGGCACCACAGTGTCCGTTTTACCTTTTTAGAGAAAGATGGGAAGCTGATGGGGATGTCGAGACTTGACTTCTCCCGGAAGCTCATCCAAAAAGCCTTGAACTTTTCCCCTAACGACCTGAATTGTATATTGACACTGCCTTTTAACAAAGGATTTGACGTAAGTTTTCGCTCTGCTGTCCTTTTGAGGGAATTCTGGACACGTTTTGAAAATGCCAAAACCCAGTTTGCTGCGTTCAATGTGGAGAAACTGACTGACAATGCTTCTAAAACAGTTATTGTCAGAATGTTCAATGAGACGGTGAATGCAGATGACATTTGTTTGTGGCTGGGTAGATATTGCACAGTTAAAGGCCAGGCTACCAAAGTGAGAGATGAGGATGGCATCTGGAACTGTGCCTGGAGGGTCCCCATCCAGCAATGGCCGGACCCCCAAGGCTTTCAGGGCTTGAAACATCTGCCATCCATGGTAGTCCTGGGAGATAACAGGGGCTATATCCACTACCAGGGACAACCCAAGCTCTGCCGCAAGTGTGGTGAGCATGGTCACCTGGTAGAAGCATGTCAGCAAATTGTATGCGGAAAGTGCAGAGAAATTGGGCACACCTTTGAGGAGTGCACCAATGGCAGGAGGTGCAATCTCTGTGGAGAGTCAAACCACCTCTTCAGAGATTGCCCAAAGTCCTTTGCCAACAAACTGAAGGCAGCCAAACAAAATGGAAATGAAGGAAACAGTACACAAGACCAAGCAGTTAGAGAGCTAATTGAGGAGGCTGGGCTGGAAAATTCAAATCTCCCGCCAAATCCTGTGACTGGAGTAGAGGAGTCAGGTGAGGCGGGAGAAGGGGAGGGGCCTGCAATGGCCTCATCGACAGAGAGCTCAAGTGAGGATGAGGTGATGCAGGCAGAGGGCGGAGCTGGTTCAGATAGCGAGGAGGACCAATCACAGGCTGACAGCGAGGATGCCCCCCTCCCCGATGCCCAGCATGCCAAGAGAACCATTTCAGAATTGTCCTCTGAGTCTCCTGTAGCCTCAGAGAAGAGGGGAAGAGTTGGGACTCTCTCAGACAGTTCATCTGTGGAGGAGCCCAGAGTCTTCCCTCCAATTCACCAAATGAAGTGTCGTTCTTGTCAATAGCTCTGCAATCAACCCCTAAGGACTCCAAAATGAATGCAGCACTGCGCCAGAGGCCAACCCCCAGAGTCCGACAGGGAAACAGTGCTCAACTCCGCCACTCTTCGCCTGCAGGAGTGAAGGAAGAGCTCTGTTCACAAGAAATACGCTAACTGTTTTTTTTAGTCATTTTAACCCCCTTTTAGTCTTTTAAAATGTCATACCTGTTGCTTTTAACCATACTCATGACACTCACCTTCTCAACCATCAATGTGAGAAGCGTGAAGTCGAGAGTTAGAGCCCAGGCTGTTTTATCCTTTCTAAATTCTTTTAAGTCAGATGTGTTTTTAATACAGGAATGCGGCCTACCGTTTTTAAAGCACTACAGAGAGTGGGAGGAGATGTGGCCACAAGCGTCGATATGGAGCGGGTCAAACAACAACAAAAACGATGGAGTGGCCATTTTAATCAAAAACCCTCTGGTTCTGGTGAAGGGCAGCACTGTGGTGAGAAACGGCAGGGCCCTTTTAACACACCTGACTTTTATGGGAAAGGATTTTAAGCTCTTAAATATTTATGGTTTTAATGACAAGAATGACAGGTATGACCTTTTAGAAGACTTGCAGTTCCACATGCTAGGTAGGGCACCTTTAGTTGTAGGCGGGGATTTTAACTGTGTTTTAAGTAGGAAAGACAGGAAAAGAGCAGGGGCGGATTTTACAGTCGACAAGACATCGGTTTTATTGCAGGGCATATGCAGGGATTTTAAACTTCCGGACTGTTTTAAAACCATGCATCCCAGAGAGGAGGGCTTCACCTGGTTCAGTGGTGACGGCACCAGAGCCTCTCGCATAGACTACCTTTTTACACGGGCCTGTTCACCAACCGATGCTAGATTAACACCTGTTTTCTTTTCCGATCACGTTATGCTCTCCTGCACCCTTTCACTCGCTTCTGGTGTGACAGCAGGAAGTGGTCTGTGGAAACTCAACTGCTCCCTTTTAGAGGATAGGGAGTTAGTTAGACAGTACAGGGAGCAGTATCAAGAGTGGCAGACCCTTCAAGACTTTTACCATACACGCGCACACTGGTGGGAAATGGTGAAGGGTAAGACCCGGACTTTCTTTAGGCAGGCAGGTAAGAAAAAGAAAGATAGGGACGACAGACGCATGTTGGGACTGCAGAAACGACTCCAGAGGTATTTTAAACTAAATCAAGAAGGTATGGATTTTAATGAAGAGATACGGGAAGTGAAAACACAGATGTCGCTTTTAGCAGAAATTAAAAGCAAGGGTGTCATTTTAAGAAGCAGGGAAAAGGAAATTGAGGAAGGGGAAAAGTGCACAAGATATTTTTTTAAGAAAATTGTAAATAACAGAGGATCCATTTTTAAATTACAAAAAGACAACGGGTGCACTGCAAACACGACAGAGGAACTTAAAGAAACAATAGAAAATTTTTATGGGGAACTTTACAAGGAAAAACCTGTTTTATTGGACACCATGAACAATGTTTTAGAGTCCATTGAAAACACAGTGACAGACGGAGTGCTTTTAACCCAAGATTTTACCATGTCTGAGTTAAGTAAATGTATCAAGAGTTTTAAGAAAGGGAAGTCCCCTGGGGAAGACGGGCTTCCCTTAGAATTTTATTTGACTTTTTGGGACATTTTAGCACCCGACTTACTTGCTGTTTTTATGGACTTTGAACATCTGGACAGACTTCCTGACAGTTTTAGAGTAGGGATAGTGACTCTCCTCCATAAAGACAAAGACAAGACTGACTTGAGGAACTGGAGACCTATCACCCTTTTAAATATGGACTGTAAACTTTTTAGCAAGGTTTTAGCATCACGTATGTCTTTGTTTTTAGAGGAGCTGATTCACCCGGATCAAGCCTGTGCCGTCCCGGGGAGGAAGATCACCGACAGCCTCGTACTGATCAGAGACACCATCTGTTATGCGAGAGACAGAGACATCCGGCTAGTAGTCCTAAATTTAGATTTAGAGAAAGCCTTTGATCGGGTCTCACACCAGTACCTTTTCCAGGTACTGCCAAAGATGGGGTTCCCAGAAAGGTTTATAGCTTGGGTGGGACTGCTGTATCGGGGCATCACCAGCAGATTTGTGGTTAACGGGCATCTTACAAAAGCAGTCAATATACACTGCGGTGTCCGTCAGGGTTGTCCGTTATCTGCCCTCCTCTACGTTGTCTGTATAGAACCCCTGGCACAGATCTTGAGAAGGGATCAACGAATCCACGGGGTGGGAGTGCCACGGAGCGGGGGACTGGAGACAAAATGCATTTTATATATGGACGACGTGAACATTTTATGCACTGACCTTTTATCTGTGAACAGGACTCTGGACGTGACTGACTGGTTTGGACGGGCCTCTGGGTCAAAACTGAACAGGAGCAAGACCCAAGCCCAATTTTACGGACCGTGGACAGCGACAGAGATGACGGGACTCCCCCTGACTGTGACCCAGACTGACCAAAAGATCCTGGGGGTCAAATTTGATCGGGAGGGGGGAGGGAAAACAAATTGGCCAGACTTGGTAGGGAAAGTGAGACAGAGACTAGGGTACTGGGGACTTAGGGGACTGACCATGGAAGGAAAGGTTTTAATCATCAAAGCAGTGATTTTACCTTTGCTTTTATTGATCAGTTCTGTTTTTATCCCACCAAGGAGAGTGCTACTCGACCTGGACCGAGCCATGTTCTACTTTTTATGGCGATCCAAGTGGGAATGACTGAGGAGGGAGGTGATGAAGAGGCCAAAGGAGAAAGGAGGAAAAGGAGTGCCCGACCTTTTGTTGTTTTTAGGAAGCCGATACACCACAACGCACATAACACAAGCCACAGCCCCATCCAGAAACCCCAAGACTGCAGCGATGACACGGTTCTGGATGGGGTCCTACCTCAGAAGACTGAAGCTTTTACCCACTGATCTTAGAGTACCTGTGTCTTTTAGCCTGCCGAACACATATGCTTTTATCCAGAAGTTTTTAAAGAATTTTAACTTGGAGCAGGAGGAGTTGCATGTTTTAACCAACCACCGCTGTCTCATTTCTGTTGTGCAGGAGCGGGAACCAGTGAGTCCAGTGCGCGGGCTCGCCTTTGGCGAGCCCTCCACAGTTTGGCGCAACATGAACCATTCTGCTCTCCCAAACAGACTCTGGGACCTGTCGTGGCCGGTGGCTCATGAGATCCTCCCAGTCAGGTCCGTAATGCACTCCCGGGGCATGTCCGCGACCTCAATCTGCCCCCGACCAGGTTGTGGCGCGCCTGAGTCGGTGAGGCATCTGCTCTGGGAGTGCAGCGCTGCTGTAGACCAGTGGGCGACAGCCGGCTCCTTGCAATTCCCGTACTTACCAGTTAGGGAGGTCCTGACAGCACAAATGGTGCTGTATGGGGTGAGCCAAGGAAAAAAACAAAACAAAAAGGACTTTGCAAAACAGTGGCTCACCCTCGCCGCCATCAAAGACGCCATATGGACCTCCAGAAACTTGCTGGTAAGAAGGCAAAGGCAGAGCCCCCCCGTGGCTGTGATCCGGATGGCAGCAGCGACGGTCCAAGCGGCCGGAGCTGCAGGCGGCGGGCCTAGGACACAGCCACAAAGAAGATTCGCCTCACTGCTCATTCGGACGAAGGGGTCGGAAGCCACACAGTAAAAGGTCAAAGCAGCGGCGGCCTGGTTCTCTGGGTGTGGCAGGTTGGAGGGAGCAAAAGGGTGGGGGTCTCTGCTGAGCACCACGGCAGGATCCCGAGAGACCTAATCTGTTTGGGAGAGCGGAATGAGTTACCTTTGGTAGGGACTCACTCCGCTTCTGCACAACAATGGACCCTGAAGAACATTTTAACAAATGCACTCCTTTTTAAAAGCCTTTTAGTGAACTCAGCACACATACATCAGTTGTTTTAAACACACCTTAACCTTTTACAACCACCATGTTTTTATCTGTTATGCCTTCAAAACAATGTCTTTTATTGTTTTAAATTAAATTATTGCCAAACAGATTGTATTTATTTATTACTAAACTGGTGTTTTAAAAGGTAAATTGTTGCATTGTTTTACACTGTAAATGTTGTGTGTGTCAACTGAAAAGTACCAATAAATACTTTTGAAAGAAAAAAATATGTTCTTATCAGTTTTCATTGTGGCCGTGCGGTGTATGGGGTGCAGTGAGACGAACACGCCATAGGCCAGTGATCCCACGACCGTTGGCACACTACACTCTTGCCATGGCGATGTCTACATCAACCAATAACCAGTCGGCCAAAGTCAGGGCAGCACTGAAGAATATGCTATGTTTCAAATGGAAGTCCCAGGATCAGATCATGGACAGAGTGAGTTTCGGCAGAGAAATCCTGTTCGACATCCTCAAGATGAGGCCAGATGACATCTATTGCCTGCAACAGAACAAGACTGACGGTTTCTATGATATGTCCTTTTTCACTAACTCTAAAATGCAAGATGCCTATGATATGGTAAACCAGGAAGCAGCTTTGAGCCTGAACAACTTTGAGCTTCTCTCCCTTGCAAGAAACAACAACGCATTATCACAGTCCATATGTATAACCCATGGGTGTCTGAAGAAGCAGTGAGGTACTTCCTAAACCGGTTCATGACCATCCTGCCTGGAGTAAACAAATCTAAGATTAAAGATGCCTTGGGCATATGGACTAGAAAAAGACATTTCAAAGTGCAGTTGAGAGAGGACCGGAATGGCTATGAGGGCTACCTCCACCCTCCTGCCTCCTTCACCATAGGAGCAGTCCGAGGCTTCCTGCTCTATACAGGCCAACCAAGGTACTGCCGAAAATGCAGCACACATGTAGCCGAAACATGTACTCAAATCCGCTGCAGAAATTGTCAAACCATTGGCCACACAATGAAAGACTGCCGAGAAGCAAAAAGGTGTAGCCTGTGCAACTCACCCTCGCACTTGGCTAAAGACTGCCCCAAGTCCTCATATGCCAGGGCAATAAAAGGCAACATGGTTCCCCCGAGGGAGGGCCATGCGCTCAGAGACATTGAGGAAGTCATACGAGAAATAGAGGCGGAGAGAGAAGCAGCAACAGTGTGTCCCTACAAGGCTACCACAGATGGAGAACAGAGGGAGAGTACTGAGAGACCAGAAATGACAACAACTGAGTTCCCACACAGCAGTGATGATGAAGGAGGGGACTGGACAGTGCCAAGTGACAAGAGAAGACACAGGCAAAAACGAAAGATAAACAAAAGCCCAAAAACAACGCCAGAACACAACAACCAAGGATGGACACGAGAGGGGACTGAGGAAACAGGCAAAGGCAGAGATCACTGGAGTAACCGAGAGGAGAACCACCGCCACAGAGATGTTGACAAGGGGAGGGACCGACAGAGAGGCTGTGTGGGGAGCCGACGACATCAGAGACGCTATGCTGGGAGATGTCATCACAGAAATGTCAGCGGAGATGAGCCTTTGTCGGACGACGAAACCCCCACTTCTCTGAATACACCTGTTGTCAAAAGACTTGACCCACAGGTAAAGGCAGAAAATGCGCAAGTCTTTTAAGAAACTATAGCAAAAAAACTGAGCTCCTTTTGTTTCTCCTTTCACTAAAGCGAAAGAAACCTACACAAAGACTATATTTACAGAAATAGAAATTATAACTACAAATGCCAGGGGGCTTCAGAATAAAATTAAAAGAGAAGCAGTATTTATATATTTCGCTTTAAGAGAAGTTTAAGAGAATGGTTGAAGGGAGATTCAAGATGGAGTGTGGGTGGACTTTACTCCTCGGGGGTGGGTATTCTATGTGGAAAGAGAGATCTAAAAATAGTGAGCAGTTTCTCCCTGGTCCAGGGTAGGGTTTTGATGGTAGATATAGATTGGGCAAAGGAAAAATTTAGACTCATAAATACATATGCCAATACAGAACCAAAAGTTAGGAAAGAAATGTATATTGACATGGTTGCAGCTTTCATGACAAACAGAACAATAATCTGGGCAGGTGACATGAATGTTGACCTGGATAAAGGAAACGATTGTTCACGGGTCAATAATTTAATTAAAGTCTGTCTGATTGATGCATATAGAAAAGTTAACAAGATTGATCCGGGATATACATGGGAAAATACGAGAGGGGATAAAAGCAGGCTAGACTATATATTCTTACCAGAGTCTCTTAAAGTGAAAGCTGCATGTGTCAGACCTGTTTTTTTTACTTGGACCATACTGTGTTATCAGTCTCTTGTCAAAATGGTGCTCAGAAATATGGTAGATCATCCTGAAACTTTAACAATACTCTGCTAAGAGACAGCTCGTTCAACAAAGACTTTAGGGAATTTTTCAAAGATTGTGTAGAACTGCACTGTTTTACGCAAATGTGGCAAGAGTAGGAGGGTAAGTTGGGATTGTTGGAAATTAATATGGCAATAAGGGAAAAATGGAAAGCCAGACAACGCCACCTGGGGAATTTCACCCCAGGAAATACTGTTAAATGACACTCAGGTTCGTTCCCAGTTAGGAGGCAGAGGCAAGTAGTCACAATATAAAGAATTTATTGGGAATAAGAAAAATAATCAAAGCAAAAAGGAAGTGGCTGGAACTGCTGAAAAGGGAAAAAGAATAGTAAAAACAGCACCAGAACTGACAGTTAAATTACTTTATTACATTATATGCTAAAAAGGCCTGAATATAAATCCTAAAAACCGACAATTCCCAAAAGTTAAAACTCAGCCCAACTCAAGCAAAACTAAAGAATTGGAAGACTTAGCAGAGACCACTTGTTGAGAGGCAGACTACACAGAGGAGTGCCTAGGGGTGCTACTGCTATTCACCACAGTGGGCACAGCAAACAAAACAATCCTTACACAAAAAATGGTGCAGTCTAGGGTGTCCCAGTGTCACTACTCACATCCAAAAGTGAAGGGACCTCACCGCAGGTGCCTAGCCCCTCATCAATATGGCTCTCCACTCCTAAAATAAAGAAAACTCACAAAAAGTCAAAGCAATTCAAAACAATAATCAAGTATCCCAGCTGCAAAATAAATGGGCAAATAAATGACAACTGGGCACAACAAAGGACAAATTAATAAACAAATAAAGCAAAACAAAACAGTAAATTAAGGGAAATAAGGAGATAAGGCAAAGCAGCAGTCAAAAGAGGCAGGAGGACCTAAAAGAGGGGGGAAACCACAATTAACTCCTCTTGCTTTACTGTTTCCTAAAATTTGTAGGGAGGAACCCTACTCACCACCTTGAGGTCTATGGTCAAATGGGTGCAGGAGAGCAGGAGGGGAATCGCCTCATACCTGGCCAGCCAACACATCACACATACTACATTGGTGTAGCAATACGGACAGTGATCCACAAAAAAACTACTTTGGTCACATACCTGGTGCAAACAAACTTGCAGCCACAGCAGGGACAGGGCATGACGCAGCAAGGGAAGGACAAAGGCCTACAGGTGGCTTATATTTCCTGGCTCTGATTAACGGAGCTGGGACAAGGGAGGAGTCAGGCCCAGGGTACATTACCCTACTGCACTACTGGTTAGTGCCACCACACAAACAAGACAGAATGGTGGGACAACACAAAATTTAAAATTAAAATGTTTACTCAAGACTTCTGTTAAAAAAAAAAAAAAGAAAGAAAGAAACACAAGAATTTTTACCAAATACAAAAGAAAATAGAGCAACTGTATAGTAGTGCTGATGGAAACAAGACTTAGACAGACAAACAAGCATTAAAACTACTGTTAACAAAACGTCAGCTATTTGAAGAAAAATCCAGAATATTCGCATTTAGAAGTCAGCAGATGGGGTGGGAGGAAGACAAAAAATGTTCATTGTATTTCTTTAAACAAATAAAGGAGCAAGGGGAGAGGAGAACAATATTAGAACTAACAGACAAACAAGGTCAAACGGTAAACACCAAAAATGAAATGATTGACATAGCAGCACACCACTTTGCAAATCATTTCAGAAATGAAAAGGTAAATGAGGAAAAATCAAAGAACTTCCTGCTTCAACATGTAAATAAAAAAGTTTCTATGGAAATGGTTGAGACTTGGGAAAAGAAGTGGAATTGTCGGAACTATACAGAACAGTAAAAGAAATGAAAGATAATAAAACACCAGGAATAGACAGTCTGCCAAAAGAATTCTGCATTAATTTCTGGGATGTGATAGGACTTAATTTCCTTGAGGTAGTAAAAGAAATTCTTGCTATGGGGAGAATGTGCCAATCAATGAGGGAGGGGATCATATCTCTGCTGTACAAAAAAGACGACCCCAAAGATCTGTCAAATTACAGACCAATAACAGTGCTCTGTTACACAAAATCATAAGTAAAGCTATAACAAATAGACTGGTAAAAGTGATGCCACATGTAGTTGAAAATGACCAGACGTGGAGTGAGGGGCAGAAAAATCTCATGGAAAATTAGGGTGTTTTCACACATAGGGTGTTTAGGTTGACCGACCTAAACACCGGCTAGTTGTGTGAACACAACTAGCTGCACCCGAGGTCGACCTAAACAGCCGTACCGAGAGTGGCTGGAAGGGGTGATCTCGGAGCGGCGCACCAAGCCCTTTAATTCGGTGCAGCGCACCAAGCCCTTTAGTTCGGTGAAGCGCACCAAACCAGTGGTGTGAACGCGCAGCGAACCTGGGGTCAGCCCAAGCCTGGTGTACTCCACAAATTTGGGCTACGTAGGCTCCCATAGTTAGCTGGGCTGGGGCTTATTGGTAGAGGACAACATTGTTATGTTACAACCATGGCGAAAGACACAACAAATCGTGGACAGACAGAGGAAATTCATTGCCTCATAGACATTTGGTCAAGAGTATATCGACGCGCAACTTTCATCAACACACAAGAACAGCGAAATATACGGAGAATTTAGCAAAAGGCTCCTTGAAACGGGCTTTACTAGGACTGCCGCACAGTGCCGCGTGAAGGCCAAAAAACTTCCTTTGGAACACATAAAAGTGCGTGATGCATTGAACAAAACTGGCAGTGATGGCTCTGAAAAAGACAAGTTCCCTTGGTTCAACGACCTCCACAAAATATTTGAGACAAAACCTGTCATTGATGCGGTGGATACTGTGGAGTCCCATGAGATGTCGTCATCTGCTTCCAGCACCGCCAGTGTTAACGTTAGCACATCCGACCTGTTTATTGACAAGGATGCCGATGATGGTGAGTAACGTTAACAGTTAACGTTAGTTTATTGAACTTTTCGCAGAGCTGTTGGTGGAAAGCATGGTTTACATAGGAAGCACAAGCTCTCAAGTCTGCCTAATGTAACGTTTAGTATTATCACGTCTTTGCTAGCAAACATAACTGCATTTAACATCAATGGTTCATTCATGTCTGACGTTGCAACTTACCTGGCTGTTCGCCGATATCTGCATATGGTGAGGGGGGCCTGATTTAACAGAAGCAATCTGTGCCTTGTTCTGGTTTGTCTGGCAATTCGCATTTTCCGTCTCCAGTGCAAGAACACATTGTTCTCCACAGGCAGCCGTGCCTTGTTTTCAAATTCGAATGTTATAACTTCCCGACACTCAACGAGACAAACTATATAGATTGCCAAAAGCAGAAATGTTAGGCATATCAGATGGCGTTGCTGTTGAGTCTCAATCGTTCACATGTGTTCTGTATCTCAAGGCTTTATTTCAACCTTCTTTTCCAGATGGAATGGTGCTACATACGTCATTTCCACGGATACATGGCGCTCCATTCTGTAGAACAGTGGACTTGGTACGGCGATAAAAAGCATATGTGAAACCGAGCCACTCCAGTTGAAAATTGATATATTGTATATTGGGTCGACCCAAATATGTGTGAAAACACCCTTAGTCTGTATAGAGACATAATGGCCTACCTGCAAGACAGAAACCAGCCTGTCATCTCAGTGACCATTGATCAACAAAAAGCCTTTGACAGGGTGAACTATGTTTGTATGTTCAACACCCTTGAAACATTTGGGTTCAGTGAGAATTTCATCAACATAATCAAAAGTTTGTATAACAATGTGAGAAGCATGGTGAACATAAATGGAAACCTTAGTCCACTGATCAATCAAGGTAAAGGAGTCAGACAGGGATGTGCCTTATCAGCTCTGTTGTACATTTTATACGTTGAGTCACCAGCATGTGCAATTAGAAATAATCAAAGAATCAAAGGGATCAAACTACCTGGAGTTGAAATTGTAAAACTATCCCAATAATGTGAAGATTTAGTTCTATTTTGTAACGATGATCAAAGTCTTGCTTAAGCTATAAGTATCATGGAGGAGTACTAAGAGGTCTCAGGTTGAAAAATAAATAAAACAAAATCACAAATCAAATATTTAGGTACATGGAGAAATAGAAATGAAAGTCTACATGGGATGTCAGTATGTACTGGTCCTGTTAATATACTGGGGGCTCTATCTTTCACACTGCCCTACTCGTTGCCACTACTCGCTACCTGTGAATTATGTATTTAGCAGCACTCGAAGGCGTAGGCCACCCAATTCCTGCTCCGGCATGCAGAACCCCGCCTGCTGGAGGTCGAGAATTGGGTGGTCCTCAGGTCAGACCATGTTCCTGAATCGGCGGGGTCTCTGCGTAGCTGCTACTGCTGCTACACCTGACGGCCCTTCACCTGGTTCCATCGTCTTATTGGCCCTCTCCGTCATTCAAAATCTGTACATGAAAATATACAAAAAGGTCATTTCCGTTCTTATGCTTAATAACCCAAGAATAAAAGAAAGAAGAAAAAGAGAATATATATATATATATATATATATATATATACACACATACACATACCTACGTACATACACACACACACACACACACACACATATATATATATATCCATACACACATATCTATACATACATACACACATTTGTTTGTACATTGGATGCACCCCTGAACGGTTACATATACAATTTTAGGGTCTTACACCAGATGCACTCTTTCATAAACCCCAGAGACCACCACTTCAAGAAAACCAAGAGAGATACAGTAATTATATTATACATGTGTTTCTCTGGAACAGACTGCACCTAAAGGGACACCTGCATGTACATAATAAGGACATGGCTTACGATATATTAAGCTAAGGATGCCATAGCGACCAACAAAATCCATGATACTTGAAGCCAAACCAATCTATAAATAAATTTTGCCAGCCAGTTGCCCTGTTGTATTATAATGTGAAAAGGGCAAGGTGCTGTGAATCCAGGAATGATCTTATTGTATACCAAATACTATTATCTTCTCTATCAAAGTGCAGTAAGGATGATGCTGCTTTCTCCATGCTTACAAGGTTAAGAAAATCATCAAGCCATCTGTTTAAATTAAAACAGTTAGATTTCCTGACCTTCCAATTCATAAGAATTAAACGTTTTGTTGCCAAGCATGCCATAGTTATAATTCTTTGTGCTAACATATCATGAATTTCTTGCTGTGGCATACCCAGTAAACATGTAGCGGGATGTAAATCCACGTCAACACTCAAGAGTTTAGAAAGTATCTCTCCAACTTTTTCCCAAAGAGCTTTAACCGCTGGACACGACCATAGGGAGTGCAGAAGGGTGCCAACCTCCCCACATCCATGCCAGCAAAGGTTTGAGAGAGTATGGTCCATTTTTTTAAGTCTAAATGGGGTTATATACACTCTATGCAATAGGTTCAGTTGTATTACTTTATATCTTACACAGTTGGACATCAGTAATGAATTCTTCCAGATTTTGTCCCATTCCTGTTGTGAGAGTAGGATGCCAAGGTCCTGCTCCCACCTTTGCTGGATCTGGCAATTACTATTTGGGAGCGGGGAAAGGAGAAGCTTGTACATGCCTGAGACAAAACCTTTCTTGCTAATATACCTTTTGAGGGTATTGTCCAGGTGTTCTTGACAGCTTATACTTGAACACTCTGAAGTTTTCTTCATAATAATGGCCTTTAATTGCAGATAGGGAAGAAAAAAGGATGAATTCAGTTTAAACTTAGAGGCCATTTCTGAAAAAGGAATTATGGCATTGTCCCTTACAATTTGTCCTATTTGTTGAATATTTTGTCTCTGCATTGCTATATTATTCAATGTATTTCCCCCAGCTAGAAAAAGGGTTTTTTTCCAAATTGGACATGAAGGGAGAGAGGCACTAGTGATGCCCAACTTTTTATGTACAATTTTATCTATATTCATAGAAAATTCTATCAGTGGGTTATTCAGCTTTGCTAAAGATTTAGGGCAGTGCCATAGTGAGACTAGGGAAATTGTTTTATTATGTTCATTTGTCCTTCTAGCCAGTCCCAGCTGGCTTTAGGAGCTATGCCCCCATACCCCCATGTAATAGGGAATCTGGCCTTATATGCGAGATAGTACAAATAAACGTCAGGCACACCCAGTCCACCTCTACTCCTAGGCATACACAGCTTCTCGTACCTTATTCTAGGTTTTTTGTCTTTCCATATAAATTGACAGAATATAATTTTTATTTCTTTAAACCACTGTAAGGGAAATTGCAGGGGGATGGAAGATATGATGTGGGCCAGTCTTGGGAGGACGTTCATTTTTAACACCTCCACCCTTCCCCACAAAGATAGAGGTAAAGTTGTCCATCTTTTCAGGTCGTCTTTGATTGCTCTTAATATTCTTGCCATTTAATTCAAATATTTTGTTTACTGGTGTTTTGATGATTACACCAAGGTATTTTAGACCATCAGATTTCCATACAAAGGGGGCAGAGCCTAAGTGGACCGGATAAGTATAATGATTTAGTGGGATGGCCTCGCATTTGTTCCAGTTTATTTTATATCCTGAAAAAGAGCCAAAAGAATTCATAATCTCTAACACTTTAGGTATAGATTTAATGGGGTCCATTAAGGTCAGTAAAATGTCATCAGCATATAAGTTAATTTTAAACTGATGTCCCCCCATTGAAATGCCTGCTATTTCAGAAGTTTCCCGAATAGCACAGGCTAAGGGTTCAAGGGCTAAAATAAAAATTAAAGGGGACACTGTTGATCCCTGTCTAGTCCCCCGATACAATTGGAAAGGGTCAGAGAGAATATTGTTACTTCTAATTGAGGATATTGGTTTATAATAGAGTGTTCTAAACCATTTCATACAGGTGGGGCCAAACCCATATTTTGTTAGTACATTGAATAAATATGGCCATTCTATTCTATCGAACGCTTTTTCGGCGTCCAGCGAAATTGCTACTGCTGGGCGCCGAAGTGAGCTAGCACAGGCCATGACCTGAAATAGCCTCCTCATATTGTTAGCTGACTGACGTCCAGCTACAAATCCCACCTGGTCCAGGTTCACTAAAAATGGAATCACCTCTTCCAGACGAAGAGCCAAAATTTTTTCAAACACCTTGTAGTCATTGTTTAAAAGGCTAATTGGACGGAAATTATTGACTAGTTCATGGTCTTTCCCTGGTTTTGGTACAAGACATATTGTAGCAGAACGCATTGTCACTGGGACTGACTGATTTTCAATCAGGTCATTATACAACTTCTCCAACAGAGGGGACAACGAAGCGGCAAAACATTTATAAAATTCACTAGTGAAACCATCAGACCCAGGGGTCTTGCCAGATGAAAGAGATTTTATGGCAGATTCAACTTCACTAGATGTGATAGGGATCTCCAACTTGTCCTTCTGGGTAACATCTAATACAGGAAGTGAAATATTCTTCAAAAAGTTTTCCATGCAATGATCTTGTAGTGGGCATTCAGTTTGATATAGTCTATAGTAAAAGTCTCTGAATGCTAAGTTAATTAGCTTTGGATCTCTTATAATGATACCTTTTGGGTCTCTAATAGCGGGGATCGTGCGTTTGCTCTCCACCTGTTTTAGTTGGAGCGCAAGCATTCTTCCCGCCTTGTCCCCACTTTCAAATTGTTTCCTGCGAAGTTGGTAAAGAGAAAAGGCATTCTCCTCATGCACGATTTCTTGCAGATCAGCTCTGACTGTAAGTAAGGCTTTCTTTAAGTGCTGTTTATTAGGGTCCTGCATATGTTGCATCTCCAGTGATTTAAGATTCATTGACAAAATATTTTTCTTTTCAAGGGTTTTCCTATGTTTGGCTGACGCATAACTTATTATCCAGCCACGACAGGTAGCCTTGAATGCTTCCCATACTGTTTGAATAGAGGAAACCGAATCAGTATTTATTTGAATAAATTCTTCAATTCTCTTTTGAATAAAGGTTCTAAAGGCATCATCTTTAAGCAATGAGTTATTAAATTTCCACAGTTTACCTTTGTTATCACAAGCAGTTAAACAAAAAGAAATTGACTGGGGAGCATGATCCGATATCAAGATGCTATGTATTTCTGCATTGATTACATTTTTAATAAGAGAGTCAGATACTAAGAGGTAGTCAATTCTAGAATAAGAGTTGTGTACTTTGGAGTAAAATGTATATTCACGAGAGTGGGGATTTAACAATCGCCAAACATCAACCAAACCAAATGACTCAAGCAGTTCCTTAAAAGCCCTTGATAGTGATGTATCCATAGGGAGAGGGTGGCCTGACCGATCTAATGAAGCTTCTTTGATTAAATTGAAATCCCCGCCCAACACAATGGGGCTACCAACAATTTTTGCAAGAAGGGTACAAAGAGAAGATAGAAATGATGCTTGTGCAGAATTAGGAGCATAAATATTAACTAATGTACATTTTTCATTCTGCAGTGTGCCATGTAGTACCAGATACCGACCCTCCTTATCACAAACAGAGTCAATTAGATTAAAGGATATTTTCTTGGATATTAAAATACTGACACCCTTAGTGCCTCTACCCCCTGGAGAAGAGAACACCTGACCCACCCATCTTTGCTTTAGTTTGAGTGATTCTTCATTTTTTAAATGGGTCTCCTGCAGCATGGCTATATCACTACCAAGGGTTCTGATATGAGCTAAGATTTTGTATCGCTTGACCACATTTTGAATTCCGTTTACATTCCATGAGACTATTTTAATAGAATTAGTGGCCATTTATCTAGAGAGGGGACAGGACTTAAAAATAAAGCATCGATGCTGGTAAAGTCTATGTGGAGATAGCCTGGAGTAAACACTTTTTTCCTGAATATCTATTTTATTTCTGAAACCCTGTAGGGGAGGGCGAGGGGGAAAAGGAGTAAACAACATAGCATTGCATATAACACACACTAACATTACAAAAATAAAAGAAAGGAAAAAAAAAAAATTACAACTGCCACTAGGCGAGCAAAAAAAAACAGACACTAAACCTAAGATGGAGGTTAAAAGGCCCTCCACCTCCTATCCGTGAAGTTCGGGTTTAGACCTCACAGGGCGAGCAAGAACACCCCGACCAAGTGTGTGTACAAAATAAATTTCTACCTTGAGAGATTAGGGCTACGTTTACACATACACTATATTACCAAAAGTATTCGCTCACCTGCCTTTACTCATACTATGAACTGAAGTGCCATCCCATTCCTAACCCATAGAGTTCAATATGATGTCGGTCCACCTTTTGCAGCTATTACAGCTTCAACTCTTCTGGGAAGACTGTCCACAAGGTTGAGGAGAGTGTTTATAGGAATTTTTGACCATTCTTCCAAAAGCGCATTGGTGAGGTCACACACTGATGTTGGTCGAGAAGGCCTGGCTCTCAGTCTCCGCTCTAATTCATCCCAAAGGTGTTCTATCGGGTTCAGGTCAGGACTCTGTGCAGGCCAGTCAAGTTCATCCACACCAGACTCTGTCATCCATGTCTTTATGGACCTTGCTTTGTGCACTGGTGTACAGTCATGTTGGAAGAGGAAGGGGCCCGCTCCAAACTGTTCCCACAAGGTTGGGAGCATGGAATTGTCCAAAATGTTTTGGTATCCTGAAGCATTCAAAGTTCCTTTCACTGGAACTAAGGGGCCAAGCCCAGCTCCTGAAAAACAACCCCACACCATAATTCCTCCTCCACCAAATTTCACAGTCGGCACAATGCAGTCTGAAATGTACCGTTCTCCTGGCAACCTCCAAACCCAGACTCGTCCATCAGATTGCCAGATGGAAAAGCGTGATTCATCACTCCAGAGAACGCCTCTCCACTGCTCTAGAGGCCAGTGGCGGCGTGCTTTACACCATTGCATCCGACGCTTTGCATTGCACTTGGTGATGTGTGGCTTGGCTGCAGCTGCTCGGCCATGGAAACCCATTCCATGAAGCTCTCTGCGTACTGTACTTGGGCTAATCTGAAGGTCACATGAAGTTAGTAGCTCTGTAGCAATTGACTGTGCAGAAAGTCGGCGACCTCTTTGCACTATGCGCTTCAGCATCCGCTGACCCCTCTTCGTCACTTTACGTGGCCTACCACTTCGTGGCTGAGTTGCTGTTGTTCCCAAACGCTTCCATTTTGTTATAATAGAGCTGACAGTTGACTGTGGAATATTTAGGAGCGAGGAAATTTCACGACTGGATTTGTTGCACAGGTGGCATCCTATGACAGTTCCACGCTGGAATTCACTGAGCTCCTGAGAGCGGCCCATTCTTTCACAAATGTCTTGTTTCACAGTCTGCATGCCTGAGTGCTTGATTTTATACACCTGTGGCCAGGCCAAGTGATTAGGACACCTGATTCTGATCATTTGAATGGGTGAGCGAATACTTTTGGTAATATAGTGTACACGGGTATTTTTAAAAACGGAGACATTACCCTTCGTTTGTGCCCTTCGTTTACACGCAAACGGCGAATTCGCCTCTGAAAACTATTCTTTCTAAAAACTCCGGCCAAAGTGGAGATTTAGGAAAACTCCTGTTTCGCGTTTGCATGTAAACTGAGAAAAACGGAGAAATACAGAGTTTCAGGCAGCCGACGTCACATTATGCGCCAAAAGTGCGCGCAATGTTTACATTTGGCTATGGTGATCATAGACATGATATACGTAAATTATGTCTATAATGGTGATGATCATGGATGCATTCACAGTAGCAGTCGCATTTCTGTCCATATGTTTGTATTTTCAATTACAGCTGCTTTTTTATATAGAGGAGCAGAGATGAATGAGGGCTCGGAGGTCAGTCTCCTCCCTCCAACACAAAGAGCCAGTCAGCGGCACCGCCAGCATCGCTTGGGTCCGACCTGGGCGGACTGCTGTCGGGTTTGGCTTCTGATTGGCTTGCATGGTTTTCTCCTTCTTCCTACACCACCGCCCATAGGCTTGGTGTAGTTATGATGGCGCTCAACGGTGTATTTATGCGGGTTGATGTAAACGGAAACTTTTTTGAAAACGATGCCGTGTGCACGATGTTATTTTGGAAAACGGAGGGAGGGAAATATTCGTTTCTCAAAATACCCGACTACGTGTAAACGTAGCCTAGGCCTACTTACAATCAAATAGGAGAAGAAGAAAAGAAAAAGAGAAAGAAGAGAGAGAAAAAAAAAACTGCATCAGAGGTTTAATGCAGTGGGCAGGCCTTTGATCAATTATCATCCCCCCTAAGGGGCACACATCACTTTTTTTTTTTTCCCTCCCCTCCCTCCCCCTCTCTCTCCTCCCTCTCCCTCCCCTCCCTCCTCCCCCTCCCTCCCTCTTTTTCCTCTCCCCCTCACCTCTTCACCCCACATTGTACTTTTTAGAGGAGGAAGAGGAATAAAAAAAATAAATAAATAAAAATAAATAAATAAATAACCAGAGTAAACCTATTAAAACAGGAATATCAAGTAACCTAATATAGCATAATTGAGGTTATATCCACTGGTCTGTGATTACACTTTCTATACGAAAACACATTTTATGACAGTAACAGTGTGCGCGCTCCCACATGTCTGTGAATGCGTGCACGCGTATGTAGTATAGCTTACATGCATTCGCCACAAAGCTCAGCACCGCTTTTGACAGTACATAAGAAGTCCTGGGCGCTGAAACCACTTGGAGAGGCTGTAGGGGGAGGTGAAAGAAAAAAAAAAAAAAAAAAAAAAAAAAAGAAAGTTGGCTATGGTTTGTGCACTGCAGACGTAGTTACGTTACTCCTGTATCCAACAGTCCGAGGGGGAGGCTCAGAAGATGCCCGGCAACCTGCTTTTGAGATCTTCCTCCGCTTTACCCGCGGTCTCATAAATCAGCTTCTGCCCATCAATGGTGATGATGAGTCTCGCCGGGTATAGTATCCCAAACCGGTAACCCCTGCCTCTGATCTTGTCGATTAGGCCATTGTAGGTTGCTCGTTGTTGTAGCACTCCAGGGGCGAGATCCTGTCGGACGTAGAACGGTCTACCACCCCAGGAGAGAGAGTGATTCTTCCCCGCTGCTGCTACAATACGTTGCCGGTCAGACCACCGGAGTAGGCGGACATAAATGGGCCTCGGCGGCATCCCAGGGTCTGGATGTGGGCGAGGTGCCCTGTATGCTCTGTCCACCTCCGGTAGCACATCATCATCCGAGTCCTTTTTCAGTTGTAGAATATAACTCAGAATACCTCCAATGAAAGCACCCATGTCATCCTTCTCCGCTCCTTCTTTGATATTTATTAGGCGAATATTATTTCTCTTACTCCTGCCGACAAGGTCGTCCACCTTTTTATGTAGTGTTTCAACCTCTTCTTCAAGTTTTTTCACTCTCGGGCTGACTTTGTTTCTTTCGTCTTCCAAGTCGCTGATACGTACTTCTGTATTAGAAACTCTCGTATCGTTTCAGGCCAAGCTCTGGCTTAATAGCCATTGTCTCGCGGAGTAACAGCTTACCCCATGCAGGTGTGTCGGCGTCTTGCAACAGGTGAGTGAACTCTTCACTCATGGCGGCGTTTGTTAATTCTTGTTCCTTCTGACGTCTAGTATTCCGCCGAGTCAGTCTTCCAAGAGACATCCAGCTAGTAAAACACTGGATCACCGGTTCCGAGTTTTTTGGAAGCCTTATTTATTGTATTTTAGACACACATTGGTCTAGTGTCTAGCCGAGCACCTAGCCGAGCGCCATGTTGACCATATTTAATTGACCATATTTAATTAATGAACAATCATTTGTGGAGTTTTTGCGTGTGATTATTATCTTGAACAATTCTTTGATATGTTTTCGTTTGGATTACAAATGTGCTGCCTTAGTTATTTTGCTTTTCGTTGGAATTGTGTGTCTACACACCTGGCCCTCACGGTGTTAATGTTTAGAATATCTCCACACCGACACATGGCGGTAATAATTAGGCCTATCTCTGATTAATGTATTATGAGAAATGACAGAGATTACGCATAGTAATGTCCAGTGATTGTGCATAATGAATGCCAGCATGGCCTTACTCCTAAGAAATAGACCTAAACAAAACCAGGTGCAATTGGCAAAATTATTTAATTACCTCCTTCGCCCCCGCCAACCTCCACTGGTCCCCCAATTCCATAGATACTCTCTGGGAAGAGAGTGGAGGCGGCGAGGTCCTCGGATGGAGTGAGAACCTGCACCGTAGCCTGTCCTCCTCCTGTGGCCAGCCATTTGCGTCTGTTAGCAGCGGCCTTGGGAGTGATTGAAGGAATATTTTATTTACAATTTCAAGGTACAGCAGTATGATAAAATAAAGGGAAAATCCCAATGGATTAATCGCCAGGACAAATTAAGGCTTTAGCCTATTTCCGTTACTTTCCAAATGACATATATATAGAGACCAGCCTACCTTTTGTTTCCCCGTTCTCTTCATTGTATCAAAACGTTTTCTGCATTGATCAACGGTACGGTGGATGCCAGAGAACGCGGAAATGGCCCCCACTATCTTGACCCACGCCTGCCTTACGTCATCCCTCCTGGGAAGCCTTGAGGAGGACCCATAGATCCTCCCCTGTCTGGATTTTACCTCATGCATGAGCACTTTAACCTCGTTTTCAGTGAAGTGTGGCAACCTTCCTCTCTCCATCACAGGTTTCAGTTTGAGGATTTGGGATAGCGCAGCCTGCTCTTAAAGGCAATGGCACCAGGCACACTGATTGGTTTAACTGGTGTAATGGCCAAACCACGCCTATGCATAATATAACGGGTAGCACAGGTGTTTTAGGGATAAAGGCAGGTGTGCAAGATTGCAACTTTTGTGGGGGAACACCTCTTACGCAATGCTAAATCCCCAAATAATGTGTTTAGGGACTCTGGTCCTCCACCCAAGTTCCACAGACTCAAAGATGATGGTTTGGTAAACTGGAAGGCAAAAATTGACAATGCAAACAAAAAATTAGGCTTATGCAAACAAAGACAATTGACATTTACAGGTGAAGTGCTGGTGGTGAAGGCAGATATCCTACCCAGTTTACTGCACCTCGCCTACATTTTCAGTTTACCAACAAGTCTAAGGAAAAAGTTAACTTCAATAATCTTTAACTTCTTTTGGAATGGAAATGAATATATAAAAAGATGAAGAATCTATCAGCCCATAGAGGCAGGAGGGAGAGATTTACCATGTATCCCTATAAAGTTAAATGTTTTGTTTGTTTGTTTGTTTTCTTATTTAGTTAAATTACTCTCAGAAGTTTTTTTTTTCCTCAAGAAAAAACAGTGCTTGCCAATAGTATGCTTAATTTCTTTGATCAAAGTTAAATTGTGGGAAGACAGATGTAATTTAATGAAAGAAACCTATATAAGTTCAGAATTGAGTTTGGTGTACGGGATCAAACAACAAATAATCAAACGATGCCATTGTGAGGTATTGAAATAGGAGGAAACTTCCATCAAGACAAAATCGAAAATTATTTTTCCCAATATATAAAAAGGTTTGTTTTGTAACTATGTGGACATGAAAATGATCGGCAAAACCTTTTTCGAATAGCCTTATTTATTTATTTTTACTTTTTTATATATTACTTATTTCAAGCATGCTGTATGTTGCAAAGGTTTTCTTACTAATTTTTGCACTTATACACTGTGCTTATTATTTCACTTTGCCTTTTGAGTGTGGCGTTTATTCTGTTTTCCTTAAACTGACTACCTGTTCGTATTCACTGTCTTGGTACCATGGAAATGGTATATATGTATTTTGAATAATACATGGACTTGCAGCCACTGCCAACTGGACTTGTGTTATACAGGGCTTATGCTTTACATCTCAAATGCTTATGGTTGGCATCAACATCACATACACAACTCCCAGCTTTCACACACGGCCAATAACTTTGTATACAATGTTTCTCCCCCAACTGGCTCTGTCCAATTAAACCAGGAGTTCTACAACCAAACGGTGTACAATCAAATAACAAGACTTCTCTGCATCGCTACTGATTTTGCGCAGAGTGGATCTGCAGGCTGACCTTCAATCTTTTTCAGTGACAAATAGCTTCATCACACTGGCTCCAATTTCAAAATGGAACTAGTGTTGTACTGAAGAGAATTCTCCAGTCATACATGTTTTGACTTGTATGTATGTTACTTACAGGCAAATGCAGTTGCTGAAATTGTTAAGAGAAGAATATATTCCAAGCATGTGAAATGATAAGAAGTAAAAGAAGAAAGAAGAAACGTGAAAAATGTGCATTCATCTTTGTTGTACAACTGTGCATCATGTATTTGTATTTGTCAAGATGTCAGATGCATGTTTGTAAGTGTTATGTCCCTAGCCTAGGGGAACCTGGACCCAAAACATGAATAGAGCCCCCGCTCTTCTCATCCCCAAGGATGTAAGACTACCAGGGTAACGTTCACAGAGCAGCGTATTTATTATAGACTTCGGACAGGAGACAATGCCCAAAGCAACAAACAAAACAACTAAATTAGCCCTGCCCTTACCTGACAGAGAAAACAAAAGACATCAACTTAACTATTTACTAAATTCAAAACATATGAGAAAAAGGTTTCAAAGAAAAAGGGCTTCTCCTTTCTACATGTGCTGCTCTGGTTTTCCTTTTTACAATAGATATTTACAATATTTACAACCAAAATGACCTATATCACTAGGTCAACACAAGACTAACAATAGTCACTCTAAGTGACTGTCAAAGACAGTCAAATCACAAAATCTCACAAAACAATCACTGCATGGCCTCCATTGTTGGGGATGGTAAGAGGAAAGAAAGCGGCAGGAGACCAACACGGGCAGGAAGATATAGTCGAAGCCATCCAATCAGCCAACAGCCTTCAGTCAATTGACCAATGATACACACCTGCAACTGAACACACACCCTGCATTCCAAATCGCATACTTATACTTTTTATGGAATGGAATGGAATGGAATGTCTTTTACTTTTGGTATGTACTGCAGCTGCCCTTACAAAGTATGTAGTTTAGTATGAAATATGCATGCATATGCATACTATTGGGACACACTACATACATCATCCCTGAAGTCGGCCCCTCTCGCTCACTTCTGCCGCCGTCCGTAGTGGCAAATTTGAATGTTGTTGTCAAAATGCTGGTGCTGTTGCATACTGCGCTGTCGTCTGTCATATTTCTGATCTTCTGTCTCTCTGTCTCTTCTGCTGTCACTGAGCGAGTTTTGTGCGATATGTGTGTTTTGTTGTTGTCCGTATGTGGGTGTGGCTTGTACACGCAACTCAGTCAGTGCGACGTAACGTTCGCTGCGCATGGGATTGTGGGTCAGAATGGCCAGAGCAGCCTGCTGAAATCCATACTGCGAAATCTGACCGGGTGTAGTAGAACATCCTGGTACTCTTGGCATACTGCATCTGACATACTATGTACTGGGACATACTTAATCTTTTCTTCTCCTACTAAATAGTATGGTAGTACAGTGCCTTGCAAAAGTATTCACCCCCCTTGGCATTTTTTGTGTTTTGTTGCCTCACAGCCTGGAATTAAAATGGATTGTTTGAGGGTTTGCATCATTTAATTTACAGAACATGTCGACAACTTTGAAGATGTGATTTTTTTTTTTATTGTGAAGCAAACAACAAATCGGACAAAATAACAGAAAATGTCAATGTGCATAACTATTCACCCCCCTAAAGTCAGTACTTTGTAGAGCCACCTTTTGTGGCAATCACAGCTGCAAGTCGCTTTTGATAAGTCTCTATGAGCTTGCCACATCTTGCCACTAGGATTTTTGCCCATTCCTCAAGAGAAAACTGCTCCAGCTCCTTCAAGTTTGATGGTTTGCGCTTGTGAACAGCAATCTTCAAGTCTGACCACAGATTCTCAATTGGATTGAGGTCTGAGCTTTGACTAGGCCATCCCAACACATTTATATGTTTCCCCTTAAACCACTCAAGTGTTGCTTTAGCAGTATGCTTGGGGTCATTGTCCTGCTAGAAGGCGAACCTCCGTCCTAGTCCCAAATCACTTACAGACTGGTACAGGTTTTGCTCAAGAATATCCCTGTTTTTAGCACCATCCATCTTTCCCTCGACTCGGACCAGTTTCCCAGTGAAAAACATCCCCACAGCATGATGCTGCCACCACCATGTTTCACTGTGGGGATGGTCTGCAGCTCCTCCAGGGTTACCTTGGGTGTCTGTGCTGCTTCTCTGATTAATGCCCTCCTTGTCCGGTCCGTGAGTTTTGGTGGGCTGCCCTCTCTTGGCAGGTTTGTTGTGGTACCGTGTTCTTTCCATTTTATTATGATGGATTTAATGGTGCTCCTGGGGATCATCAAAGATTTGGATATTTTTTTATAACCAAACCCTGACTTGTACTTCTCAACAACTTTGTCCCTGACGTGTTTGGAGAGTTCCTTGGTCTTCATGGCGGTGTTTGGTTAGTGGTGCCTCTTGCTTAGGTGTTGCAGCCTCTGGGGCCTTTCAGAAAAGGTGTGTATATACTGACAGATCATGTGACACTTAGATTGCACACAGGTGGACTTCATTTCACCAATTATGTGACTTCTGAAGGTAATTAGTTGCACCAGCTTTTTTGGGGCTTCATAACAAAGGGGGTGAATACATAGGCACATGCCAATTTTCAGTTTTTTATTTAAAAAAAAAAAAAAAAAATATATATATATATATATATATATATATATATATATATATATATATATATATATATTTCTCATTTCACTTCAAAACTTAGACTATTTTGTGCAGATTCATCAAATAAAATTCTGATTAAAAAACATTTAAATTACAGGTTGTAATGTAACAAAATAGGTAAAATGCCAAGGGGGGTGAATACTTTTGCAAGGCACTGTATGAGTATTGGAACACAGGGACACACATTTGCAGGTACTGAGGGAGAAGAGGAGGAGAGAGGGAGAGAGCTGTCACATCAACACAGCACAAAAACACAAGTCATAACAGTAAGGCTGTTATCTTTTGACATGTTGATCAGGGGAGAGCGTGGACGCAGTCCCCCACTACCAGATATTATGCAGTCGAGATTCCCACATCTGGGGAATTCACAGGGGTCAGCAGAGCCAGAGTGCAATGGCTGATTCTCGCCCTGGGTGAACCACTTTTCACTTTTTAGCCATTTTATTGAGATTTTGTCAAAGATTTACAGGAACTTCATTTACAATATGACATACAGCGACAAATTAAGATAAATCTCAAGAATACATGCAAGAACAGTTCGTAAATTCATAGAAAATTACAGTGATACAAACACATTTAATTTCAGTACATCAAAGCGCATCTGTTAAAAATTCCTGATGAACTCCCAAAACCATTTCCCAATCTCCATAACCTCATAGTTTCTGCATCGCCAAACCTCATTTTGTCTCTCACTATATAATCACAGACAATTGATAGTGCAAGTTTAGCGACCGACTCTGGAGGAATATAAAACTTTTTAAAAACCAGGACATTTCTGCACTTCTAAATGGCCTCTTTGGCACAGTTGATGGCCGCCCACCACCTTACCCATCTTTCTTGCTCTTTTGGTCACCATACAGAACATCAACTACATTAGGACCACTCTAAAGGACAGTTAACCAGGTCTCAGAAGTGCCCACACCCCCTGTGAATGAGTACAATGCCAAAATAAATGTGTTACACTCTCATCCGTATTGCAATTTAGCCTGGGAGACTTTGAGCTGCGAGAGCGTCTCCTCTTGTGCAAAAAAACACGGGTGGGAAAACTGTTCTGTACTGCATTCCAGGCCACATCTTTATGTACACTGAGCAAAAAACAAGCATTAATATTTTTCCAAACTTGAATACACTCTGTTTCTATCAAAATACCAATTGGAACCAGGCTTGAGATGAAAGGTTATTTTCCACAGTAGTCCTGTTTACCTTCCCTCCCACAGGCCTTTCCCAGTTTGCAGACTTAAAGATTGCAGGTTGGGTTGGAGAGCCTAGTGAATCAATGTGTAGGAAAATGATGTAGGAACTGAATTTTCATTGAAATATGCATATATATATATACAGTACAGGCCAAAAGTTTGGACACACCTTCTCATTCAATGCATTTTCTTTATTTTCATGACTATTTACATTGTAGATTCTCACTGAAGGAATCAAAACTATGAATGAACACATGTGGAGTTATGTACTTAACAAAAAAAGGTGAAATATCTGAAAACATGTTTTATATTCTAGTTTCTTCAAAATTGCTCTGATTACTGCTTTGCACACTCTTGGCATTCTCTTGATGAGCTTCAAGAGGTAGTCACCTGAAATGGTTTTCACTTCACAGGTGTGCCTTATCAGGGTTAATTAGTGGAATTTCTTGCTTTATCAATGGGGTTGGGACCATCAGTTGTGTTGTGCAGAAGTCAGGTTACTACACAGCCGACAGCCCTATTGGACAACTGTTAAAATTCATATTATGGCAAGAACCAATCAGCTAACTAAAGAAAAATGAGTGGCCATCATTACTTTAAGAAATGAAGGTCAGTCAGTCCGGAAAATTGCAAAAACTTTAAATGTGTCCCCAAGTGGAGTCGCAAAAACCATCAAGCGCTACAACGAAACTGGCACACATGAGGACCGACCCAGGAAAGGAAGACCTAGAGTCACCTCTGCTTCTGAGGACAGGTTCATCTGAGTCACCAGCCTCAGAAATCGCAAGTTAACAGCAGCTCAGATCAGAGACCAGATAAATGCCACACAGAGTTCTAGCAGCAGACCCATCTCTAGAACAACTGTTAAGAGGAGACTGCGCGAATCAGGCCTTCATGGTCAAATAGCTGCTAGGAAACCACTGCTAAGGAGAGGCAACAAGCAGAAGAGATTTGTTTGGGCCCAGAAACACAAGGAATGGACATTAGACCAGTGGAAATCTGTGCTTTGGTCTGATGAGTCCAAATTTGAGATCTTTGGTTCCAACCGCCGTGTCTTTGTGAGACGCAGAAAAGGTGAACGGATGGATTCCACATGCCTGGTTCCCACTGTGAAGCATGGAGGAGGAGGTGTGATGGTGTGGGGGTGTTTTGCTGGTGACACTGTTGGGGATTTATTCAAAATTGAAGGCACACTGAACCAGCATGGCTACCACAGCATCCTGCGGCGACATGCCATCCCATCTGGTTTGCGTTTAGTTGGACCATCATTTATTTTTCAACAGGACAATGAGCCCAAACACACCTCCAGGCTGTGTAAGGGCTATTTGACCAAGAAGGAGAGTGATGGAGTGCTGTGGCAGATGACCTGGCCTCCACAGTCACCGGACCTGAACCCAATCGAGATGGTTTGGGGTGAGCTGGACTGCAGAGTGAAGGCAAAGGGGCCAACAAGTGCTAAACACCTCTGGGAACTCCTTCAAGACTGTTGGAAAACCATTTCAGGTGACTACCTCTTGAAGCTCATCGAGAGAATGCCAAGAGTGTGCAAAGCAGTAATCAGAGCAAAGGGTGGCTATTTTGAAGAAACTAGAATATAAAACATGTTTTCAGTTATTTCATCTTTTTTTGTTAAGTACATAACTCCACGTGTTCATTCATAGTTTTGATTCCTTCAGTTAGAATCTACTATGTAAATAGTCATGAAAAAAAAGAAAACACATTGAATGAGAAGGTGTGTCCAAACTTTTGGCCTGTACTGTATATATATGTATATATATATATATATATATATATATATATATATATATATATATATATATATATTTAGATATAGATAGATAGATAGATAGATAGATAGATAGATATAGATATATATATATATGTGTGTGTGTGTATATATATATATATATATATATATATATATATACACACTACAGTGACCTCTGGAGTTGTTTTTGTGAGAGAATTTTACTTCTGCATCTGAAAAAGCTAAACCGGAAGTGATGTAGCAGGAGGGAGAGCGGTCAATTTGAACAATAGGAAAATAATGGATCTTAATGCTAGTTGTGACACTGAAGAGGTTGTGAATGTGTATTCATATCAATATGACGGACCACAGCCTTATAATTACGAGGCTGTTAGGCGTCAAAGAGAGCAGGAACAGACCAGGGTCAGAAGAAATAACGGTCAGAGAGAGATTCAGTTGAGGTGCGAAGAGAACCAGTGGAGGACTGGGCAGGTGACCAGGGTTAGCTAGTAGATATGTATATACGCATATATCTATGAACGTTAGCAAGCGTTAACACGGTGTTCATGTCACAACATTGTAAAGTTTGCTATCACGTATCAGGCTATAACTAGTAATGATCATCTTATACCAGCAGGAGTACTGATACTTACCGATAACGGAAACTAATGAGCTTCTATCAGTCGTATTTTGCACTGCATAATATAACTCCGCACTACGTTGTATAGTGCTTTACTGTTACCGCAGGAGAGAGAGAGATAAACAGCTTCCTGATTTAACGATAAACTGATTTTAAAGCTCCCACCTTGTCGTCTGTCCATATTTTGCGTGGATTAAATTACTCTTACTTGCTTTTTACTCACAAAGCTTTTATTGCACTTACAGTAAAGTAACGACTGTAGTTGTTGTCAACTCAGCCTGGTTCACTGTCTCTGCTCTGCTTCACTCCGTGGAGACACACGGAGCGCTCAGCTCTGCCCGCGGTGAAACAGAGGAAAAGAGAGAAACTCAGTGCAATCATAAATGACAGCAAAGCGAAGTAGGGCCTGTTTATTTATGTTATTTACCTAATTTATGTGAACTTGTTTCATTTCAGCTCAGTGTGAGCGTCTACTGTGTTTTGCTGTCATTTATGGTTGCACTTAGTTTCTCTCCTCAAAAACGGTGGACCCAATGTCCTGACAAGTTGGAGTTTGTGCCACCAGCACAAACACAATAATTTGCCATGATTATGATAAATAAATGCTATGTAAAACTACTGAAAACTGACCAACTCACTATACCACGACCGCTCAGACTCACTACCACCTACAACTGCACACTAAACTGGAGCAGAGCTGACTGACTCCCTCCCGTTATGTCATATGATGCGATGTTTGAAAAAAAAAGCGTTTTTAGGAGCTTTGCTCAAAACAGATCTGGGCACAGGCAAGGTGGCAGCCAAAAAGGTCAGAGAGGCATAAACTTCTGCCTTAATGACGATGTAATGGTTAGATCTACAGTATATCCTCACATCTTAAAAGCTTGCCTCTTATTTTTGGGAGTCTTGAGTCCCAGTTTACCTTTACCATGTCTTTACCAAAAATATTCCCCAAATTTTTATTGTCTTTTTGTTCAACCAGTCCAAAGTCAAGTCTGCTTTCTTTCCAGTTCACATACAGAGCTTCACTCTTGGTTCTGTTAAGCTTGGCCCTTGATGCCCTTGAAAAACAGTCACTCAAACCAAGAGCATTGACTAAAGAGTTGTTATCCGTACTTAGAATGGTCAGGTCCATGTACAGGGTCAGTTTGGCCTCCCTCCCACTGCTCCGTGGTACAAGGAGTCCAAGAATGGAGAGGTTCTGCTTTATACTGCAGGCAAAGGAGTCTCTGACTAGGGCCAGGCTATTAGTCATTGACTGCCCCAGCAACACACATGTCTGCTACTCACCCACCAGCTCCTGCCATGTCCTGCAGCCTGAAAAAGAGGGCCTTTCCTAGGACTTTACAATCCACCCCCAGCAGTGTGAGTGGTCTCCAGTTCTTAAAGTCCTTTTTGTCCCCTTTTTTAAACAGCAACGACATAATGCCTTCCCTCAGGGATGGTGGTAATTTACCCAAGAGGAGGCTCTCATTAAACATGTCTAAAAGGGGCCCCTTTATTTCCGCCCAAAAGTTGGTATAAAACTCTTTGGGCAGGCCGTCAGCTCCTGGTGCCTTGTCATCCGGCATGCTCTTTACCACTTTTGTGAGTTCATTTTCAGACAGTTCACATTCCAACAAACAATTAAAATCATTTACCTTTTTGTTTACTTTTAACACGAGTCTGTCCAGAGACACTCTATCAAGGTCTTCCCCCTGTAGAGGTCTGAGTAAAAGGAATGTACACAGGTAAGTATATTTTTTTCTTTTTTTGTTCATTACCATCTTGATCATAAATTGCCTCCATTTTGTTTTTGGGATGGGTTAGTTTTCTAAAAAAAAATATATATATATATCTGGAGCATTTTTCGTTCTCCTCCATATGTTGGACTCTGCTACGAGTCAATAGTCCTCAACTCACCTCTGTGGACAGTCAAAGCATTTCTCCCCTTAATTTTGCAATGTCCTCTGAGCACTGATTCTTGAGACTTGAGACTTGAGATAATCGGGGTTGATCATCTGAGGATGTTCTGCACAAGTATAGCACATGTTTCATATGTTTGTTTATAATTGTATTAATTATTTGATTATGTATGAGGCCAGTACACATATAGACCGCCAAGGAATCAATAAAAATACTCACGGTTTTCCCGGGTCGCAAGTACAAACTGGCAACCCAGGCCGGAGTAAACTGGCATTGGCGGTCAGTCTTGCAGCTCGGTCACGCCGTCCAGGGAATCCCCTCGTCTGGTCTCGGTCTCGGCTGGTTGTCTCCTCCGTCGCTGCCACGCTGCCGTCGCTACCACTGTGCAGGACAGGTGTGTTCTCTGCTTCTGCCACGCGTCAACCTCCTCTTCCTCTGCTGTTGGGCCTTTTCTTCCTGTGTTTCAGCCGTTTAGCCCTCCTCCCCACCACGGATTGGCCGTGGGAGTCCTCCTCTCCTTCCCCGAGTGGCTGGTTACGCTGTCAATCAGACCCACTACACGTGCAGGTTACCCTCATCAAGTCCAATTAAGGCTAGAAGTGTGTAACAACAGTCCCACATGCACATGAAAACAACAACGGTAAAACAATAAAACCCAAAGCATAAAAACTAAGTTAAAATAAATAAAATCATGCATAAATAAGTATAAGAGCATGCATAAAACTGCAACATAATACAATCATTAAAAAAAAACATCACTTGAAGGTGTGAATATAACAGATGATGAATGGTTACTAATTTGGAGAACACAATGGACTACAACATCCTCACGTACATAGAGAGAACACTGCTGGAAGAATGTGATTAGATTCTTTACTACACCCAAAATTAAGAGCAGATATCTATCTGTAGCACAACCATGTTGGAGGCAATGTGGAGCAATAAATGTAGACCATTCCAATGTATTTTGGGTGTGCCCTGAAATTATACAGTTTTGGGTAAATGTTTGTACGGCTGTTACCCAAATTCCTGGCTATGATATACCCAGCTCCTGTATGTTACTGTATTTTGGTAATATGACAGGAGATGTTTTGTTAAAAGAAGAGAGATATTTACTCAAAATATTATTGGCAGCCTGTAAAAAGGTCATTACAAGGTGATGGTACAAGGTAGAACCACCAACACAAGAAGAATGGCTGAAAATGGTTGGTGAAATATATGATATGGAGCTGTTAACTCATAGGATAAGGACTCAAGAGGAACAATTTCGGGAGAAATGGGAGAAATTGACAATATTTACATGTTAACGGCAAGATAAAGGAGTGACTCACTGAATATATACAGGACTATACTTTGAACATCTCGGGGAGAAAGGAAAATCCATATCCTTCCTTGTTTCTTTGTTTTTGTTTCGTTTATTCTTTTTATTCTTCTTGTTTTTTTTTTTAGTTTTTCTGTGTGATTCCTATGTGAAAACAAATTAAAAATAAAGTAATAAAAAAGTGATTAAAAGGGAATATTCAACGTTTAACAACTAAATGCTCTAAATTGATATCAGACCAAATAAATAGGAATAATTAGCTTTTTATTGTGTCTGACTGTGTTGACAAAAATTAAGTAATGACCTGAAAAACACATATTTTATGAAAAAATTACAAAGTCAGGAGGTTGCACCGAATCATTACTTGATTGCTGAGAACTTCTTCTATAAACATGTAAGTATAGATTTCTTATTGTTTGAGAGTTTCCGACATAGAGGGTAATCTTAGGGTGCTGGCAGCATTGAGGAAGGAACAGGGAACCCAGGCACACTACACCACTAGTTATAGGAACATTGCTATTCATGTCGGCACCAATAATGCTAGGATGAAGCAGTCAGAGATCACAAAAGCTAGCTTAGTTAGGACACTTGAGTTAGCTAGAAAGATGTGTCGGCATTGATTAGTTGTCTCTGGTCCCTTACCGGTGAGGGGTAATGATGAGATGTACAGTAGGTTAACCTCGTTGAACCGCTGGTTGGTCCGTCACTGTGCTGAGCACGGTTTTAGCTTTGTGGATGTTAAATGCGGGGTACCTCAGGGCTCAGTCCTGGGTCCTCTTCTCTTCTCTTCTCCCTGTACATTTCGCCACTTGGACAAATTATACGTAGCCATGGTATAAATTACCATTGTTATGCTGACGATACTCAGCTATATTTGCCCATAAAGGCTGATGATCCCACAGAGATCAGAGGTTTGTCTGGCTGCGGTAAAAAATTGGATGTCACTAAATTTCCTACTGTTAAATAAAACTGAGATGCTAGTAGTCAGCCCTGTGTGTGTGTGTATATATATATATATATATATATATATATATATATATATATATATATATATATATATACATATATATATATATATATATTGTATTGCAGTACAACACTAATTCTAACTATAAATAAGTTAAAAGTGGTTCTTTAATATAGACTACATTTTAGGGAGGAGATTAAAAAAATAATAATAATAAATAACCAACTTTGGTTATATTGACTACAATCCTCGGTCAATATAACCCAACTTTTGGGTTGAATGGGCTAAATGAATATGACCTATAAGTTGGGTTATATTGACTACAATCCTGGGTCATTTTAAACGAAAAATTGGGTTATTTATTTAACCCAGATTATGGGCCAAAATGCATAGCCCAATTTCTTGAGTCAAAATAACACAGCAAGAAGTTGGACCCTTTTTGACCCAGGGGTTGGGTTAAAGTTGGGTTATTTTTTAACCCAGCAGTTTTTAGTGTGCAGCATATCACCAGGGTCACCAACTAATATCTCCTCAGCTACAGATGCTACTACTATCACTACTCTAAGTGCACAACCAGTTGACCCTGCAGATGCTGAACAGATTGAACTTGTGCGTCAAGGGCCTTTTAAGTTTGTGTCAGATTTCACTTTCCCTAAGAAAGATGGAAGAGGTTTTCAGAGTAGTCTGTCCTACAGGTCACTTGCAAATGGCGACAAAGTAACAAGAAGTTGGCTTGTGTATTCAAAGCACAACAACTCTGTGTTTTGTTTTGCTTGCAAACTTTTTGGAGCTCAAGATATAAAGCTGACTACACAGGGCCTTAGTGATTGGTCTAATATTTATGCTGCTCTCAAGAGTCATGACAACAACCCAGAACACACAAAGTCTATGCTTAAATGGAGGGAACTTGAGCTTCATCTGAGTAAGGGCAAGACAATTGACCAGCAGGAACTGACTACTGGAGGAAGAGAGGGAAAGATAGCAAAATGTCCTCACACATCTCATTGGTATTACCCTGTCGCTTGCCTCAAGAAATCTGGCTTTCAGGGGCTCTTCACAACACTTTTATGAGCCAGATAATGGCAACTTCTTGAAGGAAGTTGAGCTCCTAGCAAACTTCGATCCCGTGATGGAAAATCACCTTGCCAAAATAAAAGATGAGGCCACCCGCACTCACTATATGGGACAGAGAATACAAAATGAACTAACACAGATAATTAGTGACAGAGTCCAGTAAATCATTGTCTCCTGTGTGCAAGGGGCAAAATACTATTCCATTATCCTTGACTGCAACCCAGATGCAAGTCATAAAGAACAGATGTCAGTCGTACTGCGCAGTGTGGCACTGAAACCCAAGCCAGAAGTTAAGGAATACTTCTTGGGATATCTGGTAGTTGAGGAAACTACTGGCCTGAACTTATCAAATGTCATACTAGACAAACTTGAAGAGCTGCAGATTACCTTTGACAATTGCAGAGGACAGGCCTATGACAATGGGGCAAACATGAAAGGGAAGAAGCAAGGTGTACAACAAGACTGCTCAGCAAAAACAGAAGAGCCCTGTTTGTTCCTTGTGGCTCATATACCATGAATCTTGTTATAGCAGATTCAGCAAAGTCCTCTAAGGATGCTGTAGGTTATTTTGGCTATGTGCAGAAACTGTTTGCTCAGGAACCACACAGCGATGGAGTATCTTGGCAGGGAACCCAGAAGAATTAAACATCTCCTGTTCTTTAAGTTAATGCCTTTACAGCGGTTGGGTGAGTAAGTTTAGCTACTAAAATGGAACAGTTATGGAAAAGTTATTTACATATTCTGTTCGGGCCTGATGACAATATCTTTTTTACAATTTAAAAATAATTATAATTTTAATATTATTATTTTGTATTTTATCATTTTATTTTTATTTTTGATTGATTGCTTGGGGTGGCAGTCAAAATTGTGTCACGGGCTGGAAGTGACCAGTATCCCTGGTCTAAAGATACCAATGAAAAAAGAAAGGGTTATGACAAAACTGAAGAAAGAAAAAGCACGAATCATATTCTTACAAGAGTCTCATTTATCCCAGTCAGAACAGGGTAAATTAAAAAGATACGGCTACAGGAACCTATATTATAGTTGATATAAAGAGGGACACAGAAAGGGGGTCGTAACATTAATATCAAACCCAATTCAATTTGACTATGAAAAGGAACTCAAAGATAAAGAAGGAAGATATAGTAAAGGGTAGACTAGAAAATGAACCAATAACATTGATAAATATATATGCACCCCCAGGGAGTGACCAAAATTTCTTCAAGTCCTTGGTTGATGTCATAGCTGTAAAAGCGGAGGGAATTTTAATATGCAGGGGAGATATGAATGTCTTTATGAATCAAAATATAGATACGAGTCCCAAAAGAACTAAAATGCAGTTAACAAGATTCATAAACATCACTGGAAGAGATGGGGATCGTAGATATATGGAGAAACTTGCATCTTTTGGATAAGGATTTTACACACTACTCAGCTGCTCATAAAGTACATCCAAGGATAGATTATTTTTTTGTGAATCTGAGTGATAGCTTCAGAGTGAAAGAATGTGAGATTAGTGGGGCAGACATGTCAGACCATAACCCGCTCTACTTAAAAATTAGTATAAATAACAGGAAGAGACACACAGTATGGAGACTCAATGTAGAATATTAAATAATGAACAAAGAAAAGAGAAAATAAAAACAGAAATAAAAAGATACATAGAGGAAAACAATAATGGGGAGGTGGACCCGACAATAATCTGGGATGCAATGAAGGCCATTATTAGGGGAAAATTGATAGCTGAAATTATACATGTAAAAAGAGTTAAAATAGAGTCACACAAGAAATATACAGAAAGATTAGGGAATTGGAACAGGAACATCAGAATACAAATGATTCAAATGCTAACATGGCGGAGCAATGTTTCTTTGACATGTCGCTAACTGTCCGCTCATCTTAAAGGGAGAGTTTCAAAAAATGGGCTGTGTGCATTTCTTGATTTATCACAGGTTTAATGCATGGGCACTTTTAGGCAAATTTAGGCAATTCTGAGCAACAAGTGGAGAATAGGAAGATGAAAAGAAAGGTGGCGTTCTAATGTGCATTTTGCATCAGTTAATGCTCGGACTCAGTTTCTGGCATGAAGGACAACGCGCTATCTCACTGAGCTAATTGGCAAGTGACAAGTCATGTGAGGCTTCACAAATTGACTAAGCTAGTCACATAATAGCAGCCACCTATGCATAGAAAGGCAGATTTCAAACCACTGAAATAAATAAATAAATAAATAAATCAGTAATTAAGACAAAACTCACATATTGAATCTAGACAGCATGGAGATGTTGGTAATTTGTTTTTAACGATGATTTATTTGCTTCATAATTGAAAAACTGTTTAAGTGTATAGTGTACAAAGGTTTCTTTGGTATTGGGGCTACATTTTGATGAAAGTTGCAAAGCTGTAGCACATATGGTTAATTTATTATAAATTTTCAAAGCTTTGAAATTTAGAGGCTAGCGCCACCATCAGGACTATTGACTTGTGTTTGCAGCTGAGGAAATCTGGCATGGGACTGGAGCTTTGTGCAAAGTTTGGTGAGTTTTCAGACATGGGAATGTTGCACAAGCTGAGGCTTGAACTCACAATCTTCAACGCCAAGGACTGGCCTCTATCTCACTGAGCTAAAACTTCACATGTAGCTTCACAAACTGACTGAGCCAATCACTGACATGCAGGACAGCAGCCAGCCATGCATGGAAAGGCAGATTTTAAACAGCTGTCAAAAATTCAGTTATTAAGACAAAAATCTGAAAATACACATGTTGCATCTAGACAGCATGGAGTTGTTGATCATTTGTTGTTGAACAATGTGAGTTCATCTTCAGCACCCCTACAGCAAGTCATGCCGGTGGTGTTTGGGAATGCCAAATCCGGACAGTGAGAAATGTGTTGAATGCCACTCTTTCTCTTGTGACAGCTGCCTGTCTGTAGGGCCTGCTTTGTGTTTTCCCCTGTGTTGTCTTGTGGGTGTGTTTGTCTGTCTTTGCAGGTAATCAGGTGGGCGGGGATTGTACTTAAGGTGATCGGGAGCAATTCAATTTCAATTTTTAGGCGCTTTATTAATAAGTATCAAAGGGAAACAATACATGGTGACTACAATTACAATACATATGTTACACCCAGACAAGTAAGCCTTACACAAGCATTTTCCATTGACGGTGCTTTTTCCCCGTTATACCACATGGCTATAATGACAACATGGTATTACACTACCACAGTTATATCAAAGTCACTAACAAGATCATTCATCACCCATCACCATTCATCTACATGAAGTGCTCCCAGATTAAAATACATCATACAATACCTCTCTAATCAAACCCGTTTCAATTTTCCATAACTCAGTTAACTCATTACTATAGTGTTTGCTTTGGTCTCTCCGTATATAATCTTTTACCAAGGTGAGGCCAACCTTCACAACAGATTCTGGTGATCTATAAACATTCTTAAAGACTAACAAATTTCTGCATTTCCACAATCCATCTTTAATGCAGTTAATAGCAGCCCACCATCTTGAGCATTGCCCAGACTCTTTGGGGTCCATTTCACCATACAAAATATCTTTAAAATCAGGATTTTATACAGAGCCATGAGCCAATTGTTGACAATTCCCCACACCCTTTGAGCGAAGGAACAGGCCCAGAAGAGGTGGACAACTGATTCTTCAGTATGACAATTAATTCGAGGACACAGTGAACTTCTGGAGCATCTTCTTCTATACAGGAGGGTCCTGGTCTGGAGGCAGCCATGAACTGCCTTCCAGGCCAGGTCCTTGTGGCTATTAAAAAGGAACGTGGAATTTACATTTTTCCAAACCTGCATACATTGGGGTTCTATAAAGGTCCCCACTGGAACAAGACTTTTAGAATGTGTAGAAAGTTTCCCCTCAATAGTTTGTTTTTTAATGCATCCTGTTTGAGACATGTCCAACTTTGCAGACTTAAAAAGAATCAAGGCTTTTTTATACACAGTAGGCCTAGTGTCTGCATGGGGGGTGTCGAGGGGGATCCTTCTGCCCATAGCAGCTAGAATCACCTGACCTGCCCAAAATTTCGCAAAATTACACCAAAGGCTGGTTTTATTCTTGTTTAACACTGCATTAACAATAGGAAAAAGAAACAAGGCATCCAGCTTGGCGCCAAAGTCAGGCACTGCCTTCCCACCTTTGTTGAGCGGCCGGTACATGACATCTCTCTTTAACCACTCCTGTTGAGAACCCCATATAAATTGGAACATTGTTCGTTTCAGAGCCGTCAGAAAGAAACTAGGGACTGGCAATATGGCAGCAAGAAAGGTAAGGGAAGCCAGGACCTCTGCTTTCAGAACGAGGACTTTCCCAGTGATGGTAAGATCTCTTTGTTCCCAGCTCAATAGTTTCCCTTTAATTCTGGGGAGCCTATTTACCCAATTTACAGTGTCCATCTCTTTCCCAATCTCGATTCCTAGTAATTTGATTCTGTTGTTTTTTTCCACCAGGCCAAGATCCAATTTTTCCTCTTTCCAATTTAGATACAAGACCTCGCTCTTGGCCCTATTCAGTTTGGCTCTAGAGGCCCGAGAGAAGAGATCACACCATCTGAGACTATTAAAAACAGAGCTGTTGTCACAACATAAAACAGTCAAGTCATCCATATATAAAGAAATTTTGGCCTCCAAGCCTCTGCTGCCAGGAACCAGAAGGCCGTGGATAGAGGGGTCCTGTTTAATGGCACAAGCGAGAGGCTCCATCGCAAGTATAAACAAAATGACCGACAGAGGACGACCTTGTCGGACCCCCGCCTGTATATCAAAGGGGGTCGTGCAAGTGCCATTCACAATGACTTTACTGAAACAGTTGTTATACAATAAGTCGACCCAGGCCCTCAATTGAGGACCAAAACCAAAACTGACCAGAACTCTTTTTAAATAATCGTGGCTAATCTTGTCGAAGGCCTTCTCTAGGTCCAGACCAGATATACAGAGAGGGAGCCTACGATCTACTGCGTACAGGTAAGAATCACGTACTAAAGCTAGACTATCGGTCATACTCCGACCGGGTACTACACATGTCTGTTCCACACCTACAATTTGGTTTATGACATCTCTTAGGCGAAAGAAAAGAGCCTTTGCTAAAATTTTCCGATCCACCCCTAGAAGTGTAAGTGGGCGCCAATTCTTGATATCTTTTTTGTCCCCTTTTTTAAACAGAAGCGAGATTGAACCCTCCCTTAGGGATGACGGCAGTTTTCCAATACCAAAGCTCTCATTATACATCTCGAGAAGTGGAACCTTCAATTCTTCCCAAAAAACAACATAAAATTCTTTTGGCAAGCCATCTGCCCCGGGGCTTTTGTTGTTTGACATACTATTCACGGCTCTTGTTAGTTCATCAACCGACAGTTCAACTTCAAGTTTCCCATTAAATTCATTTACATTTTTGTTTACTTCTGACAGGATCTGTGACATGGCAACTTCATCTAACTCTTCAGATCTGTAGAGATCTGAGTAAAAGGAGTGAACCTGGGTGAGTATCTCATTTGTTTCTTTCTTTTCAATACCATTCTTATCATAAAGAGCTTCCATTGTGTTTCTAGGCCGTGCAAGTTTTCTAAAAAAATATCTTGAACATTTTTCATTTGCTTCTATGTGTTGTATTCGACTGCGTGTTAGAATGCCACGACTGGCATCTGAGGATATCCTTAACATTTCACTTTTTAGCATAGTTATTTCATCAGCTACATCCCAGCCCGAATGGGACAATGTGTAGAGTCGCTGCAATTTAGCCTGCTGTTTTTTGAGTTTAAAGTGTTTTCTCTTTGCTGCTCTTTTCCCTTCCTCTATAAAAAAGGACTTAGCTCTGGCTTTCACCTCCTCCCACCAATCCCCAATCGAATCGAAGGCAAACTGGAGGGAAGACCGGTGGATTAACTTTTCTTTGAATTTTTTCACCACCAGTGCATCTTGCAGCACAGAAACATTCAGTTTCCAAGAGCTTTCCCTTTTTTCTGCTACATTTTTTAAAACAACAGAGCATTCCAATATTAAATGGTCCGTAAAGAAGACAGGCTTGACTGTGGCTTGTGAGACCTGCAGTCCTTTTGAGGTGAATAGAAAATCAATTCTTGAATGTGTTCTGCCATTAGACCATGTAAAACCCGGTGAGTTGGGATTAATGAAACGGAATGTGTCAGTGAGTTGGAAGTCAATCGTAAGGTTATTCAAGGCTGAGGAACTAGAATCAGGCTTGACAGCAGTTTGAGATGAACGGTCATTTTTTTCCACCAGGCAATTAAAGTCTCCCCCCAAAATTACCTCTTTACCACACAACAGGAGTGGCTGTACATCTTTTAAAGTCTCCAGTCGCTCTTGGAGGTCAGTTGGACAATATACATTAATTATTCTCAAATTGACACTGCGATAAGTACAATCAACACACAATAGCCTCCCATCTCTGATATGTTGCACCTTATGCACATTAAAGTCAGGACCTTTGAACAGGACCGCTACCCCAGATGAGCGGTTGCTATTATCACCAGACCACACGGATTGTCCATGGGTCCATCTTTCTTCAAAGACCTTGTAATTGTCTCTGTATGGGATGTTGCACTCTTGCAACAGGAAAATGTGACTTGACATTGATTGTAGGAAGGTGAAGACCGAAAGGCACTTGACGGGATCATTCAGCCCTCTGGTGTTGAGTGAAGCGACAGAGAGAGAAGTCATGAGGAAAGAAAGAGTGGGGGAATCATGGAGGAGCCTTGAGCTGGGGATTCAACAGTTCAGATTTTCAGGCAGGGGCTAATTTTTGCTTCTTCTTTCTCTTTTTTTCTTTTCGGGAAATGCTCTGTGCTTCTCCTACACCGCCACTCATTTGGGTGGTTGCGGAGAAGACAGACAGAGCCTCGGGATCTAAGAAGGAGGTAGAGGGGAACAAGGTGTCGGGCCATACCTCTATATCGGGAATGTTGATGGAGGAGTCCCCTGCTTCTTCCTTGGGCCGCTTCTGGGGCCGCATCCTCATCCAGCCAGAGGCTGGATGAGGAAGTGATGGAGGTGGTATCAGCGCTACCAGGGAAGGGCAGGTCTTTGATGCCGAGGTCTAAGAAGTCCCGGAGGTCTCTGCAGTCGCCTGGCGTGGCGCTATGGAGGGGGCTGCCTGCAATGGTCTGACCTGGTTGGCCAGCTGGCAGATCCTCCTGGAGCTGCCGCATCGTCTGTGAGATGTTCTCCTCAAGCTCCATCGTCCGCTTTGTCGGCTGATTCAGATGCTCCTCGTCACTGCGTCCACATTCGACTGGACGATCCAGGCTCGTCTGGGTCCCCATTACCGCCTGGTCGGGTTGGACCACTTCCTCCTCTTCCTCAACCTCAGACTTGCTGCCAAAGTCGTCACCAGTCCCGTCACCCATCTCGGAGTCAGACTCTACCTCAGAGAGGAGGAGGGGGGGCTGTTGGTCTTGGATGTCGGTTGGCTCATGGGTGGCTGAGGCATTGGTCAGCCCCGGGGGGGCCTGGCTGTTGGTCTGCACTTGATGTGCCTGGGTGGTGGACTGCGCTAAGGGGGCTTGGGCTGAAGGACCTGGTTGCTGCTGGTCAGCTGACTCGAACTGGGTCTTGTTGTTCAGTTTGGGCCCCTCGGGCGCCTGCCACTCATCGGCTGGTGGAATCCCACTGTCAACTGTGGAAGCCGACTGTCTGGCACGGTTGGCGTAAGACTGAGGGCAGCTTCTAAATGTGTGGGTACTTGAGCTACAGAGGTTGCACCTCATTGGCTGGTTACAGTCTTTTGTTGTGTGTGCTGTGCTTTGGCAATTTCTGCAGAATGTGACATTACAGTTGGCGGCCAGATGGCAAGAGGAACCACACTTCCTACAGGTCTTGGGTTGACCAGCATAGAAGATGTGACCCCTGTGGGGCCCCAACTGGATGGTAGAAGGCAGATGGTGGAGACCCCCGGAGACTTCCTCACGTCTCAGGCGAACATAGAAACGCCTGGCCCCCGTACGGACGCCATCCTCGTCCCTGAGCTCCATGCTCCATATAACAGAGCAATGGAAGGATAGCCAGGTACTGATGTCCTGTGTCGTGACCTTCTCCGAATACATGACGATTGTTACTGCCTTGGGTTCCCTTTCAGAAAGGGACGTCAGTTCGATGTTGGCAAGTCTGGGATTGTTTGGTTTCCTCTGCTCAAAGCGTTCCAGGCATTGCTCAAACAGGAGGAAGGTGGTAAAAATGACTTCAAAGCTCTTTTTTCCAGGCAGAGCAAATACATAGTCAAGCTGTTGAGGCACGAAACCCAGTTCTTTTTGAACGACCATCCTGCTGAACTGCAGCCTATCCATTTCCAGGTCATGTTTGAGATCAAAACGGACAGCATTCCGTCTGGAACCAGCAGGTAACGTCTGCTTGGTGCTTGCCATGTCCCATACACCGCACGACTGTGACAAGACTCATACACTGACCAAAGCGGGTGAACCACCTTCTTGATCATGGTATCTCCCCTGCCAGGTAAGTAGGTGATCGGGAGCACCTGGCCAGTCTCCCTTACAACCTTATAAATCCAGCAGTCCCATTCCATTCATTCTCTCTCTCCTCTCCTGCTGACCAGACCGTCTGCCTCTGGGTCCTGGGTCTTGGGTCCTGGGTGCTGTTTATGTTTGGTTTTACTACGGCCTTTTGTTTTTTGAGTTTGCACCGTCAACACACGCACATGCATTCATCAGCAGACATACTGATCCTCCTACTTTACACACCTCATTTTACTATGTTTATCATTAGTTATATATTTTTGTAAACAAATTATCTGTTTGAGCATCCTAGTTCCGTGACTCTCTTTTTTGTCACGGTCTATGAGCCGGATCGTGACAAAATGGGGGCTCGTCTAATGCGAACCATGCTTGTAAGTTTGTGAATGAGTCTGTGAATTTGTGAATGAGATGACGTCAGCATGCTTACGCTAGGCCGCAGCGTTTGAGTACTGTGAGTAGCTTTGACTAGCTTATTGTTATTGCGTTGTGTGCATTTGGAGAGATCGCAGTATTTTGGGTTTTGTTTCTTTGCAGTTTTTCTCTTTCTAAGGTAAGTTGGTGGCAACTGTTGTTCACTATGTGTGTATAAATCGGAGGCAATTTCCCCTGTCAGGTGGTAGCAGCGTCGTTCCTTTGAGCTTCGCTGGGGTTATTATTTGCGTAGTGTTGGGGTGAAAGCGGTTAAAGCTTTGCTTGGGAGCATAGCCCTGGTATTGGGGTTGTTGCCAGTATAACTGGTCGCTTCTTCGTGCCAGCGGTATCCAGTGCATAAATACCCGCCGCGAGTAACTTCATGAAGACTAGGGATGAGTAAGTATTGTCAGGTTGGGTTAGGCGGGTAAGTTAGAGGGGATTTTGTTTTCAGGTGGTGGGCCAGTTTGGCCTTAGTGTTCATCTGTTGTCACTGACTTTGTTCTAGTTTGAGGGGTAGGCTCCTTCAGAGGAGTTCTTGGATAAATGTGCGGAAGATCAGCTGTTAAATGTAGCGGATCATTACGAGATAGCGATCTCTGACAAATGTTTAAAGGACACGATAAAAAATACTTTGAAAGAAAATTTGATTGATACTAGTGTGTTGAAAGCTAGTGTTGAGCAGACTGCCTGTGCGAGTGATGATGAGACTGGTACAGCTGCTATGGTTTCATTCGCAAATGCCGGTCTAACATTTGAGCAGCAAAAGGAAATGCTGATGTTACAGCTCAAGCATGATGAGATGATTAAGAAAGCTGAAACTGACAAGCAGTTGTTGATTGAGAAGTTGCGGTTACAGACAGAGCAGGAAAAGCTCAAGCTGCAACAATATCGACTGGATCTGGTAAGAAGCGGGCGGCTGGGCACGGACAGCTCTGCTATGCTGGAAAGTTCATCTTGTTCTCCTGAGCAAGGGGATAGATTTGATGTGCTGGGTAATTTACGTTTACTGCCAAAATTTAATGAGCGAGATCCTGAAATGTTTTTTTCTGTTTGAGCGTGTAGCTGAAGCAAGAGGGTGGCCTGAGTCTGCGTGCACGTTAATGTTGCCATGTGCGTTAACTGGCAGAGCGCAAGAGGCCTATTCAGCATCGTCATTTACTGATAGTCAAGACTATGAGGTCGTGAAATCAGCTGTTTTGAAAGCGTATGAGCTAGTCCCTGAGGCTTACCGACTGCGTTTTCGAACGTGGCGGAAAGCTGAGAAGCAGACACATTTGGTGTTTGCTCGGGATTTGACTTCTTATTTTACGCACTGGTGTACATCACTGAATGTAAACAATTTTCATGACTTGTGTGACTTAATAGTGTTAGAACAGTTTAACAATGGTGTGCCCGAGAAGATTGCTACACACATTGCTGAGCAAAAGGTGAAGACTGCCATGGAAGCGGCTGCTCTGGCAGATGATTTTGTTTTGATGCACAGGCGTTTTGGTGACGTGCACTCGTACTTTCACTGAGACTGTGTGTGACAGCATGTACCCTGCACCTCAAGTGAAATCTGAGGGGAAATATGGCATGAGGAGTGCAGATAAAGTTTGCAAGCCACAAAAATCATTGGAAAGTTGGACTGTTATGCGTTAAAAGTTAAGGCTAAACAGCCGGCTGCACAAGCAAAAGGCGCTTGTTTAGCGGTATCAGTGCCGAGCGTGTCTGTGGTTGGTCCTACTGAGGATGTTGTGCCTGATGTGCTTGAACCTTTCTTACCTTTTGTGTGTGACGGCTTTGTGTCTTTTGTCGGAAGTGATGAAAAGGTGCCAGTGAAAATTCTCCGTGATACGGCTGCTTTTGACTCCTTCATCCATGCTTCTGTGTTGCCTTTCTCAGAGCAGAGTAACACGGGGTCCTCTATTCCTGTCTTGGGTGTGGGGATAAAAGTTTTGCAGGTTCCACTGCATAATGTCATGTTGTATTCTGATATTGTTCAGGGTCCGGTGGCTGTGGGTGTGCGTCCTGCACTGCCGATCGATGGCATTACATTCATCTTGGGAAATGGCGCAGCTGGGGGCAGAGTTTGGGCTGAGGGTCCGCCACCACCTCCAGTTGTCTCCTCTGTCCCACTTGTCAGAAAACAGCCAGATGACGCTGAATTGACTTTCCCTGAGGTTTTCACTGCTTGTGCGGTAACCCGTGCTATGGCGCATGGTGGTGGTCGCCGTAATTCTGACAATGTTAAAATGGACCAGTGTTTATTTTCACTGTCTGATTTACCCTTTTCAGTTACTTGTGATGAACTGGTTGCGGAACAGCACGCTGATCCCTCACTGTCAGATTTGTTTGCACAGGTTCTTCCGGTGGCTGACATGAAAAACAGCTCTTGAGGTTACCTTATACAGGACAAGGTGCTTGTGCGAAAGTGGATTCCGCATGGTGACAGTTTTGTGGGTGACCCAGTTTTCCAAGTTGTGGTGCCAGATAAGTTCAGGGGGTCTGTGCTGAAGTTGGCCCATGACAGTGCGGGTCACTGGGGGAAAAACATATGACTGGGTCCTGCAGCATTTCTTTTGGCCACGGTTAAAAAGAGATGTTGCCTCATATGTAAAAACTTGTCATACCTGTCAGCTCACAGGAAAGCCTAATCAGAGCATAAAGCCTGCTGAATTCTTCCCTATTCCAGCTGTTGGTGAGCCTTTTGAGCATCTCATTGTGGACTGTGTGGGTCCATTGCCTCCGTCTAAGTCTGGTGCCGTCTATCTGTTGACAGTGATGTGCCAAGCCACACGGTATCCTGCTGCCTACCCGTTACGCACAATAATGACGATGAGATCTGTTGTGCGTGCACTCAGTCAGTTTATTTCAATTTTTGGGATTCAAAAGTCATCCAGACTGACCGGGGGGGCAGTTTTACCTCTCACGTTTTTCCAGGTATTAAAACAGTTGCATGTCAAGCACAATAAAGCATCTGCATATCACGCGCAGAGCCAGCGCACTTTAGAAAAGTTCCACCAGACGTTAAAGTCCCTGTTACGTGCTTACTGCACTGAGATACAGAGAGACTGGGAGGAGGGTTTAGCCTGGTTGTTACTGGTTGCTAGGCAGGTTACATAGGAGAGTACCAGCTTCAGTCCAAATGACCTGGTGTGCGGCCCGTTGACTTTGTTGCATGATCAGTGGCGGGAAAATGAGGTTCCTAAAAATCTGATTGACTATCTCAGTGGTTTTCGGTACAGGCTGTATGCAGCTGGTGAATTGGCACGGCAGAAACTATCATCTTCGCAGGAAAAGATGTTTTTGACCGGCATGCTGAGCACAGAGTGTTTTGTGTGGGGGATCGGGTGTTAGTCCTGTTGCCCATCATTACTTCGCCCTTCCAGGCTAAATTTGCAAGTCCATACGGGGCGGTTTGGGACTAAAAAATAGCCCTGGACTTTGACTAAGCCCGGCCCAAAACAACGGATGCACGAAAACTGATCAGCCACAGACACGGGTCTCAAAATACTTAAATGTTAACCCATGATATTTTACCTTCCAATTTTACGTTTTGTCTTCCTCTGAGGGTGGTAAGAGAAAAACACCTCTAGGCTTTGACTGTCTGACTTTGGGCGTTTAAATTAATGCAGGGTGGAGCTGGAGTGTGTATCATGATCCTCTCTATGCTCTACCTAAATACACAAGTGAAAGAATGGATTCAAAACACAGGGTTTATGTATTGAATTGTCTCTTCTCAAAATGGATTTATTACTTAATAATCTTAATTAGTTTCTGCAAAAATTACTACAAAAAAAAAAACAAACAAAAAAAAACAGTTCAACTACTTTAAATAAATATTTCTTCTGCATTTATGTTGCTGGCGCATGTTAATATTTTGTTTAGAGCTAAACAGCTGTAACTACTGTAGGCTAATAGTTTGGTAAATTTCTGAGTGTAGATAAAAACGACACAGCTGAGTGGCGAGTAAGCCTGCGCATCTAAGGGCCTACCGGCGCATTGTTGCCACCCATCGGTCTGGACATGGAACAACAGTAGATTACAAGCAAAAAGGGAAAAAAAAACTCAGTTATGTCATGTGAACCTGTTGAAGCCTTATTATGGCCGTGATGTCCCTGAACAATGTGATGCTCCATCTCCTCCAGGTGGAGTGAGTCCAGTTTGTTCTGTGGGTTGTGTGTCAGCTGTCCATGCCCCTCAGTTTGTGGCAGCTGAGGTGGAGGATGGGTTGCCATGTTTAGATGCTAGTGTGTTACAGGGTTGTTTGAAAAACTCTGAGTCCTTGCACAATTTGAAGGTTCTGTTCCTTCATTAGTCTAAACAGTCAGAGTTGTCAGAGCAGATCACTACCTATTCCTGTTTATTCGGCGACACGCCAACTCAGACCCATTTAATGGAACATGATATTGATGTCGGTGATGCTCAGCCAGTTAGACAGCGGTTTTATCGCGTTAACCCTGAAAAACGCAAATACCTTGATGCTGAAATACAGCACATTAGATCATGGTATTGCTAAGCCTTCCTCGTCAAGTTGGGCCTCTCCGTGCCTTATGGTCCCAAAATCTGACATGACGCCCCGATTCTGTACTGACTTTCACAAGGTGAATGCTGTTACTAAACCTGACTCGTTTCCCCTTCCTCGGATGGAGGACTGTGTCGATCAGGTGGGCCGTGCCAGGTATGTAAGTAAGTTCGACTTACTAAAGGGTTACTGGCAGATTCCCCTATCTAAATGTGCGCAAGAGACTGCATCATTTATAACACATAACGGTTTGTTCTCATATAAAGTAATGCCTTTTGGGTTGCGGAACGCCCCAGCAACGTTTCAAAGGCTGATGACAACAGTCTTGCGAAATTTGGATGGGTGCACTGTTTATCTGGATGATGTGGTTGTGTTCTCTGACACTTGGCCTGAACATCTTGAACGCATCCGATCACTGTACAGTTGTTTGGCGGAGGCGCGTCTCACCATCAACCTTGCGAAGTGTGAGTTCGCAAGGGCGACAGTGACCTACCTAGGTCGGATGGTGGGGCAGGTTACGGTGCGTCCAGGTACGGTGCGTCCAGGCTGTTGCACGTTTTCCTGTGCCAACCACTAAAAAAGAGCCGATGCGGTTCCTCTGGTTAGTGGGATATTACCGGAGTTTCTGCAGTCTGACCCCAGTCAGTTCGGATTGGCAGTCTCTCCTCCTCCACTCTAGTGCTCAACACCTGAGCCCCCCAGGGCTGTGTGCTCAGCCCCCTCCTGTTCACGCTGTACACCCACAACTGCAACCCCCGACATGGAGAGAACTCTATTGTGAATTTTGCAGATGACACCACCATCATCGGCTGGATTTCCAACAATGATGAGTTTTCATATTGGGAGGAAATCAACCATCTTGCAGAATGGTGCACAGAAAACAACCTACTGCTCAACGTCAGCAAAACCAAAGAGCTGATAGTTGATTTTAGAAAAAAAGGAGGCAAAGACACAACCCTGTCTACATCAGTGGAGCTGAAGTGGAGCAAGTGAGCAGTTTCAAGTTCCTGGGAATCAACATAACAGAGAACCTGTCATGGACTTCACATATCTCTGCCCTGGTTAAAAAAGCTCAGAAACGGCTGTATTTCTTAAGGAAACTTAAGAAAGCAAAATTCCCACGCCAAGTTCTTGTCAGCTTCTACAAAGGAGCGATTGAAAGCATCCTGACTGGAAACATCACAAACTGGCATGGGATGTGCACGGCCCAGGACAGGAAGACTCTGCAACGAGTGATTAAAACTGCCCAAAACATCATTGGCACCCATCTACCAAGCATCAGTGATATCGGGGAGGTGAGGTGCCTGCGCAGAGCCAAAAGGATCCTAAAAGACAACAGCCACCCCAGCCACAGCCTGTTCACCCTGCTGCCATCAGGCAAAAGATACAGAAGTATTCGCTGCCGTACAACCAGACTACAGAGCAGCTTCTTCCCTCAGGCTGTGAGACTACTAAATGCACCATCTGCACTCCTCCATGTTTAATAATTTTATTTTCTATACAATCAATTAATCAATCAAGAGGGAACCACACTTTAATTTCATTATTCAACCTTTTGTATAATGACCAATAAACTGTAAATTTCTCTGAGGTAGTGGCACCTCTCACAGATTTGCTGCGGGCAAAAGTTATTTTTGACTGGTCTCCTGTATGTCAAAGAGCTTTTGAAAGAGTGAAAATAATGTTGTGTGATGTTCCTATTCTGTCTGCTCCTCGATTTGACCGCTCCTTTTCACTGCAGGTGGATGCCAGTCACATGGGAGCTGGAGCTGTTCTCCTGCAAAATGATGATTTTGGGGTTGACAAACCTGTGAGCTTCTTTTCTAAGAAGTTCAACCCTTATCAACTCAATTACTCAACTATTGAAAAAGAAGCTTTAGCCTTAGTGTGGGCTCTGAAACATTTTGACATGTATGTGGGTTCTGGTGTTGTGCCTGTGGTGGTCTACACCGACCACAACCCTTTAACGTTCCTGAATTCTCTGCAGTGTCCCAACCAGAGACTGATCCGCTGGTCCTTACTGTTAGGGTTAGTCTTATTGGCTTGACATTCGGCACATTAAGGGCACTGATAACGTAGTGGCAGATGCGCTGTCGCGTGCCCCTTACCAGTGACATCCTGTGAGCGATGTTTTTCTGATCCATGTTTTCTTTCCTCTTAATTTGCTTCCTTAGTACCAGGTTGCTGAGGGGAGGGCGTGGTGAGGAGTAGCCTGTTTTGAAGTGAATAAGCATCAAACCTTTAACATGGTTAAGATGTTATTGATTATGTTTATGTAAGTAAAAAAAAAAAATTATATATTACATATATTTTTGAATGTTAGTACTTTGTGACCTGGGGTGGTCCCCGTTCTTATGGAGGGGGGTGTGATGGCCGCCTGTCTGTAGGGCCTGCTTTGTTTTCCCCTGTGTTGTCTTGTGGGTGTGTTTGTCTGTCTTTGCAGGTAATCAGGTGGGCGAGGACTGTACTTAAGGTGATCGGGAGCACCTGGCCAGTCTCCCTTACTACACTATAAATACAGCAGTCCCACTCCATTCATTCTCTCTCTCCTCTCCTGCTGACCAGACCGTCTGCCTCTGGGTCCTGGGTCCTGGGTGCTGTTTATGTTTGGTTTGGCTACGGCTTTTTGTTTTTTGAGTTTGCACCATCAACACAAACACATAAATACATGCATTCATCAGCAGACATACTGATCCTCCTACTTTACACATCGCATTTTACTATGTTTATCATTAGTTATATATTTTTGTAAATAAATTATCCGTTTGAGCATCCTAGTTCCATGACTCTCCTCGTTTTTGTCACAGTCTATGGGCCAGATCGTGACACTCTCTGTCCTGGCAGACTTGCCTGATGCTTGATGCTTCTCTTCGAACTCCATGAAGCCATGGCCATTGTTAACAGCCGGCCGCTAAATACAGATGCAATCAATGATCCCACATCACTGGAGCCCTTGACACCCAACCATCTCATTCTGATGAAGTCTAAAGTTGCTCTCCCGCCTCCTGGGAAATTTGTAAAGGAAGACATGTATGCAACAAAACGGTGGCGACGAGTGCAATATTTGATTGAACAGTTTTGGAGTCGCTAGAAGAAGGAATACCTCTTGAATATTTCTACACGACAGAAGTGGCATGTGCAACCTTAAAGTTAATGATGTCGTCATCATCAAGGATGACTTTCTCCCCAGAAACCAGTGGCAGTTGGGACGAGTGGTTGAACCTATTCAAGGAAAAGATGGCCTAGTTCGTAAGGTCAAAATGCAAGTGGGAGATCGAAAATCATCAGGGAAACTTTCAATTGTTGAAAGACCTATCCAGAAGTTGGTGCTCCTTTTTGAGAGTGAGTGACTTGGTGTTTTCTATTATTATGCTAACCTGTTGACATTTGTGGTTCAATGCAAGGATGTCAAAGTTATGAGCCTGAGCTTTTCAAATTTTGTCATTTATTATTTAAAAATCATGTATGATTCTTGTGGTGATAAATTCATCATAACATGATGGGAGTGTGAATAACAGTAAATTGCTTCCTCTGTGTTCTGTCTGGACTCTGGACTCTGGACTTTTTCTTTTTACTCAAGTGCCTATCAAACACCAGTAAATGACCTCTGACTGCCACCTAGTGGCCAGTCTTTCGTTGAGGGAGCACGGTATAAAAGGGAGGAGATTATTGAGCCCCGTAAGTTCCTCACCTGAGCATCTCAGGCCCCATTTTACACGACAACAGTTCTGATAAAAATGGAAAACTTTTACCTTTGCGTTTTTAAAAAGTTCCATGTTTATACAATAACGCTCTGAGAACGATTCTTGTACACACGGATCTGCAAAAACAACTGAAAACGCTGTAGTGTGCATGCCAGGCCAGTAGGTGTAACTTTGCAATGTAACACCACAGAGTAGCACCGCGCGCCTGCGTACAAACGCTTCGGCGGCCACCATTCTTGTTGTTTTCCTGTTCATGCATGGCTGAAAACGTCATAGTCATGCGCGAAGTGAGGCCGTGTCATCACAGAAAATCTCTAATATAGGGAGAAGTGCCACTCTCATCTAACTTCCAGTTCTCGGAAACACGTTTCTGTCCATGTGAGGGTGCTCGCGGGCCAGTGCAGAATGAATGGGAGTCTATGGGGACACACCCCTAAAAATCCACTTTTCTCTGGAAATAATTTTTTGTCAAGTAATCTGAATACTGTTTTCAAAAGGGGGGGCTAAAAAATACACTCAGCTGAATATTGGATTTTTTAAGTTCACCTATCTGTTCTAAAAAGCAGTTCAAAAAGTGTGATGATGTCACACATTTCATATTGCGAGAGGTGCTGCTTCACGGTAATTTCCAGAGCCCATCTCCGGAGACCACACGGAGACACTCGAGACACTTTGGCCAGAGCCCGTCTACGCTATATTAGACATTCTCTGTACACACAAATATCAACTTTGATAGAAAAGTCCTCCTTAAGTGTGGTGTTTCCAGATTCTCTTGGTCTTCAGGTGCCATCAAGTGGGATCCCTGGTTGTAAACAGCCGCAAGTCCGTCACTGACCAATCAGCATTCATTAGCAAATGCTAGCGTGTTATGGCCAACAACAGCGCAACCTGTAGGAAATCGAAAGGATATAAGTTCTTGCTAATTTCACTTTTAACCTATAATCCATGTTCAACTTTCAGAAATTACAACAGTATTTGCGATTTTTCAGCCATAAACAGGTGTAAGAGACAAATTTAGCCTTCTAGCTCCATTCATTCGGCACTCGCCCGTGATCACCCCTAGTGGAATTACGATGGAACTGCAACCAAGTTCGATACAATGGGGGTTAATGGAGAGTGGCAAGGCTCGTCGTAGACGGGCTCTGGTCATCATCGTTTTCACAAGAATTTCGTATTACCAGTTTACACGGCAGCGGGGAGAGTGGCGTTATCAAAAAATTCCATTCTGGAATCCGGTTTCCAAAGTTTGCGTTTTCAAGCACCTAAAATGCAGTTGTCATGTAAATGAAAGGCCAAACCGCAACAAAAGTTTACCGTTCTTTGTAAAAATCGTTGTTGTGTATACGGGGCCTCAATCACCTTGTCCATTATCTCCTTAGGGTTAGCGCAGTGTGTGTGCTGCTGGGTCTCCTTTGTTTGGATTTGTGGTTCTCTGAGTAAGTTCCCTTTTTTTTGGACAACGTATTGTACTTATGTATTATCTTTATGTCGATTAGGTTACTGTAGTCTGTTTAAGTTTGTTTTATTGTTATTAGGAGGCAGATGGTTCCCCAGACGGCACCTTTGGCATTATAAATTATTAGCTCCCTTGATAAAGTGAAACGAGGTATGTGGACCTCAATTTCTGGGCTATTACCTTTAATCCTCGGGATGTCTGGATTTATTTTATTTTGAAGGATGCCGCCCATACTATTTTGATATGCTTTGAGTTTTAACGATCATTGTAAACATTAATAAATGTATCTTTTAAATTTCTACTGAATGAGGATAAGTGTATTGATGGTTTGGAATTTGTGCTATGAAATTGTTGATGAAATGTTTCACTCATGTTTTTAATTTAATCTCCTTTTTTTCCTTTCTGTATTTCCTTTCCGTAGTTTTCATGGTGCCACATAAGACAATAAAAGTTAAGCACCCATATGAATCTCTCCGCTTTATTCATTGAAACCAAGGGTCCGCTACATTAACAATGATTGATTTGCTCCGTAAGTGAAAAACTGATGTTTAAAAATGCCATTCTTGCAAAATTCAAAATGAAGTCAAAAATTGAGTTTTTGAGATACAATTCTGAAATTTGCCACACATCATCTACCATGACTCCAAAATGTTGTTAATTTTTTTCATGAACATTGGAGATTTATTTACCAAGAATTTGCAAGTGTATGTTTACAGTACGTTTTACAGTCAAACTTTTTGATGCACTGTATGCTCAATTTTTGATCAATCAAAAATCTGTGTGGATTGTTTGTGTAGGACACTCTGAAGATGCTCTGTAGCAAGTTTGGTGACATTTGAGCAAAAATTGTGGGAGGAGATAGATTTAATAAGTTTTACAGTTTTTGAAAAAACAGAGAGATGGATGTCATAATTTGCAAAAGGTTTAAATGTACAAAAGTTTCTTCAGTATTGGGGCTACATCTTGGTGAAAGTTGCTGTAACACATATAGTTGATTTGTTATGAATTTTCAAAGTTTTAAACTTTAAAGGCTTGCTCTAGCGCCACCATCAGAACTATTGGCTTGTGTTTGCATCTGAGGTAATCTGTTATGGCACTGGACCTTTGTGCAAAATTTGGTGATTTTTCACGCATGGGAAGTAGGATTTCCTCTGAAGAAAGAAAGAACAAGAACACACAATTATAGAGTAAGACCAAACAGGATTTATAAGAGGATGGAAAATGCAGGACAATGTCAGAAGAACTTTACATATTGTGGATCAAGCACAAAATAAAAAAAAACAAAGCACTATATTAGTAAGTATTGATGCTGAAAAAGCATACACTCTAAAAACACTTGAGTTATTTCTTTAACCCAATTCCTGTGTTACTTGTGTTGGGTTACATTTCTGGGTTATTTTTCCAGAGCCATAACCATTTCTTGGGTTATGAGGATTTTATTTTGACCCAATTTGTGGGTTTTTCCAGTTGGGTAATATTTCTGGGTTATTTTTTCTGAGAGTAACCCATTGTTGGGTCAGAGACTTGGGTTTGATTGATTGATTGCTTATTGATTGATTGATTGAATACTTTATGAACAGTTTTGTCGAGGATAACCATTTGCGGCTGGATAAGGCATTAAATGATGTTGAGGCAGCAATGAGGTGTACCAACCCAGTGGTGTTTTATTCACCAAAACAACAAAAAATCTATACAATTATACAGGGTGGCAACAGCAGCACAGGCAATGAGACCTCACAGCAACACAGACAGATGTATACTGGCGCCTTATATACTCTGTCCCTGGTAGACTCAATTGGATGCTTCTACTCCCAGGTATGGTTAATAAATTAGGCTATAATAAATTCTTATAAATACATAATATAGAATAAAATTTTATGGCTACTATTTACACTTATTTGTTTACTATAATTATTTCACATAGATAAATCAAATGAACCAACAAAAAAACAAAAAAAAAAAACAATAAATCCAACTACCAGCTCCCCCCATCCTATCCTGCCACTTGGTCCCTCCCAGAATGTTAATCTTGGTGCTCATATCACCTGGGATTCTTTTGGCCAAACACCCTGGAGCAGACACAGAACATGATAAGTAAGGACAGGTTACAGACAACCTTCACACAGCATTCTTACTAGTTAAACACTTCCACATTTGTATGATTTTACTGCACATTTTCACACAATGGTGTTGTTGCTAACACACACACCATCACATGCAAATGCAGTGTCACCAACTAATTCAATTGTACATTCACAGATGGAGCCAAGCCCTGACTACAACCCAAGCCCGAAGACACACATCACTCACGGTTTTACACTGATAAATTATCAAGTAAATTATTAAATAAATAGATGATAAATAGTCTGTATAAAATGTGCAAATATGCAATGTGCAAAGACTTCTGTGCAAACAATAATAAAGTGCGAATATTACGACTGAAGTGCCAAGTGCTATTATTAAAGTGCATAATTAAGTTGTCTGTTTAAAGTGCATTTTCTACCCACCATGTTGTGCAATATTTACAAAGCAAAGCTATCAGTCACTAGTAACGAAGTGCTCTTTGTTACAAGATTGCAAAAAAGGAAAACAACAACTACAACAACAACAACAGAGGGGTACAGTTTCATACAAAAGGATGCTAAAATGATAAACCTAAGTACTATGGCTTGTTTCCATTGGGGTCCTGTGTATTACAGTTTTTCTCCATTGGTTTGGCTCATTTCTTGAAACTGAAATTACATTCTCAAAACTTCATCATTTGGTAAAACAGTCTTACACTTCAGCACAACACCATAGATCACTTGCAAAAGCACATATCTCTCCCAAAACTGTTCACTCATGCTTCAGAACTAAATTCCTTTCCCATATAAATAGTCAGTGCCCCCAAAATGAGAAAGATCCTTCTCAATTGCTTTGGCTCATTTCTTGAAACAGACCGGACGTTCTCAACACGCTTGGTGCTTTTGCCAAAATAACCTGGATAGTTCAGCAAGACACCATTGTTCACCTGCAAAAGCGCATTTCTCTTCCAAAACAGTTCACTCGTGTCAAAATGAAGTTTCCTTCTCATATCAATAGTCAGTGCCCCCAAAATGCATCGTCCCTTTGGCATTGTGTAAGCACTGCAAGTCAAAATGTTTAGATGTTTTGTCACTATGGCAGAGGACAACTCAAATATCCCTCATGTCCACCTCTCAGTCTTAGCCCAGTCCTTCACTGACAGTGGTTACTGTACTAATTATTTTGTCTAGCTAACAGAATACAATTGTGTATAAAACAAAAAAAACAAAAAAAACAAACAAAAAAAAGAAATAGGATTTTACGGTAAGAGTAGCCTCCATGGTTTGACATCACACATTGCACTCATACTGCCAAGGAAATTGTAACCATTACAGTTTGTTTTTTTTCAATCGCTTTACCTCCTCTGTCAACTCAGGTGCATACTGATTGATTGGTGAATGGTGATTTGTGGAAAGGGTAGTGATGCAGGTGCACTAGTGATTTCACAGTGATGCAGCTCATTTCTATCAGCTGTGAGCAGATGTTTTGCTTTTGACTACCATAGTGAAGTCAGTGGAGTCAGGGCCATGTAAATGACACATGTGAGAAGTGTTGTGCAAAAGAGCATGAAAAATGTGTGAATCCAATGAAAAGGTATGAACACATTTGCAAAAGAAAACTTCTGTTGGAAGTGAAGATGATGACAAAGTGGATCCCAGTTTCATTATACTGAAAAAAAATTATTGAAAAAAACTGTAAACAATTTATTAAATGTTCCAAGAGATTCATATATGGTATTATTCATGGTATTATGTTCTTGACTAATTCTGACAATTGAACAGACTGTTGTGCATGTGATGACTTATACAATGAAATGATGCTGACATGTTCTGGAGAGAACAGCCATTAGACTGAGAACCCAACAGTCAGAGGTGCCCTTGTGCGAGGCACCTGGAATACCCCCCATGTGCCACTCAGTGGCTGCTTGCTGCTCCGGGTGTAGTAGTACTACTAGTAATAGTAGCCAGCCATCAGCGGCTGTCAGAAGTCAAGACCCGTGAAGAACAAGATCAACTTCATCAGAGCCGGGGAGAAGCCAAAAACAACCCCAAGAGCAACACCAGGGCTTCTCAGCACTGCACAGGACTGGCAACTGTCAGTGGATTTAGGTAGCCAGCTCAAGTTCCCGCAGCACGTAGCTAAGACCACCCTCAGACCTGACATCGTCCTAGTGTCAGAGGCAATGAAAACCATTGTCATGCTTGAGCTCACTGTGCCTTGGGAAGAGCGCATGGAGGAGGCCTTTGAGCGAAAGAAGGAGAAGTATGACAGCCTAGTCAGCGACTGCCACAGACAAGGCTGGAAGGCAAGGTGCTTGCCTGTGGAGGTTGGGTGCAGAGGCTTTGCAGGACAGTCTCTCTGCAGAGCATACATAGCACTCAGCATCACAGGAGAGAGGAGGAGGATGGCCATCTGCAGTAGCACAGAGGCAGCAGAGAAAGCCTCTAGATGGCTCTGGATGAAGAGAGCAGATCCGTGGTTGAGTGCAGCTAGGGCGCAAGCTGAGGCCTGATCAACCTCAGCTGGGTCGCCTGAGCGAGGGTGTCTGATGTTCAGAAGACCCGAAACACCCAATGAGCTCAGGATACATCACTGATGATGTGCCCTAGCTTTGCATCGGAAGATGTGTCATTACAACCTGGATGGGTCAAATGCAGAGGAAGAATTTCCTCAAGGGGACTAATAAAGGCTGGCTTGGCTCTGAACATCACCAGTTGGGTGTGTATATATATATATATATATATATTTACACACACAGAGTTGGGTGTGTGTGTGTGTGTGTGTGTGTATAAATAAGTTAAAAGTGGTTCTTTAATATAGATTACATTTTGGGTAGGGGATTAAAATAATAATAATAATAAATAACCAACTTTGGTTATATTGACTACAATCCCGGCTCAATATAACCCAACTTTTGGGTTGAGTGGGCTAAATGAATATGACCTATAAGTTGGGTTATGTTGACTACAATACTGGGTCATGTTAAAAGAGAAATTGGGTTATTTATTTAACCCAGATTATGGGTCAAAATGCATAACCCAGTTTCTTGAGTCAAAATAACACAGCAAGTAGTTGGACCCTTTTTGACCCAGGGGTTGGGTTAAAGTTGGGTTATTTTTTAACCCAGCAGTTTTTAGTGTGTAATAATGTAAATTGGAGATTCTTAAATCAAGTGTTAGAACGGTTTGAATTCAACAGTAAATCGGTACAATACATAAAGACTCTATATCAACAGCCCACTGCTACAATTAAGAAAATGGAAATCTGACGTACAAAATTAACTTACAGAGAACAACCAGACAGGGATGTTGTCTAGTACCCACTCAGTTTGCTGTTTTCGTAGAACCACTGGCACAAGTAGTCCGTCAGTTAGGGTAAATGGAACAGAACATAAAATAGGACTTTTTGCTAATGTCATCGCCTTCATAGAGCCTATAAAAAAGCTATAGACACCTCTCAGGATATTATCACTTAACTGCACTCCACCGAGAGAGAGATACAGGAATCATTTAATCTTAATTGGAGCTTAAAGAAAATTAATTATCTGGGGGTCACCATTACTAAAGGATTATCAAAACTATACAAGGAAAACTATGACACAATAACACAAGAGATGCATAGAGACATCCAAAGATGGTCCATTCTGCTGCTAGATCTTAGCTTGAGAACTGAAATAATTAAAATCAATGTACTACCTAGTGGCGTCGTTAGGCATGGGCTTCCGGGGCTCTAGCCCCGAAAATCACAGAGTCCCTGGGTTTCACATAGCACGCACGTATGGCTCAGACCTCCGCCGGTAAAGTCATTCATTGTGTATGAGATTGCGGGGCGCAAGGGCGCACCGGTCTGCGCCAAGCTGAGCGCAGCGCAACGCTGGCGCCGGTGCCCGGCTGGCAGATACAGTATATGATGTTTTTGCTTTCCACAATAGGCGAGATTTTTTTTTCTTTTTTTCTGCAATCAAAGACCAATACTGTTGTAAACTGAAGCAAATGATTTACTACACGGACAGGAGGTGTATGTTTACATGTTTATGACGATCATCTTTCTGGAAAAATAAAAAAGCCTGAGTTCTACATGTTGGTATGGCTAATGACATTATGATTCACCAGTTACAGTTGATAAATAGTGCAATACTAAAAAGAGAGCTTTTCATCACTGTGTAATATGCTCAATCATCATTATGTCAGCCACAGACAGTGATTTTATGGACATCTACATGTAAATCTACAAAATTAGCACTGAAAAAAGGACAAACAAAACAGTTTAATTCTGCACCATTAAATAGGGTCAAATTCTGCGTGCGTGCACGCAAACATTTCCGTGCGCGAGGGTGTGTGCATGCACATTTGACCGAGCCTCTGATGTTTTGTCCTTAGCCCCTGATCTCTCCAGATCCTAAAAACTTATCTATGTATTCCACTCTCTACCTATAGAGGTCCCTCAAACCCAATTTGTGACTTGGTACAGGATGATATCATGGTTTGTTTAGGCAAGCAAGAAGCCCAGAATTAGGTATGAGACCCTCCAGCTGCCAAAGGGGGTCTCCATGGGTCTTCCAAAACTGAAAGAATATACTACTATGCGGCCTGGCTTAGATATTTGATATGCTGGTGCAAACCAGATTAAACAGCTAAGTGGAAAGAAATGGAAAAAGAGTTCAGAGGATACCCAATTCAGAATGTTATCGGAGATAAAGAAGTATACAAAAAATAAATAAACAACTACATTCAATTACACTGTTTACTCTGGAATTATGGTTTAGAATCATTAAGGAATATGAAATAAAGAAGGATAATAATTTGTTAAAGTGGTTTGCATCAGATAGTAAGTTTAAGCCGACTGCGTACGATAAGGGATTCAAACAGTGGGAAACTAAGGGAATTACAGCATGGTGTAATTACGGGACGGAAGTCAGTACTGTAACTGTCAATACTGTACCAAATATTGACAATAAATAAAAATTCAACTAATTATATGAAAGGAAAATGGGAATCGGAACTCAACATAAAAATCCCAGACAAAGATTGGCAAAATATGTGGAAAATGCACCAGACATCAACCATCTCACCATATGGAAGGAATTCTCCTGGAAAAATTCGATCAGATTGTTTATTACGCCCAAGGTCAAGCGTATATATCTGAATGTAAACCTACCATGTTGGAAAGAATGTGGAGTATTAAACACAGATCATGTACACCTATTCAGGAAATGCCATAAGGTACAAATGTTTTGGAAAACTGTACATGTAACTTTGCAAGAGATACTAAGGTATGACATTCTTATGAGCTTTATGGTACTCTATCTGTGTAATTTCACAGATGACAACATACATGCACGGGATAGGTACCTTTGTAAAATATTGTTAATAGCTGACACAAAGTTTATAGCAAGGAAATGGGGTAAGATAGACCCTCCGACCCGGGAACAGTGGATAGAGATAATCAAGGAAATCTATATATGTAATGGAAAAACTGACACATCTGACACAACTGACACAGAAATGGACAATCTTCAGTACCTCGAATAGTGCTAATTTTTTTTTCTTTTCTTTTTTTTAAGTTTCTTAATTGTTTTGCTATCTTTACTTTTATGTGTGTTGTGTCTGCTGATGTACATGCAAAATTAGGAACATAAATAAAAATTAAAGTGAGAAAACACCCACTAGCACAAAATACTGGTGCCAGTTATAGATGGGAGAATATAACAAAAGCAAATTTCTTTGTGTTTTCCAATGTTATCTGTAATGGGTATATTGATGATCGTACATGGAATTGAATGCAGAAGTCTTATTAATCCAAGGAATAATGAGAGTTCCATGATCCTCATTATCCAAAGAATAATAACAGTTCCTCATTCCATAAACCAACGTAAGAGCACCTTATGTTTTACTGGCAGCTTTCAGGGAAAGAGGACTGATTTTGAGGATGCAGATGCATGCACACTCTTGGTTAGTTTAGGGGTTTTACCATAAGCATAAAATAAAAAAACATGTAATTAGGGTTTGGGTAGGTGTCACCCTGTTTTGACACTCCCTGCTCTTCCTCACGGTGTGTTAAAAAGGTATCAGTGGCCTGTTTTACTTTAATGTTCATTGTTACAGCAGAAATTCATATTATTACAATACAATAATGTTGTTGCTGTTGTTGTTGCTGTCGTCCCAAGAGTCTCAGTCCCAGGCTTCCTGTTCCACAGACAAGACCAAGTCCACCAGCCAGGCCACAGTCGCCGTCCACAACCCAGCAACCCATGCAGACAATGTAAATGAGAACAATTTGTCTTACAATGTTTTAAAATAGCTTTGATGATTTAACATTAATCTGTGCACAACACCAAATGTTACTGTCACTTTTATTTTGGGCACAATGCACTGATGTGGTTCCCTTCATTTATGTTTTGGGTAATAGGTATATTTTTGTTGAAGGGATTTACACTTTTAGGGAAGTTTTTCCAGTTGTATGTGCAGGTTCTCCCTTGTTTTTCCACAGCTACAACATTAAAACACTTCTCAGACTTTTATGTTTAATTAATTATTTTTTTCATTATGGTATTGATACTTTTACTTATGTAATCTTACTATTTAAGCATCTAAGCATTACTGAACACATTCAGCTGACTGTACTTTCTGAAAGTTTGTGTGTGAAGAGGAAGGCACATCAGGTTTTTTTCTTTGCAGCTTCATGTGTTATGGTTGAATGTAATTCATTTAAATGAAACGATAAGCTTGTTTGTGTGTTATGTGTTGTGTTTGCAGTGGGTCAATGTGAAACACGTCCTGTGTACAGCATTGTTTCTCAGTACTTTGGTGGTAAATGGCAACAATAAAGGAGCAATAGACAAGAAAAGATTAGTTTACAGTGGAGAGTGTTCATGTGAATGGACAAAGGTTGCTGACCTATTTACAGCTGCGCTTGTGTAAAGAATACCATGTAGCCTGGATGGGTTTTGCAGTCTCTTTACCCATGACCACTTCAAAGGCGATGCAATCCAATCTGACATCACCAAATGACAGCCAGTGAAAGAAGACAGTGTCAAAGGTTGTCAGTTAATCCCATTCTGAAACATGTATCTTTCTGTATACAGTGGTTGTAAGCATTACAAAGTCATTATTTTTTAGTTGGGGGACAGCAAAGTATCTTGAATAAATATTGGCTTAACATTATGACGGTCAAACAAAGGCACAAGAAAACATTTTTATTGTAGACAAGCTAAATGTACGAGGACTGTGGAGGAGGTTGAAAATGATTTGTCAGGTCCAAGTGGATGAACATCTTCTAACACAAATACACACCGAGTGCACACAGAGGCTGCCTCACACACAGATGGGATGAAAACTAAACAGCACTTTTGCTCACTAAAAATGTGGCTTTTATATTAGATTTGGGCATGTTGAAAAATGAAAAGTTTCTAAAATCCTATCTTAGAAATTCAATTGTAAGTAGTCTGGGATTCCTATGAATTTGAATAGGAAGGTCTGTGAGCTACTGATTGACAACGGGGTGGAGCTAATATGAAAGGTTTAGAGGTTTCAAATAAGCCCAGTGGCTTTTCTGCCTCTCTCTGCACCACGAGGCTGTTTTCTCTCTTCATTCTTTTTAGGGCCACCTGTACAGTCTAATCCAACTGTTGTGCCATAAAGTTTCCTTTCCTGCTGCCTATAATGCTCAGCTTTTCTTCTTGGCACAGTAATAGAGGTGTTCATTCAGTTCTATGTTTGACATTGAGCTCATAGTTAGTGCTGCTGTTGGACTGGACCGCATTTTATTGAGGGCTGTTTCCACTATTCTGCCCCTCCCTCCAGCCCCCACTTATAAATAAATAGGGAGGAAACAAAAAAATAGAAACACTTCTCAATATAATGTAGTCCAGCACAAGACCTCTGCAAACTACAACCTCAATAATAAACACAGAATTAAACTGACATCCTCCACAATGTCAACACAAACTGAACATTATAAAAATAAAGGTAGAATTTATGGCAGAGCTGCTGACCTGTTCTGCATTAGACTGGACAGCTGGAGCTGAGACAGTGACAGAGTGTGTTTATCTGTTGAAAACAAAACAAAAACAAAACACACACACACACACACACACGCACACACGCACACACACACACACACACACACACACACACACACACACACACACACACACAAAACAGACTCGGAAATTCTGGGAGAGGTGGATTGTCTGTAGTCTACCTTCCAGGTCTTTTGATTGATGCACATCAGAATTCCATCACTTTTATGAACACGCACACGTGCTGTTGGGTGTCTCGCGAGTTCTCGGACACACCTTACTGCTGTGCTCTTGCTGGATTTTTTTCTCCCTCACACGGCAGCAGCGCGCCGGTGTCGCTAGCTACCGTACAGTTGGACTAAACTGGCAATAAACTTTATTATTTTTTTTTTTTTTTTCAAGGCTCACAAAAAATAATCCACCTCAAATCATTTTTCTTCATGGCGGATAAAAAACCTGAGCGGGAAACGTTGCTGAAGCTGTTTCTCTGTAAAGAGTTTAACGGAGCTAGCTAGCGGCTAAGAGGGCTAACCTGTCGCCTAGCTACGAGGCCGGCGGCAGCCCTCACACACTCCCGGATCAGCTCGGCCCGGTTAGAGGAGCTTGTTACCGGCTAAAAGGCGCTCATCTGTCAGCCTGTGGTACAGCAGCACGGAATGGATGTTATACAAAGTCTAAAGCGGCTAGCAGTTTGCTTTTTTCTTCATTACCAACGGAACAGAAAGACACGGCGCTGACAGGAGAAGGTCTAGCTAACACAGGAATCGTATCGGTGAGCTCAGTTTTATTTTATTCAGCCGTTCTTTATTCTATTCTGTTCTGTTCTTTAAAAGCATAAATTATTGTGGGAGACCACTGAATCTCATGAGTTCATGCCCATTTGGCCGTTTGACTCTTATTTAACAGTTAAGTTACACTGACAGCAATTAGAAATCTTGTTTTGTGCGGATGTAACCTTGACCGTCAAGCCGCCATCTATCTGTTGGTGGAGTTAGGCTGAATAAGGAACTCTCACATTACACATTATATTTGTTTACTCAAGCTAATTTACAGCACATTAAAGCATACTGACGGCAGAGAATGGAAATTCGCGAATTTTTTTTTTTTTTTTTTTTTTTTTTTTGCTTGTTTAACAATCCCAGTTTTTCGGCAGATGACTCATAAATAGTTACATTATTATTTTGGCTAAATATAATATCTATATAATATCCAAATATAATATATTTAGCCATGTTTGGCTTCAACGTTACCCTCCTTTTACATTCTTTCTTTTTTCCCCAATATTTTGTTATTTGTTGCTCATTGTAATGAGCAATAATATTTTAATATTATTTTTTATACTTAAAAATATTTACATTAAGTTTTCTACCACGAAAATGTGTGTAACGATTATACTTTATGCACCCGATGCTCTAAATCAAATATAGGAGAATAAAACTTATTTTTGGGGGGGTGGGGGGGTTGTTTATTCAGCTGTTCTTTAGTACGGGTGACATGCGGATAATACGGGATCAGAAAAGACACTCAAAGCAGCAGTAGGTATGTATCGGGTAATGTCTATAGCTTATAGGAGTAAAGATTAGCCCCCAACATTGATTTTAAACAAAAAGATGACTGGTCTGTGAGCTGTGCCGCAGGTCGGCTTGACCCCCTGCAGTTACCATGATCCTCCACTAGAGCGCCATTTGTTTTTGTGTGTGTGGAATTTCAGTTATTAGAAGAAGACAGTTTTCTCCAGCCACAGATCGCTCTGTTTGGATACAGTTTTATTACATCTTTTGTCGTTTCAAATAGTTAAAATATTGGCAGTTTTCTCTGTAATTGTTATATTTTGATTTTGTTGTCTCTGTTTCTTATTGGATTGTAATACATCACGTGACACGGAAAAATAGAGGCGATGCATTCGCGATCCGGTCGTTTCTTATAAATGCTTTCTTTTCCTGCAATGTTATGGCATGTTACTCCTTGACTAGTGGCTGTGCTTTGTGTGCGCTTTGTTGAAATGTAGTTCGAGTGTGACTTGAGGTCCAAACCGTCAGCGGGAGTGACCTGTCCGGGAGAGAGGCGCTTCGCTCCGGCAGTTTAGGAGTTATCGCTTCTCGGCCTTTTGGCTAAGATCAAGTGTAGTATCTGTTCTTATCAGTTTAATATCTGATACGTCCCCTACCCGGGGACCATATATTAAATTGATTTTTGGAACAGGGAGATGGAATAGGGGCTTGCTCCGTCCACTCCACGCATCGACCTGGTATTGCAGTACTTCCAGGAACGGTGCACCTCCCCTTATAGTGTGCAAAAAACAACGGAGTATAACTTCATCATAAGCTTCAATCTGATAAATATTTTTGACAGAAAAACATTTTGTTACAGGGGTAATTAACAAGGCCTACTTAAGTAATCTTAGTAAAAACAAGATTTATGGTTATGATTCAAAATGTTCATTGTTGCCATCAAAATCACAAATATAAATTTAAAGATTCACACACAGGTAATAACCTTACATAGAACATTTCTTTCTAAAATATCTCTGAAATTGAACAAAGATATCTAAAACCAAACTGTGTAGAGTTTTGGGTAGAGTGGATCTGCAAGCTGACCTTCAATCCTTACATATTATAATATGTATAATATATTACAATATATTACAAGTATGTGAAATTAGAAGAACTAGAACAAGAAGGAAGAAATATGAAATGTACATTCATCTTTGTTGTAGAAGTGTGCATCAAGTCAGAAAAAGGGAGGTTGACTTGTGATTGTTATTGAAGGTACTAAATGTAGTTTTTTTGGTGGGAGAACATATTCTTACAGCAGTACAAAAAAAAAAAAAGATATACATTGCTACATTGTTAGAAACAAACAATGTTAAGGAGGAAAGATAGGTCCTTGGGACACTGAAAGTATACAGTTCACTGTTGGGAACTGGAAACTGTTGTGGGTGGGGGCCACAATTCTGTTTATATACATTTACTGATTAGCAGCAGCTGAGAAAATGACAGAATTGCACCCAATAGCTCCTGATTAGCAGGAAGCCCTATGGCACACAATCTGGCTTCCCCAAATATTTGTGGGGACATGTCCCGACCATCCATATGCAAACCTATACCCTTGTTTTACTATTCAGAATGCATCTTATAGGCCTCTCTTTCACTTAGTCTTCAAAAGTGTTTTTTTTTTTTTTTTTTTTTTTAATTTTATTTTAAATTTTAAAAAATTTCATGTGTAGAAGTTGGCTCTACCAGTGTAAACAAATATTTGTCCAAACTACATACCTTTAAAGATGATGCTCTCACACAATACAGTTCTTTTGGAATACTTAGTCAAAGCTTGTAAATTATTTTAGCTCAGTGCTTCTCAATTATTTTCTGTTACGCCCCCCCTCGCAAGAAGAAAACAATTTGCGCCCCCCCACTCTCCGCCGCAACTATAAATAATATCATTTGTCTATAAAATTGTTATAAGTACACCTCTGCATAACATTATATCCTTATTAACATTAAAGAAAACAAAAAAGAAAGAAATATAGTTCAACTTACAACAAAGAATAACTTTATTAACATTGTTTTTTAGTCTGTAACAGAAAAGATTTTAAGTGCATCAATTTGCCTGAAATTAAAAAAAATAAATCCTTGTTTAAACTGTAAACATTATGACCGACTTATTGCACCATTTGATACTGAAAAATAAAATTAAATAAAATCAATAAATAATAACAAATTCAAATTCAGTTCAGAAACATTAACTCAGGAGCACAATATATAAAACACTTTAACCTACAAAACAAAAATCAAAGCAATTTGTGCTGATTTTTTCTTTCTTTTTTTTTTTATCAAAATGAGGAAGTCAGGATTAATGGCTACAATGAGCACGTTTTGCAGTGCACAGCTTTTCGAAGCGAGGTTTGAAGCATGATACTGCAACTCTCAGCTCCTGCTCAATGTTTAGCTGGGACCTGTACTTAGTCTTCAGTGCAGCAACAGCAGAGAAGCCAGTCTCACAAAGGTAAGACGTTGCAAAAGGAAGCAGAATGCCTATAGCCCTCTGCCCTAAGAGAGGATACTGCCTCTCTACACTCAGCCAGAATTCACTCAGTGTCTGTGATGTGAACCTCAGTCTCAATGTGGAGTCAGACGTCATGTCAATGAACTGGTCCTCTTCTGCAGAGCTGAAACCAGTTGGAGCTGGTGCACTGAAAGGATCTCTCACCCAGTCATACTGGGAACTGTTTTCAGGGAAGTACTTTTTAAAGAATCCCATCAGTGATGAAATATGCTGCTTAATGTGTGGAATCACTGAGGTAGCATCATAGTCAGTAATGTCCACAAATTCATGCAGGTTCTCGAATGAATCAGTGTTTCCTTCATCAAGTTGCCTGCTCCACATTGCAAGCTTTCGAGTGAAAGAGCTGATTTTGTCTGTGACCTGAGGGAGGTGTTTATCTTTCCCTTGAAGCTGTAGATTTAGTTCATTTAGCTTTCCAAATATGTCACTGAGGTAGGCCAGTTTTCCCAGGAAGTTCTCATCACTAAATTTTTCTGCGACTTCATACTTGTGCTCCTGCTCCAAAAACACTCTTATCTGCTCTCTGAGCTCAAAAACTCGGGACAAGACTTTTCCTCGTGACAGCCACCTTGCTTCACTGTGATAGAGCACAGCTTGATGTTCAGCTCCCATCTCCTCACAGATAGCAGAGAAGACTCTTGTTTTTAGTGGTCTGGTCTTTATAAAATTGACTACACCTATAATGTCAGTCATAACCTCACTTAATTCAGGGGAAAGTTGCCTTGATACAAGTGCTTCTCTGTGTATAATACAGTGTGTCCACTCAGCATTAGGTGAGGCCTTCTTGATGAGTGCCCGAAGTCCTTTTCTCTTCCCTGCCATGGTTTGTGCACCATCACTGCAAACACCAATGCAGTTCTCCCACTTTAGCCCATTCTCAGTCAAGAAGCAGTCCAGCATTTTAAATAGCTCTTCAGCTGTGGCTCTGTCTCTGACATATTTACAAAAAAGTAGATCCTCACACAGGGAGTTTGTCAAGTCAAAACGTACATAAGCAATGAACAAACAGTCTTTGTTGCTGTCAGTTGCTTCATCAAATTGTAAGGCAAAACGTTTGTCTTTGAGTTTATCTACCAGCTGTTCTTGAAGATCGTTAGCAATGTCATCTATACGTCTGGGTGTCATTGGACAGAGGGGTAGTTTTTAGTTTTGCAGCACTTGTGTCATCCAGCATGACAGAGACCATGTCTAATGCTGCAGGCAGTATCAGCTCCTCTGCTATGGTGTGGGGTTTTTTGCTCTGAGCAATTTGGTACGCCACCTTATATGATGCTAACAGTGCTCTCTGGTTTACTGAAGTAGCATTCACAAAGCGGGATGATTGTTGGCAATATTCGGCACGTTTTCGCTGAAAAAACTCCAGCGGCTTATCAGCGTGATTGGGGTGTAATGTCTTTAAGTGGCGCCTTAATTTATTTGGCTTCATGCTGTCCGCTGCCAGCATTTTTAGACACAGTAAACACACCGGTCTTTCCTCATCTCCCACTGTAGTCACAGTGAAGCCAAGTGCTACATACACTTCGTCATATTTCCTCATCTTAGCTTTCGGGTGACTTTCTTTTGTCTCATTATCTTCGTCTCTCTCCGCCTTTCTTTTCATCCCTGTTAAAAATTTTTTCATGTTGTCTCTTGAGGGTTTGTTTACTGCACTTCATATCGCCTGCTCGGTGCAAAAAAAACCCTACACCATAGAGCTAATACTCCCTGCGCACACTCTGACAATGAGCGCCACTGCCAACTACTGTAGTGGATGTGCATGTACACTTTATTCTAGTACGGCAAAAAAAAAAAAAAAAGCATGTTCCCCTGGGGCGCGCCCCACTATTTGAGAAGGACTGCTTTAGCTTGTCATGTTTTATACCAATATTCTGTATCGATATTTTGTGTGGTTATTGTTTTGTGAATGAAAGCTTAAAAGTGCCTGCAAACCTGAATAGTTCGAGTGGCACGATTACATATAAAGTAAATGCAAAGACAAGACAACGCGCGGCTGGGCGCGGCGTGAATGATCTGAAAATGCGAATAATAATAATAATTATTATTAATTATTAAATACTAATTATTATTATTATTAAATACTAAAAGTATTGTTTTTATGAGGTCCAGCGACTGATACATGCCAGTGCTTCTACAGCCAGTTGGCAAAGATGTTGTTCTGGAGACAGTAGCTGGGTTTCCATCCAAATATATCGAAATCTTTGAGCGAATTTTGTCAAAATGCGCAAAAGAAAATGCGAATTTATGCCTGTTTCCATTAGTTTTGTTTTGCGATTATTGGGAGAAGAGTGCGCTGTGAGATGACGTCATAAGATAGCGTCTGTGTCCACTGAACAACAACAAACACTCAGCTGACAATCAACAGCTGATCATGGACAGATTCCTGCTGAACTTGTCGGCTCTTGGGAGAAGTCTGGTTACTATTTTGGCAGCGCTAACTTCGTACCAAACCATCCTAAATAAGGAATAAGAGACTAATAATAATAATACTAATAACTAATAATAAGACCGTAGCGTAGAAGTGTGACGTGGTATCCGGTCCAGTCATCGTTTATTCGCAAAACCTGTTTCCACAGCAAAAACTTGCATTTTCTTTTATCGATACGCTGAGAAATCCACCCCTTCCAAGCATAAAAACTTTTTTGCGAATTTTCGGCCGTTTTTCGAATTCCTGGCGTTTCCATCCAAGTTTTTTTTTTTTTTTTTTTTTTTTCCGCAATTTCTGAAAATGCGAATAGAAATAGGTGGATGGAAACCCAGCTAATGATTCAAGAGCCAATCAGCGGTTATGTTATTTTGATGCCAAGAGGCTAGCACACTGTCTAGGAAGCGAGAAGATTCAAGATTTTTATTTGTCACAATCGAGGAGAGGTACAATCGAGAAACGGACAAGAAAGATCAACATGGACAAGGAGAACTTATCAATGTTTGAGGACAGGCTGATTGTGTCAGTTTGGAGTTATCCAATCCTGTATGACGTTACTCTACAAAGCTACAAGAACAACGTGAAAAGAGACCTCGCATGGAAACGCGTCAGTATGGAAGTTAGAGCACCCAGTAAGTTTTTGAAATAGGTCTGCTGTGATCGATTGATTTGATTTAGATTTAGCACATATTGTAAAAACAGCTCACAAAATGTAGAAATGTTTGTCAAGAACTTTGCAAACCGTTGTAGTTGGTTGGCACAAATGGGTCAGGCACAACAAGTTTAGGATGAAATTACACACTGAGGTGTCCAGATGTCCCTATAGTGCCCACCTACCCTATATCCACTACTATTGACATGATATAATAATGATCATGATCATAATAATAATAATAATAATCCAACATAGTTGACTTATATGACTATACAGGTTGACACACCCATACTGTGAACAAAAAAATAGGGAATAGTCAACAAATAAACCAAACAAAAAGGATTGTTAACTGTTATCAGGAAATGTGCCAATTTGTTATGTTTGTGCGCGTGTGAGTTGAAAGTGCATGTCATGTATAACCAGGATTGTATATCGTGTATGACTTTACGTGACCTGATCAATTAGAAAAACCAAGTCACTTTGCACTTCACTAATAAATGGAGGAGGATAACAATGTGGTTTTAACTTCTCATTGTTTATTGTCAGAGGCTGCGTGCAGATCTAAGTGGAAGGGTCTGAGGGACACCTACAGAAAGAAGAACGATGAGAGACAAGGGAAAAAGAGGTGGACAATGGTTCAGCAGGTAAAACCCCAAAGCCGTGGAGGTTTCTGTCCATCCTGTCTTTCCTTGACCCCTTCATAGAGCCTAGAGAGACCAGTGGCAATATGGGACGAATGGCAGAAGTATGGCAGTATTCGAGGTAGGTAATTGAAACAAGGCCCTATTTTTTGTCTTGTCTTCATTCTGTGTGATTTTAACTAGTAGTACAGCCAGCACCATTTAAAAATCAATAAAGCATTCAATCTATCAGTTAAAGGTCGAGGAGCCTGATCACCAGATTTCAGAGGCAGAGCGTGGGGTTGAGCCAGCCACCACCAACCACCAGCAGCAGACCAGTACACCAGCTGCAGCTAGGACCAGCAGCAGACCAGAGCAGACCAGAACACCAGCCGCAGCTGCTGCTGGGACCAGCAGGTCAACTGTTGAGCTGTTTGAGATGGAAGGTTGGTTGATGATTGATGTATTTATTTATAATTATGTAGCAGTTGTTGTTATTGTAGTTTTTGTTATTATTATTTTCCTTTTTTAATTAAGTATAAGAAGCTTTTACAGCATGTACTGTGTCACCAGACCACATTTTGGAACCACACTGTTGGCAATTGGTAGAATGAAAGAATCCTGTCAAACATTATATGCAATACCAACCCTTCACAGCTCATTCATGGAACCGAAAAGTCCTATAGCAAACTCACCAAGATTGCAGTTGTACGGACAGCTTTGGTTATGCTCCTTAGTTCGTATCTGGCAAGTTTTTGTTTCCTAAAAATCCACCGTTGTCATGTTATGAGCAGCTGTCTGTCAATAATTTCTGTGCAGTGATTATTTTTCTATTCTGTTTGAGTTGGGTAATTTTCAACAAGTCAGCGTCCTGCTGCCTCCTGCATATGGGAAATTTCAAAACAGGTGGTATGCAGGATGTTGCATGCATTACAAGTTGCGCTTACAAACTCAAACAATCACTGCACAGAATTTATTGACAGAAAGTACCTCATAACAAATTTGCGGTTGGATTTTTAACAACATATCTTTGTTATATTCACTGTTTACAGGAAGGCCAGAGTTGTTTCACAGCAGTGATGCTGAGGAGGGACAAGTGCAGCTGCTGCTACAGCCTTGAGAGCAAAGAAACCCATCAACCAACCAACAGGTATGAACATATCCATCAATACTTAACGAAGGATATGTTATGACAAGTAGTGTATTCATTGGCTTTAATTCATGTCTTTTTAAACTGCTGCCTCATTTTAAATTTTAACATATATTTATATCAACCCTATACACTTTTGTATTTGTTTTATCTACTGTGTATAGTAGCGAGGGTACCACAGAAGAGGCAGAGAAAGACAACTGATGAAGAGAGATGGGAGAAAGAGCTCCACGACCTCTTGATCGCTTCTCTGCAGAAGCAAGCACAGCCTGCACAGCCTGCCCCTCTCCCTCCACCTCCACCCCCCATGACGGAGGAAATGTTGTTCCTCCAGAGCCTGGCTCCTTCCTTGGAGAGAGTGCCACCAGAGAGGAAGGAGTATGTAAAATTTGAGATCTACAAATTGATTTATCAATACACCACTTTTGTGCTAAATCTGGAGCCAGTAGACCAGCAGTGTCTCTTCAGGGAACGAGCCAGTTTCCCACAACCAAGTGAAATCAGATTTTCCTTTCCTTGTAATGTTAAAAAGTATGTTCAAAAGTTTTCAGGTAATGCCAAAAAAAGAACCCGTGTTCCAATGGGTTCAATGTCATGTGTGATGTTTACATTGTTACTTTTCAGGAAATGCAAAAAGGGACCCATGTTAGATTGGATTGGATGTTTTATAATGTACATACTTCAGTGCACTTAAATAATTCAGTAAGGGCTATATCCCCCTTTAAAACGAATCAGTTGTTCGCACTTTAAGCCTGTGAAGGCAATATTTCACTATTCTTGTGTCCAGAACAGGAATAAAGTTGTCCATGAGGACTAAAATGTGACTTGTTGAATGTTCTTCATCAAAATTTGCGGATTTGAGAAGAGCCAAGGCTTTACCATACAAGCCAGGCCTCGTCTCTGCATGGGGAATGTTTAAAGGGGTCCTTCTACCCATTCCCGCCAAAATTCCCTGACCCATCCAAAGCCTTGCAAAGTTACACCATTGACTGGAACTATCACATAACATAGCATTGATAATTGGACAAAGCAACAATGCATCAAGTTTAGAGCAGAAATCAGGCACTGCCTTTCCTCCTTTGTTAAGGGGCTTGTACATAATTTCTCTTTTTAGCAATTCCTGTTGGGAACCCCATATAAATTGGAACATTGTTCTTCTCAGGGCAGTTAGAAAGAAGCTGGGGACTGGCAAAGTGGCTGCAAGAAAGGTGAGGGAGGCCAGGACCTCTGCTTTCAGTACCAGGACCTTTCCTGTGATGGTGAGATCCCTTTGTTCCCAGCTGAGCAGTTTTCCCCTTATTCTAGGGAGCCTTTGTTTACAATTTACAATTTCCATCTCCCTCCCAATCTCAGTTCCTAGCAGTTTGATCCTGTCTGCCTTTTCTCCTAGGCCAAGATCCAATTCATCTTCTGCCCAATTTAAGTACAAAATCTGGCTCTTGGCCCTGTTCAGTTTAGCCCTTGAAGCTTGGGAAAAGAGATCACACCACATGAGACTGTTAAAAATAGATCTATTATCACAGCATAAAATAGTCAAATCATCCATATCAGCCAATGGGGTGCAACCTCTGCAACACCAGTAGCCACACCTTGATGTTTTATCAGTGGTTAAATTATTGTCTTAGGAATGTGGTTAAATTATTGTCTTAGGAATGTGATAAAAAAAAATATAGAAATATTATTGAACTCAAGTCTCCATGGGGTGAGTAATCGTTAGAATGAAAAGGCATTTAGGGGTTGAACTATATCTTAAGCTAAAGAATGTGTAATAATTGGTCCAATGCAGTTATTATGCTTTCATTTATATATATATATATATATTGTTCTCTTTTATAATGTACATACTTCAGTGCACTTTAAAAATTCAGTGAGGGCTATATCCCCCTTTAAAATAAATCAGTTGTTCACACTTTAAGCCTGTGAAGGCAATATTTCACTATTCTTGTGTCCAGAACAGGAATAAAGTTGTCCATGAGGACTAAAATTTGACTTGTTGAATGTTCTTCAGAGAATGGTTGACACTCAGAGGAAAACTTACATGCTTTTATTTTGATTATGATTTAATTGTTTGGCATTGAACATTTGAATATGACATATAAACATTGTCATATTCAAGGGAAAAATACAGTATGCAACCAGGGGTGGGGGTTCTAAAAAACACTAGTCCTTGCCCATGAGGTGTGAACAGTATGAGGGATTGAATGTAGGAGTCAGAAGTAATGTTGGAGAACCCTGACGTATCAGTGATGTCAGTCATTTCCAAATTTGGTCAATGTTTCAGCATGCTACTATATCAGATTTGGGTGTTTGGGCACTGTTTCTCGTTCACCTGTTCGAACATGTGCTCTGAATTATGTGCACTTTGGGTTATGGGGTGTGCACAGTATTAGGGCCATATTTGGGCACTGTCTAGTATCAGTGATGTCAGTCATCTCCAAATTTGGGCCGAATGATGTCAGTCAGTGATGTCAGTCAGGCATTGGCAGAATCCACTTAACAGCTTGCAACCATACTTATATTTAAGTGCAATGGCTTCATTTAGCCATGGGACAGCTCCCTCTGCATTGAATTGCTCTGCGAACACTTTCCTAACCCTGAGGGCCTCTGGACCAAAGTTGTTGGCACCGACCCTTCCCAGACCTTGCAGCGGCACCACTTCACCCACAGGGTCGTTCATGTTCCCCCTCACTGCTGTTGTCTGGGATGTTCTCTGGATGAAGTTGTGGAGAACACAGGTAGCCTTCACACATGCCTCTGCAACTTCTGGACAGATCTTGATGGCACGCCTGTACAGCCTCCACTGGGAAGAGAGGATCCCAAACGCATTCTCCACAAAGAGGTGAGCTCGGGAGATCCGGTAATTGAAGATCCGTTGCTCGGTAGATAGGCCCTTGGCGGGGTATGGCCTCATGAGGTTCCTCCTGAGGGGAAAGGCCTCGTCAGTGACGAACACGTGTGGCTGAGGTCCTCTGTGCTTGGCTCCTGGCAGTGGCAGGTCACCCGGCAGTTGGAGGGTGCCATTGCGCAGTGCTTGACCAAAAGCTGAGTTGGCCAGAATTCCACCATCGCTTGTCCTCCCATAGCCACCAACATCAATCAGGCAGAAGCATTTTTTGGCATCAACAACTGCAAGGAGAACTATGGAGAATGTTCCCTTGTAGTTGAAAAATTGGGATCCTGAGTAGATGGGGGCTTTGAAGACAATATGCTTCCCATCCATTGCTCCACAGCAGAGAGTTAAGTTCCACAGCTCCTTAAACTCCTCCGCATTAGTCCTCCATTCCTCTGTGGTGGGCACAGCCATGAACTCCCCCACAAGGCACTCCCATATAGCACTGGCAACATCAGGGACAATTGCAGCGACAGCTGAGATGCCCACACGAAAACTGTCAGTGATGGTCCGAAATGAATCCCCAGTGGATAGGTATCTGAAAAATAGCAAAAATCAAATATGTAGTGAAAATCTTAGGTGGTTTCATAAAATGTATACCATATTTTATAATGTGGCAGGTGTTATAATAAAGTGCTTACTGTTTATACTGTTACTGTATTTTATTGATTAATGAGCAACTTTTCCTTTTAAAGGAAATTTTATTGTATATTATATTTACTTTTGATAAATGAGGGACCAAATGGCCTACATATGTTTCAATTACATCTAAAGAGAGATTGTGTGTGTGTGTGTGTGTGTGTGTGTGTGTGTGTGTGTGTGTATTTAAGTCTCCAACAACTGTAAATGTTATTCATATATAATTTACATTACATCCATCCATTTTCCAAAGCATATTTATTGTCCATATATATATATATATATAGATAGATAGATAGATAGATAGATAGATATAGATATCACTGATTCTTGAGAATTTGGATAAATCACGTCCCACTAAGAAAAATGCTATTTCTGCTGGAAATTTACAACATTTTAATGAATAAAAAGAATCAAGGGCATAATCAGGGGGTCTTTTGCACATTTGTAAGGTTCTTTTATAGGTTTATTTTTAATTTGTATTAATTTAATGATTATATGTTGGCCCATGGCCTACAAAACCAGTTGTCCTCGAATAGGAGATAATAATTTCAACTTGATTAAAACAACAAAAAGTAATAATTTCATTGAATAATATCTTTACCACATGAAAGAGTACATCATAATATGTATTAAAAACTACAAACGATGGGTTTTGAACAATATTTACTATTATTTTGTGGTTACTCAAAATGTGTCCCAGATATTCGTCACCACCGTCAGATATATATTTTAAAAAATAATAATAAAAAAACTACAAGGTCAGCTACATTCCTGAGGACCCCTTTTCAAACCTTCAGCTCTGCTGGATGCTTCAAGACCGCTTAGGCTCCTGGAAGTTTTCTATTTTTTCTTAAATCTCTTCATATTTTTGGACACTGCTACTGTCACAACCATAAATTGTCAACACCGTCACTTCTGTATAAAAAATATTAAATTAGATTATGGAATAAATGTATACTTTTTAAGAAGAGGTCTGATGCAGGTAGCAACAGGGTGAAAACAAGCTGGCTAATGTGAACAACTCATGTTTATCATGTGAAAGAGCAGGTTTTTGTCACCACCGTCAGACGTCACCACCGTCAGGTTTTCTGTCTGACGGTGAAGACTGAAGTCTGAAAAATGCTTATAACAGTGCTCAGGATTGTTATTTTTTGTACCAAATAGTTAAATAAAGTTGTTAAGCAAGAAGCCATTGACTTGAGTGGTATAAATTTTGGAATTGTATATTGTAATGAGGCCACTGTCACCACCGTCAGATTAGTGTCACCACCGTCAGAGGCAGTTATATTGGTTTTAAATGAATATGCTTACAATATGTTTCTTTGGTGCTGTTGAGTTATTAAAGTAATAGTCTCTTTAATACAAAAATATGTTTTTCAAATTAAAAAAAAAAAAACATTACGGTGACGGTATTGACAAAAACAAAGTAGCCTAATAACTGGAAAAACGTATTTTATGAAAAAAATGCAAAATGAGGAGGTTGCACCGGTACATTGCTTAACAGCCAAGACCTTGGCCTATAATGATATACCTTCAGATTTTGTAATTAAACGCACTTTTTTTTTTTTTTTTCAAAATTAAAACCTGTTTTATCCAAAGTCCCAAGAATCAGTGATATATGTGTGTGTGTGTGTGTGTGTGTGTGTGTATGTATATATAGCTATAGATATCTATCTATAGATATATAGATCTATCTATAGATATATAGATACATAAAGATATATAGATACATATAGATATCGATATGTATCATCATATTATTGTCAATATCTTTTTTTCCAAGATTGAAAATACCAGCACAACTGTATTTATTAGAGGCAGGAAACAAGGAAGACCAAATACCTGGAGCATCAATAGACCATCAAATCACTTCACGCAGTGACTCTAATAAAACCATTTTGAATTTTCCATAATACAATTTTTTCATCATCGCTATGAGGGTCCTGGTCCCCAGATGGACCAGGACCCTCTGACATAACTCAGCCAGGGCCATCAAGCCAGCCAGCAGCTAGTTTTTCTGGCCCAGGTCCCACTAAAGCAGACCAACACCCAGGGACCCCAAGTGGTGAACAATGCCAAGTGACCTCCGAGCCAACCACCAACCAAGGCCAACAAGCCCCCATGCCTCTCTCTGAGATAGTTTTGGTCTCCAACATGGGTGATGGGACTGGTGACGAAACTGACAGGGAGGCTAGTGACAGGCTTGAGGCTGAGAGCGATACACACCCACCCACACCCACACCCACATATACATTTATCTATCTATCTGTATATGTTATATACCAAAGTTTTTTTTTTGTTTTTTTTTACTTCTCTGGGAATGAAATTTCTCTGTCAAAACTACATGATGCACTTTCAATTGTGTTGCTTTATTGATCACCTATTACACAGTAATATATACATGAAAATGTGTTTTGACAACCCTGACAGTTTCAAGTGTCTAATGATATTATCTTTGCGCATGTTATCAGGGGAGAGCGCGAACGCAGTCCCCCACAACTGGAAATTATGCAGTCAAGATTTCCACATTTGGGGAATTTGCAGGGGTCAGCACAGCCGGAGTGCAATAGCTGAGCTTCACCCTGGGTGTATATGTAGAGCAAACCTAGCAGTGAGATCATCTTCCACACTGACACCAAAACTCTGTACCTTTCTGATATCTCCAACAGTGTCACCATCTAGCCATGAAGCCCATTTTGTGCATCAGCAAACAGTCACTGTCAGAGAACGGAAGTATTTCACTGCACTTACTTGTGTCCTCAACAGCTGCAGTGAAAACACCTGGCCCAGGATGGATCTTTCTTCTGGGCACTTTTGAGTGCCTCACAGGTCAGCAGCAGTGATGCTGCAGGAGGAGTACCAGGGCTATCACACACTCATGTTCCTTTGAGGTGCAGTTCACTGTTTCTCCAGCAGATGGCAGCCTATCCTCAGATATGGCAGAAACAGGCAAATCCTCATCCTCCGACTTGAGCTCCAGTCAGAACACTAGCTGTCAACACTTGTGGATGACTTTGGTCCAGAGGGCTGCACTACAAAGCAAGTTAAACAGAGCCAGGCTTTTTTTGTGTGAGCTGGCTCAACAAAACCTAAAGCCCCAGTCACAGATAATTGGTATCAGGACGGTGGTCATTATGGAGAGCTATGAGCTATGATTTGAATTTGCTCCTGGCCTGGTTTGCTGTGTGGTTGTTAAGCTTTCATTCACAAAACAATAACCACACAAAATATCAATACAGAATATAGGTATAAAACATGACAAGCTGAAATAATTTACAAGCTTTGACTTTAAGTATTCCAAGAGCATGCACGCAGTTTGGCTTGGGGCAGGGGGGGCACTGCCCCCCCCAGTGGCCAGAGTGAAAATTGCATCTGTTGGGGTGGAAGCGACCGTTTCGTCAGCTGATGGATGTTGGCAGTGTTTTTTTAAAACTGATTTGGACTGGAAACGGAATTATTAGCTAAGGCAGGCTGCCATCGCTCAACGATCTGGATGGAATTCCACGCACAAAGCTGGAGAGGCAAAGTCCCTACAGAGAGTGATCGCTTCTTTTGCTAACGTTAGCACTAACTTAGCCAACGTTAGCTAGCCTAGCTACTTCTGTCTCTCATAGGTTCAGGGCACTAAACCGGGTTAGGCTAACGTTACTCTGTTTCGGCTACTGTGGATTATGGCTACACCAACGTTGATGGACTTTCATGTTGAAATCAAGGTAAGATGGCATTTGATATTAATGTACCCTATTCATCCGAATATAAGACAATATTTTTACCATTGAAAATGCCCTGAAAAAATGCCCTTGTCTAATATTGGGGGTCTAAACAAATACACATGTATTGTACTTGCATATGTAAACCAGCAGGTAGGCTCGCCTGATGCCGCGATTACCAGCGAATGGCCGCATTGCGCAGTCAGTAATCAACCATGTTGGCTGTGCCATTGTCCATTGTGCTGCTGCAGCCGCCTATGAACAAAAGTTGATTTATAATGAAAGGTATATATGGCAGTGTGTGTGCGCCGCTCACCTGTCAGATCCGGCAGACCTGACCGGGTGGGCGCGGTACCGGCCGGTGCTGCAACCGGCCCGCCTGATGCCGGCCGGTGGCTCTTTTATTCAAACAAGATTTTGTCCATATAAAAAGTATTTTTTCCGAAAACAGATTATTATAGATTTCCGAGGAAAATATGCTGATATGTGGTGAACCTACTGTATCAGCAGGATAAACGTCTGTCAGTTGTTACATGGTCTGTCACCCCCACATGGCACCAGATTGCACCATTTCACTATACAGTTGAAAAAAATCTCTAACGTGGGGGAGGGGTACACTGCCTTAGCCCCCCCTGTGTTGCCCCCCCAAGTCAAAAAGTCAAACTGCGCCTATGTCCAAGAGAACTGTATTATGTGGGAGCATCATCTTTAAAGGTATGTAGTTTGGACAAATATTTGTTTACACTGGTAGAGCCAACTTCTACACATGAAATTTTTTAATATTTAAAATAAATTAAAAAAAAAAAAAAAAAAAAAAACACTTTTGAAGACTAAGTGAAAGAGAGGCCTATAAAGATGCATTCTGAATAGTAAAACAAGGGTATAGGTTTGCATATGGATGGTCGGGACATGTCCCCACAAATATTTGGGGAAGCCAGATTGTGTGCCATAGGGTTTCCTGTTAATCAGGAGCTATTGGGTGCAATTCTGTCATTTTCTCAGCTGCTGCTAATCAGTAAATGTATATAAACAGAATTGTGGCCCCCACCCACAACAGTTTCCAGTTCCCAACAGTGAACTGTATACTTTCAGTGTCCCAAGGACCTATCTTTCCTCCTTAACATTGTTTGTTTCTAACAATGTAGCAATGTATATCTTTTTTTTTTTTTTTTGTACTGCTGTAAGAATATGTTCTCCCACCAAAAAAACTACATTTAGTACTTTCAATAACAATCACAAGTCAACCTCCCTTTTTCTGACTTGATGCACACTTCTACAACAAAGATGAATGTACATTTCATATTTCTTCCTTCTTGTTCTAGTTCTTCTAATTTCACATACTTGTAATATATTGTAATATATTATACATATTATAATATGTAAGGATTGAAGGTCAGCTTGCAGATCCACTCTACCCAAAACTCTACACAGTTTGGTTTTAGATATCTTTGTTCAATTTCAGAGATATTTTAGAAAGAAATGTTCTATGTAAGGTTATTACCTGTGTGTGAATCTTTAAATTTATATTTGTGATTTTGATGGCAACAATGAACATTTTGAATCATAACCATAAATCTTGTTTTTACTAAGATTACTTAAGTAGGCCTTGTTAATTACCCCTATAACAAAATGTTTTTCTGTCAAAAATATTTATCAGATTGAAGCTTATGATGAAGTTATACTCCGTTGTTTTTTGCACACTATAAGGGGAGGTGCACCGTTCCTGGAAGTACTGCAATACCAGGTCGATGCGTGGAGTGGACGGAGCAAGCCCCTATTCCATCTCCCTGTTCCAAAAATCAATTTAATATATGGTCCCCGGGTAGGGGACGTATCAGATATTAAACTGATAAGAACAGATACTACACTTGATCTTAGCCAAAGGCCGAGAAGCGATAACTCCTAAACTGCCGGAGCGAAGCGCCTCTCTCCCGGACAGGTCACTCCCGCTGACGGTTTGGACCTCAAGTCACACTCGAACTACATTTCAACAAAGCGCACACAAAGCACAGCCACTAGTCAAGGAGTAACATGCCATAACATTGCAGGAAAAGAAAGCATTTATAAGAAACGACCGGATCGCGAATGCATCGCCTCTATTTTTCCGTGTCACGTGATGTATTACAATCCAATAAGAAACAGAGACAACAAAATCAAAATATAACAATTACAGAGAAAACTGCCAATATTTTAACTATTTGAAACGACAAAAGATGTAATAAAACTGTATCCAAACAGAGCGATCTGTGGCTGGAGAAAACTGTCTTCTTCTAATAACTGAAATTCCACACACACAAAAACAAATGGCGCTCTAGTGGAGGATCATGGTAACTGCAGGGGGTCAAGCCGACCTGCGGCACAGCTCACAGACCAGTCATCTTTTTGTTTAAAATCAATGTTGGGGGCTAATCTTTACTCCTATAAGCTATAGACATTACCCGATACATACCTACTGCTGCTTTGAGTGTCTTTTCTGATCCCGTATTATCCGCATGTCACCCGTACTAAAGAACAGCTGAATAAACAACCCCCCCACCCCCCCAAAAATAAGTTTTATTCTCCTATATTTGATTTAGAGCATCGGGTGCATAAAGTATAATCGTTACACACATTTTCGTGGTAGAAAACTTAATGTAAATATTTTTAAGTATAAAAAATAATATTAAAATATTATTGCTCATTACAATGAGCAACAAATAACAAAATATTGGGGAAAAAAGAAAGAATGTAAAAGGAGGGTAACGTTGAAGCCAAACATGGCTAAATATATTATATTTGGATATTATATAGATATTATATTTAGCCAAAATAATAATGTAACTATTTATGAGTCATCTGCCGAAAAACTGGGATTGTTAAACAAGCAAAACAAAAAAAAAAAAAAAAAAATTCGCGAATTTCCATTCTCTGCCGTCAGTATGCTTTAATGTGCTGTAAATTAGCTTGAGTAAACAAATATAATGTGTAATGTGAGAGTTCCTTATTCAGCCTAACTCCACCAACAGATAGATGGCGGCTTGACGGTCAAGGTTACATCCGCACAAAACAAGATTTCTAATTGCTGTCAGTGTAACTTAACTGTTAAATAAGAGTCAAACGGCCAAATGGGCATGAACTCATGAGATTCAGTGGTCTCCCACAATAATTTATGCTTTTAAAGAACAGAACAGAATAGAATAAAGAACGGCTGAATAAAATAAAACTGAGCTCACCGATACGATTCCTGTGTTAGCTAGACCTTCTCCTGTCAGCGCCGTGTCTTTCTGTTCCGTTGGTAATGAAGAAAAAAGCAAACTGCTAGCCGCTTTAGACTTTGTATAACATCCATTCCGTGCTGCTGTACCACAGGCTGACAGATGAGCGCCTTTTAGCCGGTAACAAGCTCCTCTAACCGGGCCGAGCTGATCCGGGAGTGTGTGAGGGCTGCCGCCGGCCTCGTAGCTAGGCGACAGGTTAGCCCTCTTAGCCGCTAGCTAGCTCCGTTAAACTCTTTACAGAGAAACAGCTTCAGCAACGTTTCCCGCTCAGGTTTTTTATCCGCCATGAAGAAAAATGATTTGAGGTGGATTATTTTTTGTGAGCCTTGAAAAAAAAAAAAATAATAATAAAGTTTATTGCCAGTTTAGTCCAACTGTACGGTAGCTAGCGACACCGGCGCGCTGCTGCCGTGTGAGGGAGAAAAAAATCCAGCAAGAGCACAGCAGTAAGGTGTGTCCGAGAACTCGCGAGACACCCAACAGCACGTGTGCGTGTTCATAAAAGTGATGGAATTCTGATGTGCATCAATCAAAAGACCTGGAAGGTAGAATATACTACAGACAATCCACCTCTCCCAGAATTTCCGAGTCTGTTTTGTGTGTGTGTGTGTGTGTGTGTGTGTGTGTGTGTGTGTGTGTGTGTGTGTGTGTGTGTGTGTGTGTGTGTGTGTGTGTTTTGTTTTTGTTTTGATTTGTTTTCAACAGATAAACACACTCTGTCACTGTCTCAGCTCCAGCTGTCCAGTCTAATGCAGAACAGGTCAGCAGCTCTGCCATAAATTCTACCTTTATTTTTATAATGTTCAGTTTGTTTTGACATTGTGGAGGATGTCAGTTTAATTCTGTGTTTATTATTGAGGTTGTAGTTTGCAGAGGTCTTGTGCTGGACTACATTATATTGAGAAGTGTTTCTATTTTTTTTTCCTCCCTATTTATTTAAAAGTGGGGGCTGGAGGGAGGGGCAGAATAGTGGAAACAGCCTTCAATAAAATGCGGTCCAGTCCAACAGCAGCACTAACTATGAGCTCAATGTCAAACATAGAACTGAATGAACACCTCTATTACTGTGACAAGAAGAAAAGCTGAGCATTATACGCAGCAGGAAAGGAAACTTTATGGCACAACAGTTGGATTAGACTGTACAGGTGGCCCTAAAAAGAATGAAGAGAGAAAACAGCCTCGTGGTGCAGAGAGAGGCAGAAAAGCCACTGGGCTTATTTGAAGCCTCTAAACATTTCATATTAGCTCCACCCCGTTTCAATCAGTAGCTCACAGACCTTCCTATTCAAATTCATAGGAATCCTGGACTACTTACAATTGAATTTCTAAGATAGGATTTTAGAAACTTTTCATTTTTCAACATGCCCAAATCTGATATAAAAGCCACATTTTTAGTGAGCAAAAGTGCTGTTTAGTTTTCATCCCATCTGTGTGTGAGGCAGCCTTTGTGTGCACTCGGTGTGTATTTGTGTTAGAAGATGTTCATCCACTTGGACCTGACAAATCATTTTCAACCTCCTCCACAGTCCTCGTACATTTAGCTTGTCTACAATAAAAATGTTTTTTTGTGCCTTTGTTTGACCGTCATAATGTTAAGCCAATGTTTATTCAAGGGTTAGGGTTAGGGTTAGGGTTAGCTGTCCTCCAACTAAGACAGAATGACTTTGTAATGCTTACAACCACTGTATACAGAAAGATACATGTTTCAAAATGGGATTGACTGACAACCTTTGACACTGTCTTCTTTCACTGGCTGTCATTTGGTGATGTCAGATTGGATTGCATCGCCTTTGAAGTGGTCATGGGTAAAGAGACTGCAAAACCCATCCAGGCTACATGGTATTCTTTACACAAGCGCAGCTGTAAATAGGTCAGCAACCTTTGTCCATTCACATGAACACTCTCCACTGTAAACTAATCTTTTCTTGTCTATTGCTGCTTTATTGTTGCCATTTACCACCAAAGTACTGAGAAACAATGCTGTACACAGGACGTGTTTCACACTGACCCACTGCAAACACAACACATAACACACAAACAAGCTTATCGTTTCATTTAAATGAATTACATTCAACCATAACACATGAAGCTGCAAAGAAAAAAACCTGATGTGCCTTCCTGTTCACACACAAACTTTCAGAAAGTACAGTCAGCTGAATGTGTTCAGTAATGCTTAGATGCTTAAATAGTAAGATTACTTAAGTAAAAGTATCAATACCATAATGAAAAAAATAATTCATTAAACATAAAAGTCTGAGAAGTGTTTTAATGTTGTCGCTGTGGAAAAACAAGGGAGAACCTGCACATACAACTGGAAAAACTTCCCTAAAAGTGTAAATCCCTTCAACAAAAATATACCTATTACCCAAAATATAAATGAAGGGAACCACATCAGTGCATTGTGCCCAAAATAAAAGTGACAGTAACATTTCTGGAGATGTAGAGGACCCAATCATCAGTGTCTTACCATTGTAGCTTTAACTACTGCATATATGTACTGTTGGGTAATTTTAGGAACACTTTAGAGTTTTCAGATGTTTTTCATAGTACATTTGGGAGGACTGTATTTCAGTGTTGTAGCGCTAACTACTCCATATCTTGTTGGCTAGTTTATACTCCAGCAATGCATCACATTTGATGTTTTGCATGGAGAAGTTTCTTTTACAAAGTAACTCCAGCTGTCAGATAAATGTAGCGCAGGAAAAAGTACAAGAATTTCCTCTGAAATGAAATGCAGGAAAAAGTGGAAAGCAGACAAAATGGAAAAGCTCATGTAAAGCGTCACAAGTGGTGTAAGTGTATGTTCACACCTCTGTATCCGTCAGCAAACGTGTGAATACACACCTGTTTGACATGTTTAGCCGGGTTTGTCAACCTGTGCGCGCATGCACCTGCGAGTTCCTGTGTGCTCAGTAATCTCCCTGCTCAACCTGTCTGATAGGTGTGGGCTGGGTGGCGTTGACTTGCACAGGTATGTGTTTCAGAACAGAGGAGTCTCAGATCACACCTGAGAGAGGAGCGCTTCTAACACAAACACTCACGCTTCTCACAAAAAGATAGGGAAACACACACATACACAAGAGAGAACAAGTGGAGGACCCTGGGAAGCAAGGAGAGCCTGTGTGTCTGTTTGTGGACGGATCAAGACAGAACGGAGAATGCTTCAGAATGTGAAATAAGCCGGTGAAGATTCCTCGGAGGTGTTTCAACCAAATGGGTCTGCGATTCTAATGTGGCCTCTTAGGCTCTGGCACACACAGGATGTCCCTCTGCTTCTCAGCATCACATTGTATATGTGTCACCTAGGTAAGTGTCCAACACATGGTTATTGATTTACAGAGACATTTTATAGGCTACTGTGTTTGTGTCTTCCCTGGAGTGCAGGCCTGTATTTGTTAAGCAACAGATGCATATAGGATGTGTGCCCAGCCCTTCTCAATAGAAACTCAAATAGAGAAACCTGGCAGGGGCACATTCTTTAGGAACAACTCTGTGACCTCAACATTTTCTCAGCCACGGCGGCTCACTCTGCATACCAGGCGACAGTCAACACAAACCCAGCTGGGCACATAGCAGTGATGACAGCCTTGATACTGTAAAAGGATAGGCACTTTTTTCCCCCCATGTTGTCTTATGTCTTAGTCACTGTTGGCTTTCTCAGGTCAAATTCTTTCCCTTTGCTTCACTGAGTAGCTAAACACACCTCCAGCAGAACCAGATCTGAAATATTTAGTGCAAGGGGGCAATTTAAAAAGCAGCACTAAAGGGGGATTCACACAAAATCCAAACTCTTCCGCCTGTCTGTCAGGTTTGGTTCCAGCAGCAGCCAGCTTGTGAGCAAGTAAAGAAACATATTTATTTTTCCATGTTGTGTCATGTGTCAAGGTCATGTGAAGGGTCACTTGACAGTTTTATTCCATGTTGGAGCAGGGACCCTTGACAAGTCCCAAGGGTTATTTTATTATTATTATTATTATTATTATTATTATTGGCTCCCTTTGTACATTTTTTTACACACATTTTGTACATTTTTTTTACACACATCTTAATAAGAATAAAGTTGTTTGTCCAAACCCGCTCTCTACATTCCCCCTTTGGCAGCCCCTCATCCATGTTTCAGGATGTTGATGTAACACATCGACCCTCTGAAACCTAAAGGTGCTGCCAGCACACAAAAATATTTAAAAAGTCGCTTCTTTGGCCTGTGAAAATGCTATTTTTACATTTTGATTTCAGAGGGTAAAGAAAACCAAGAATATGACTGCTGGTGCAGTGAATGACTGTGTGTCACATGAGTTGAGACATTTCCTTTTATGGAGCTGAAGGAAATGTTTTTTATTACACTTACCTTACATGTACCTTGGCGGCTGAACAGTAACTATATGACAGTGTGGAATGGAACTGTCTATCTCTGTCTAGCTCTGTCTATCTATTTATCTATCTTGCAAAAGCTCCACAGACAAGTCATTTAGTCTAATATTCAGTGTTAAAATCTTTTTTTGTTGTTGTTGCTGTTGTTGTTAATTAAAAAAAGGGGGAAAAAGAAAAGAAAACAAAAAGAAACTCTGCCACTTGTTTCTAGTGGAGTTTTACTTGTTTCAATTTTTTCTGGGACCAAGCATAAACCTGCTGAAACAAGGCAGAATAAGGTAGATCAGCCTACTAGGATCAAGACAAATTTAAGAAATTTCTGGATACAAGTTGATTGGACACAATGCTAATCTCATCTCTCTGGCAGATTTTTTTAAAGACCTTGGTTTACTGTAATTAAAACAAAAAAAGAAACATTTTAAAGCTGAAGACAAAACTAAATGACTTTTTTGCAGTGGGAGCTCTGGCCACACATCCTAAATTTTTTCTGTTTTGTACATCCTTTGTTGCTCGATGAAGCATTCCACAACAAATCCATGTTATCTGAGACTTGTGTAAGTCATGTGAGCGCTCCTGTCATCCTTTCACCTGTGCAGCTGGAGCCATCTCCATCCAGTCTCCCCAGAGGAGCCTCACCCGCTCAGTGCAGGATGATGTGGTTTTCTCGGTGGATGTCAGTTGCCGTGGGATCCCCACCATACACTGGACCTTTATGTCGGCGGCAGTGAGCCGCAGCATCGGGACGTGGCAGCCGGGAGTGTACACCAACATAACTGTGGATTACAGGGACAGAGTAAAGCCTTACAACAATGGCTCCATGGGCCTGTCCGACCTGCGGCTGCAGGACGCTGGCTACTACGTGGTGACTGTCACAGAGACCGAGGGCAGCAGCAAGGACGCCGGCTTCGTCCTGAAAGTGAATGGTGAGATGATTTGGGTTTGTTCAAGGAGATGATGGTCCTCTGTCCCTCTGTTCAGTTTGTAACACGAGAAATGAAAAAAGAAAAGGTAGGGAGAGCGGGCCTAACCTCTGCGCTGCAAAAAAAAAAAAAAAGTCCTCAAGTATATAACCCCTTCAGACCCTGCGCCCATTGGAATGGACATGACATATTTCTGTCTCTAAACCAATAAATACTGGGTAATTGAATGATGTCAGTAATGCTGGTTACTGGTTGGATCCTGATTATCCAAACATATGACTTTGAGCACGCTCTGAGAGAGTGACAGATATCGGACAAGACAAGCACGGCTGAGCGACTGCAGAGAGGGAGGAGTCAGTGCCCATTTTCAATCAAAAATATAAATTTATATTCATGATGGCCAAACAAATTTTCTGTCAGCATAACTGTAACTGTTACAAGTGATCATATTTTAAGTAATTTTGAACATACATCATATGGTTAATTTACAGGATTTTTTCAAAGTCTGATGTCCATGAAAAAATACTATTAAAAACATGAGTTAGCAAAAATGTGTATTTTCCACTTTGTTTTTATGTTGGAGAGGAGGCAGAATCAGTTAAAAAAAAAAAAAATTGCCCAGCAGAAAAAATGCGGGTCTGAAGGGGTTAAGGCTGTTATATGGAAAAATAAAATTATGATGTCAGGGGAGGGGGCTAATATTCAAAGGGGGAAAAAAACCCTCAGACTTTCGGAGATTAAAGCCATAAATTTATGAGGAAAAAAAAAAACTAAAATCGCCATGATTTCCTTCTTACTAAATGCCACAGTAGAAGAAAGTCAATTTATTCTCGTAAATTTGTGACTATAATCTCAGAATTTTCTAGTTTTGATTTGAAAATTTATAATTTTGTGATAAATTTCTGTTTTTTTTCCCATAAATGTAGGCTTTAATCTTAGAATTTCTGAGTTGTGTGAGACACAACTCAAAAATTTGTGACTTTATAATCTCAGAATTTTTGATATATATACCACTTGAATCTCAGAGAATCTTCTGTCTTTTTTTTTCTTGTAAATTTACAACAGTAATCTCAGTTTTTTTTCTCTGAACCTTACCCCATCCCACTGGCTTTGTAATTTCTTTTTCTCCCTTCAATGGCCCTAATACGCCATTATACATTGGGTTTCACGTTGAGGCAAAAAATCTTGTTTTTCTTCCAACAAGGTAAAAAAAAAAAGAAATCTGTCAGTGGAATGAAATAATCCCACTTGTTTTAAATGCTAATCAACTTGATTCTAGAATTTTCTTGAATCAATTGTCACTTTTTTGATATTAGTTGGCTGATCTGCCTTATTCTGCTTCGTTTCAACACATTTATACCTCGTCAAAGAAAAAATCCTGAAACAAGTAAACTGCATTGGAACCAAGTGGGATTATCTCATCCCACTGGGAGAGATTTTGTTGGTCTTATTTGAAGAAAAGCTAAATTTTAACAGTGAATGTGAAATGACTTGCATGAGGTGTGATTTGTGAGCTGTCTCATCTCATTTATGGAAGTTGCTTGTAGTGCAGGTAGTAGTTGGAGCTTGAAGGGTTGTAGTACAAGTTTCCACATATTTATGCTCAGGAGCAGCTCGGTGCATGCAGCGTCTTGTGTTATTTTTACGAACATCTCATTAGATTAGAGTAAACAGAGGAAACGCATTCCTCATGGCTCTGTGACGGGGATTGAGTGTTATTTTCACTGTGTTTATCCAGGGTAAGGTTTGCTAAGCCAGCATGATCTTTGCCAGCAATGCCCTGCTCCACATGTTCACACACGCGTCTGCAGCTCCACTGCAGTTTGTGTGTGGCTGTGTGCCTTGCTCAAAGGCACTTTGATGGCAGCTGTTGACACTTGTTCACTTGTTCAGATTTCCCCAGCTTGCCGGGGGATTTCAACAGGCAACCCTTCATGTTTCATGAGAAAATATTGCGTAAATATTGTGTACAGACTGTTTCAATGTCTGTGAAGGAGACATGAAAAACATTTTCAACGTTGCATGCAACTGCAGAACATAAAACACACACCAGTGCTGGGTGTGAAAGCCACAATCACATACCACAATATCTTTGACCAAATACTTTGATATTGATATGTGATGATTGCAGGGATGACTAGTGCTTTCATAAGTTATTTATTTTGAGTAAACAGTCATCAGTGATGTGGATATGATGACCAAGCAGGTAGAAGTTAAAACAAAAAAACAAAAAAAAAAACCCAAAACAAACAAAAAAAAAAAACAAAACAGAGCAACTGTAACAGTCTAATTAGTTGAGAAAACTGCATCATTTTACTGTCACACAGCCTTTAAAGGTGCACTATACAAAACTGTGGAGGGAGGATTGTTTAGACTCAACTTGACACCCAGAATAAAAAAAAAAAACTCATGTCAGAAGAGACTGGCCTGATCAGAGGGAATTTTCAATTGGGTTGAGAGGGCTGGTGTAAACTGTGATAATCCATTCAATAGAAAAATATTAGCAGCCAATAACCATGTAAACTCTTAATGTGATGGTTTCTCTATGGCTGGAATAAATCTATTCTTTGCACATATTTGCTCCATGTGGGGGGAACATCAGGTGACGTGTGAGTGATGTGATGAGGGACAGAAACATGGCAGCACCAAAACACAACTGGACTGTGGCTGACAGCAACTTTTTTCATTGTAAAGATTAAAATTTTAAAGGACTGAAAGGCTGGACGCCACGAGTTGTTCAAACAAGAAAAGCTTAACAAAGCTGGAATCCACCTATTCGTCGACCAAATCCAAAGATTGCAGGAAAAGTTTGCATGCTGCCTGTTACAAGGCTAAAAGTCAAAATGACAAAAGTGGCTCTGACCCAGCCAGGATTCATCTGTACAGTCTTGGACGATCTCAAGGGAGAGCAAAAATTGGCCAACATGACCTAGCCTTTACTATTTTGAAACAAAATCCTCTAAGTGTTGCTTGATATTAATCTTAAGTTGATGCAGACAATCACTCCATCCTTGAATGAAGCAAAATTATTATGTATTCTTTGAGCAAGGCAACTAAGCAGACCAATGCGTATTGACTCTCAGTCTTCTTCAGGGACCCTGAGGAAGACTGAATTTTTTCTAAGGTTGTCAAAGACTAACATCAAGCAAGACTTCCTGTCATAGGACCCACTAGAGCATTGCAGCGCTTCCTTCTCCCTTTGTAAATAGCATATACTATATTTATATTTCCAATAGATTGGGTGGACTGAGACAAGATGTTTGATAATATTTTTTCCTCTGTACGTCCAGTGGTTCAGTTCCTGTGGGTAGTATTTCCTGTTAGCTTAGCATAAAGACTTTAAGTCTGTGGGAGTTGTTAGCCTGGCTCCGTCAAAGTGAAAAAAATCAACCTTACAGCAACTCTGAAGCTGTCTTATTGACACATGGATTATATCCACTTGAAACACACATCTTCTAAGTTTTTCTTTCACTTTTATGGAACCAGGCTAATGACTCCCATATGCTTCAAGTCTTTATGCTAAGCTAAAAGGAAATGCTACCCATAGGAACTGAACCGCTGGATGGTGAGAGGTTAAGTTGAGTGTGTGTGTCCCTGTCCTGCAGAGGTGCTGTATGAGGACCTGCAGTACCTGTCGGTGTCGGCCCTGGTGCTGGCCTGCCTGGCCGGCCTCCTCATGCTGGCCATGTGGCTCCTGGATAAAGCCTACAGGAGGATCGTGGCATGGAGGCGCAGGAAACAGATGCCAGGTACAGCATGAATGACAAGCAAAAGAAAAAGCATTTATGGCTTTATAAGATATAACAGTGGTTTTTGAATGTAAAAAATCTGCCAGTGGGATGAGATAATTCCACTGAACAAGATCCTGGAAAAAACATCCTAATGTGTGTGTGTGTGTGTGTGTGTGTGTGTGTGTGTGTGTGTGTTTTAATTTTAGTCATTATAGAGAGTCTTGTTTTTGTTTTTAATCCCTCAATACTATTTGTTTATATTTTTCTTTACACTGCTAAAAACTTCACCTTTGCAAGTCATTCAGTCTAATCCTCAGTGTTAACATCTTTTTTTTCTTCAAACAAGGTAAAAAAAAAAAAAGAAGAAGAAGAAGAAGAATGGGACAAGTTGGATGAGATAATCTATTCCCACTTGTCTCCAATGCAAATTAGATCGTTTCCACATTTTTCTTCATTTTCAGTCATTTTCTTATTCTGCCTTGTTTCAGCACAATTATAATTGTTCCCAGAAACATTCCTGAAACAACTATCTCATCCCACTGACAGATTTTTTTTTTTTATCTTGTTGGAAGAGAAACAAGATTTTAAACCTTAGTGTCAGACTCAATGTGATGAGATTAGATTCTGACATTAGTGTCATGAATTTGAGAAAAAAAAAAAAAAAAACAGAATATTCTGACATTTATAGTAACAAATTCATGAGAAAAAAACCCAGAAGAAGGAAATGCTAGTGATTTTAGTCACAATATGGTGGGATTATCTCATCCCACTGACAGATTTATTTTTTTAATACAGATTTTTAGATTAATTTACTTGCTAAGGTGGAGATTTTTAGCAATGTAATAAAGAAAATAAACAAAGATAATAAAAGGATTAAAACATATTAGGAGTTACTCTCCGTAATAGCTAAAATAAAAATCACAGTAGGATGTTATCTCCAGGATCCTTCTCAGAAAATAAAACTCTTTGTTGTATTAGTTTGTTTCGACAGTGGGTTTAGTGTTTTATTTTATTTTATTTATTTTATTTTTTTTTAACATCACTGTGTTCCATGCAACTCAGTAGGGGTGAGTGTGGGTGGAAGTTATCTGTTGGGTGTGTTTGAATACAAAGGTCTGCAACATCCACAACAACTTCATTTTTCCTGGTTTGTGACTCTACTTTCTGTTTCCTGACAAAGTTTACTTCTCTCTTTTCAGAAAATGATGAAACAGAGCTGCAGCCTCTGTGATGAACACCGAGTGTTGCTCCAAAACTGGCGTGGAAAACACAAAAGACTGTTAAACAGGCATGTCAGCTCTGCAGCAAGGACTTTGTTTAAAATGCTTTTTTTTGTAGGTGTGCTGTACATACAGTAAATGAGAGTCATTTTAGTTCTCCACTTTGCTCAGTCAGTATGATGAAGGATTGTCAATCAAGAAAACTCACTTTACTCTGAAAACACTGCAGGTGCTGCACATGGCCCATAACGCTGCATTGAATGTACATTAATTACTTTAGACACTGAGACAAATTATGTATTTATTTTCAGAGCAAAATGAGCACTGTGTTTTTTTCTGTCACTCTAGTTGTCCTCACATCCACAACCCAAACTGATATTAGGTGTGCACCTTGGACACTGAATTTCTTGAATTGTGATTTTTACAATTTATTGTATGTACAATGAAAAAGTCATTATGTCTCATACTCAGTGTTAAAATTTTCTTTTTATTTGTAATCTGACAGTGGGATTAGATAATCCCATTTGCAGTTCCAGTGCATTTTCATTTGTTTCAGGAATTTTTCTGGGAGTACATGTATAAACTGATAACTAAATAACGATAAAGTATGAATATGATGAAACAAGGCAGAATAAGATCTGCCCACTAGAATCAAGAAAATGACACTAGATTCAAGAAAACTCTGGAAACAAGTGAACTGCATTGGAAACAAATGAGATTATCTCATCCCACTGGTAGATTTTTTCAGGTATTCAGAGCAAAAACTTCTTTTTCAACTTCTGTGATTTCAAAACTAAATCAAACTAAATGCCTCAGTTAAATGGATATTTTTTGCAGTGTAAATACTGCAAGCCATCAGACATACTACATAAGGCTGTTTCAAGTTGTCAGAGGTGTTGAATTTGAATTTTGAAAGAGTCCATTAGACTATAAGTGCAATAAAAAACTCAAAGCTCTCTCATATCTATCTATTGATCATAGTTTTGAGTTGTTGTTTTTTTTTTTTCACGTGAAGCCTCAACTGAATTCACACCAAGGAAACTTCCAGAGACTTGCTGCTTGAGCAGCCAAGCATGTGATAACAATAAACATAAAAAATGGCTGAAAAGCAGCAGGAATGAGAGCCTCAATAATAATGAATGAGAAATACTATAGAAGACAATAAAACCTGAATTTCATGTCCCTGCTGTGTTCCTCTGCTCTGATGAGGATGAGATACGATCAGCACTGGAGCACAAGTCTGCAGACAGATATTGCTTTTTTATTTTGGATCAAACAGTCGTTCATGAGCCAGCACAGACTGGCTCATGAACCACGACAAGCCTACAGTACATAAAGGCCAAAGCAGAAGCTGTGATAATGTCTTTCACTTCCTGTGGTTTTATCATCTAGAAAACTTTATTTTCAGTGTGCCACCACCATCTTCTTCTGTATAAAAATGTGTCTTTGAACAGGGCTCTCAGGGCTCTGCCGGTTCTGTGTTTACGGACAGGGGGTGAGCGCTGCCATGAGCAGCTCCATCTTGTAGACAAAATTGCGTCCCTCCATCTTGCTCCAGTGCACCTCCTTGTGCGGGCCCCTGAGGTGGCTCCACTTTGCGTCCTGGATGACGTCGCTTTTTGGCAGCTCTTTGCTCTGACTGCGAGGAAACTGGACCAAAACCTTGCAGCCGCTCTCTGGGCCATTACGCACTGAAAGGACAGACATACACACACGCTTCTTGGTAAATAATAATAATAAAAATAACACTATGCTTTATTTATATCGCACCTTTAAAAACAAGAGTTTATTAAGTGCTTTGACAGACATGGCAACAGCAGAATAATCAGAAAGCAAAATATCAACAGAGAGCTGTACAGAAAAGTCAATCAAGAGCGATACAAAACTAAGGTAAAATCAAGATAAAAGCAATAAAAATAAAACAAAAAAAAACACAATAAAAAGTGTTAAAAATGAAATAAAATAAAGGTATCATTAATTAATAACTACATCTATAAAAATAAAAGCATCTATAAAAATAAAATAAAAAGAAAAGTCTGATAATACTGTATTTACATAGATGTGTACAGATCTTGTAATTTTCTTTCTTTTTTTTTTGGGTGAACTCATTTTCTATCTACCTGCCTCATCTACTTGTACATCAGTGATTTCCTACATTTTCCAGAATGACTTTCACCACCCTCCTCCAGAGAGTAGGCAGGAGCTTGTTGTATTCAGCTGTGGAAAACATAGAGTGCCTCTTAAGAAAAAAAAAAAAAAAAAAAAGAAAAGCTGTCTGGGGCAGTTATCAGGGCTAGAGACAAACCTTTTCAATTGACTGCATTTTTACTGAAATATTTCGCTCCGGCAGCTCAGCAGGTAGAGCACTGTAACTATCAAATTTAGAGGAAATGCCAAAAAAGTAATTTTGAAAAATCCCTGAATTCAACTTTTGTCCAGAAAGCGTCCTACAGGAGATGTTTGTCTGTCCCAAAGTCATTTTTGTCTGTTCCAGGGACGATGGGACATTTGGTCACGAGCCCTGAATGTTATACCTCCTGAAGATAAATGAAGATCATTCTGAAATTCAACCTCAGCCCAAGGGAAATCCCTGCAAATAAGTGACAATTAAGTAATAAATTCATTTTTGTATGGTCCAACAAAGTCACTGAAATTATAAAATTTTTTTGTTTGGACCGTATGGGCTTTCAAATGTCAACGTTACGATAATAGAGGGCTCCATGGTCGATGGCTGTCAGCAAACGGTGATCGAAGATGTCATCATCCATCGGCCAAAACCATAGGAGCCACATTTATAAATGCCAGGTTTATTTTTAAAAATGTGTGTTTCTGATGATAACTAATGTCTTAGGGTCGAGTGTAACAGTCTCTGTTGTTTTTTCCCTCATCATCATTTAAATTTATTCATTAGTTAACATTCATTTTGACATCATACAATCTAAATAGATCAGGTGGAATGTTTAATGCAGCTGGGAGGTTTTAAGAAGATCCCCTTCATAATATGCAAATAATCAAAAGTGACGAGAGTTCAAGGAAAATATTATGCTGATACTGACCAGGTACTTAAAGGTTATGAATGTCACTACTGTGACACTATCTGCCCTTCATGTCATGCTCAACCTTGCTGGGAAGTTTTATGAATGAGCTCCATTAAGTCTTGTTGCTGCATGGTATGGTGGTCTATCTGCTGTGCAAAGCAATGGGCCCATAAATGAGAAATACATCACCATTTGCTGTTTTTCAAGCTATTAAACTGTTTTTGGAGGATTTTTGTTATTCATAGATGGACAAAAAACAGAGCATGCTTCTAAAGCATTTTACCTCAATAAAAAAAAAAAAAAAAATGTTATCTCAGCTCACGTTACCTGAGATGGCGTACTCGCCATTGGAGGAGGCGACAGTGATGGCGGAGGCGTTTCCGATGCTCTCCACGGGGCCGAGGCCCACGTGGTTACTGAAGCTCAGCACGTGCCAGCCCATCACCTTGGCCAGCTGCTGCACAGCATGCACCTGATGCTGCGACATCTGCAGAACACAACACAGACACAAGGGGGCAGCGTTACACCAGACTTAAAGACCAGACATTGAAGAGACAGAAAAAAAATTAAAAACTAAGAAAAAAAACCCTAAATAACGGGAATGAGGAGCCACTGTCTGCAACCAGGAAACTGCAGTAAAGACAAAAGCATGAAGAATTAGCTAACTAATTTACCCAGAGCTGATAGTGGAAAAAAATCCTGAGCCTGGGGTTCATTTACAATAAATTTTGAGGTAAGTCTTGACATGATTTGGAAGTCATTTCGTTACATGACTTTCTAATTATCACCTATACTTAACATTGAATTTGTAGACCAATAAAAGAGATGTAAAATGAAACCTGTGAGAGGAGGAAGTCCTGCAGCTCCTGTTCTTGGTGCGAGAGCGTGATGACGCGTCCGTCTCTGTGCACCACTCTGATCTGCTCCACACCGATGTTCAGCTGCAGCTGGATCGATCTGAACACACACACACACACACACACACACACACACACACACACACACACACACACACACACACACACACACACACACACACACACACACACACACACACACACACACAGAGTTTGAGCTTTACTTTAATCTATAAAAAACATTCATGAAAGAGAGGAGAAACTACAGACTGTGCAGATAAATTATCTACAGGCTTCAGAACGCCAAATTTTACACTGAACTGGATTTAATATGCATTAAACACCCAGAATAATGAAACAAAAACCTGCCAACAGTATAAGAACAGAATCAGAATACCAGAAAAATTTAAGTTTAGAGAAATAAAGTTGTCCTGTGACACACACGGGTCAAATGTAAACTCTTACTGTTCTGGGGCCTGCCATCTCAGAGGGCTCAGTTTCAGAGCTAGAGGAGAGGGCATGGCAAAGTTCAACTAAACTTTGGTGAGGGAAAAAACAGCATGGTCATTTCCAGCAAGGTCCTTTGACCTCTGACCTCAAGATGTGTGAATGAAAATGGGTTCTCTGGGCAGCCACGGCTCTCCCTTTTGCAGACATGCCCACCTTCTGCTAACCCCATGCAGTTTGGGCCACTAACCCTGCAGTCCACATGTGGTCTTGTGGCCTGTTGTAAAATGGTGTGTGTGTGCAGACTGGGGCCTAAACAGTCTTGGAGCTGCATCAGTTGGCTTTGACTGGAGATTCAATAAGCCACATTTGATTCATGTGTGATGACGTTGCAGCCATTTCACTGGAGTGAGACCATTTTTTCAAACTTGACATCACTGTATAAAATGACCTGTAGTAACCTCTATGAGAATCACAGCCTCATGAAACTTTACAGCCACAAATTAGAGAGTGTGGCCGTTCAGAGGATGTCTGATTTTCAAGGTAGAATGGCAGTAAGGGCAAGTTTCTGACACATTTCCACAACAGGAAGCTCACCATCCAATTGCACAAAAATGCAATTCTTACTTCCAAACTCTGCTTTGATTAAATACAACCAGATGTAAAGAATCTGTCACTGCCATTAACTCATTTTATAATTCCAATCTAAATATCAAAATAATCCATCATAACAGGAGAGCTGAAGGCCTATCATGTTAATCCCTGTTGTCGCTCACTTGCAGATCTGCTCGTAGCCCTGCGAGGTGATCAGGACCTTGACGCTGGACTCGTACACGTCGTTGATGTTGGACCAGTGGGCCTGGATCTGCGGGTCTTCAATGCGGCTGGCCAGACTGTCAATGGTCCGCGCCGTCCTGCAATTCACACACACACACACACACACACACACACACACACACACACAGAGAGAGAGAGTACATTCCCAGTGAGGACACGCAGTGCTTCCCAAAGCATAATACAGTCAACACTGCCTTAACAAAAGAATACTGAAGGGTGAAATCTGCTCTAATTTTATTGATTTACTGATTTTTTTTTTCCTTGTTTAATTCCTGTGTTTCCCGATTTAATTTTTGTGATCTCCGTGTTTTGCAATTTAGGCACATTTTGAAATGAGAAAGTGTCTAATCATGTGGTGGATGAATAAAATTTCAACAATTCGATAAGAACATGTTCAATATTTAATGACTATCAGTGAATTTGAATGAATATCAACATTGCACTGTTTTTCTTTTTTTAATTAAAGAAAGAGCTTCAAGAGCTATAAAACTGACTATAATAGTTATGATTCTGTGATTCAATCTGTGTTTTCTGCATTGTGGAAATCATAGGGTCCTAACACAGGTGTCTTTGAAAAAGAAAACTAAGGCCTTTGCACTCGCTGCACCATGCATGTGGAACCAGTGGCCATTAGACATTAGATGTGCTCCCTCTAGGTCTTTAAATCCAGGTTAAAGACACATTTTTATTCACTAGCATTGTTGGCGCACTAATTTCTTAATTTACTGTCATGTCTATAACTCTGTATGTGTCCCCTGTTGTTTATTATTGTTGAAATATGTACTGATTTACTGTCAACTTGGTATTTAATGTCCTTTCTACAGCACTTTGGTCAGCTTGAGTTGTGTTTAAATGTGCTGAATAAATAAAATGTACTTTCATATTACTTAAAAACCCTCAAACCCTCAAATATAGCACAAAAGCAGCTTCTGGTAACATGTGATATTTATAAAAGTAAAACTCAGCTGTTACCTGCTGCGTAGGAAGATGTGTTTGGCCTGTTTGATGATCTTCTCCAGCAGCCCCTCGCTCTGCTGCAGGCTAGAGATCTCGGCCTTGTCATAGGCCAGCGGCCCCGCCAGGCGCAGACGCTTGTGGCCGAACGGGGCGCTGGCTGGGTGAGGCATCACCACGGAGCTCAGCTGCTGTTTGTGGAACTGAGAGGAAGGAAAGGCAGATCCAGGAAGTGGGATTTTATAAGATATATCCATTACAAATGGAACTGTTCAAAATAAACCAGTGATGTTTGGACCTCTGCACCTCCTGGGCAGCTGAGAGTTATCTTAGCACTAAGCTGAATTATACTTTAAGTATTTTTATGTTTGTTTTAAATAGTCTAAGTAGCACTTTTGCCTTTGGAAGAATATTTGTTGGTTTCATGTTGTTAACAAATCTCTGAATGAAAAATATATACAGTACAGGCCAAAAGTTTGGACACACCTTCTCGAGAGAATGCCAAGAGTGTGCAAAGCAGTAATCAGAGCAAAGGGTGACTATTTTGAAGAAACTAGAATATAAAACATGTTTTCAGTTATTTCACCTTTTTTTGTTAAGTACATAACTCCACATGTGTTCATTCATAGTTTTGATTCCTTCAGTGAGAATCTACAATGTAAATAGTCATGAAAATAAAGAAAACGCATTGAATGAGAAGGTGTGTCCAAACTTTTGGCCTGTACTGTGTATATATTTTTTTTACAGAGAACATTAGAAATAGAAGTGTTTTTTTCTCCGTTATGTACAAACCAAACCAAACCAATTCCTTTTTCTTTTCATCTTTTCTCTCCAATCCTGTGAACAGGAGCCTCTAACTAAACCAAATGAAGTGCAGTGGAAACAGATGGAGGCGGAGGGTCTGACCTCTCTCATCAGCTGGTGCAGGTTATGCTCCAGGACATACAGGTGGTCGTCTGGTTTGGGTCTCTCAGGAGACGCCCGCTGGTTCTTCTTCTCTCCTGTAGAGTGACACAGCGAGATGGACAGCTGCAGACCTATGGAGGGAACAGAGGGACAAAAAACTCCCTTCAGCACTGTGTACTTCTTAGTAAATTACAGCAAAGCAAAGAGCAACAGGGATAAAACAAAACAGGAACGGTTGGTTTGACGGGTTTCTGAACAAGAATGCTGCCTGTATTAGCCTCATTTTTTTCAAATGCAAAGATATGAATTAATTTACTGCCTGGGGCAGTGGTTCTCACCCTTGTCGGCTCATGATCCCTTAAAACAAACCAATGGCTACTCACGAGCCTCTGTCACAGGCTGCATATGCAGAGTGGTGAACAGTCCAGCTAAAGAATGACCACCTGTTCAGGTTATTTCATTTGCTTAATCATCAGAGAAAGCCTTGTGCTTTAAAACTACTCAATGTTGCATGAGAAAAATGAAGAAAGGTATAAAAGCTGGTAAAATAATTATGATAATTTTGCAAAGTAAAATGTTTTTTTCTTTCTGCTTTGTTATCATCATCTTGAAAACCACTGACCAAGGGAATACAGTCACTGACCCTTTTATGTGCATCTTTTGGAATTTTCTTCTCACAAGACCAGATGTTACTGTCACTGTTTTGCAACTTGCAGGTTATTTTTCTGTAACAGCTCTGACCTGGGAAGGGCTGAGAGATGATCTGGTTCTTCACCACGATGTGAGGGATCTGAGATTTGATCTGCACAGCTTCCCTGGACAGCTGAGCAAAGATCTCCTTACAGAGCAAAACGTTCTGAGCTGCCTCCAGCTTCACATGCCAAGGCTGTGTACCTGACAGAGAGAGAGAGAGAGAGAGCGCAAGGGCGAGACCAAGTTTATTGCAGGTCATGTACCAAATGCAGTTAAAAATGTTTTGCAAGTAATACAATTCCCCTGCCACACTATGTAGTGTCCTACTGAGGTGAATAAAACTATTTTACCACCTTAGCTGTATGCAGTCTTTGGTTTTGTCTGTTCTCAAAGTTTGTCCCTGCTGGCCACCGTAAATCTGTCTGACTGTGAGCCAAACAAAACAAAACTGTTTCCCTCCTGTTACTCTGCTGCCTGGATGGTTTACTTACCGTATTTCCCCAATTAATCGCCCGGCCGCAAATAGCCGCCTAGTTCTTATAAACGCCTGGGGTCTGCACCCATTTTGCGTATTAAACGCCCACCCGAATAACCGCCGGGGCGATTATTTGCATTATATTGAGGTAACCCAAAATAAGGCTATTCACCTTATTTTTGCAGCAGTAAACAGTTAGCCGCACAATAACTGTGCGGCACTTCTGTTTTCTGTCAAAATAAGAGAGCTAGCTAACGTCAGAAAAAAGGGTGTACCATAATCTTAAATCGACCGACTGTAAATATGTTGGACAGTAACTGTCATCACGATAATGGCCTGGTGCAGGTCTGTGCAAAAATAAATAAAGGCCTGCAGCGAATAGTTCTTTTAAACGCCTGGGGTCCAAGTTGATTTTGCGTATTAAACGCCTGGGCGATTAATTGGGGAAATACGGTAGCCTAAAAATGTTCAAAAACCTAATGGTAGTTCTTTGTAGCCAGTAACCACCAAAATCAAAGAATGGAGACAAGACCAAAAAACAAAATAAAATCTGTCTGTATAAGGTCATGGACAAGACATACATTTTAAAACTCAAAACTCTATTTTTGGCAGGTAGATGATTCTGTCTACCAGCCAGACAGGTGGCCTAAAAAGTTGGTTTTGAAGATTACAAATATAAAGAATTTGATGTAGCACAGAAAAGATTCGCTGACTGACTAAATATTACAATGATCCATTAATTGTTTGAGTCATTTATCAAGAAAAAAAACAGTTTCACTGAGACAGTCTTATTTATTTCTGTTCATATTGTTATAAAATTCATGTTTTGGTGTTTCTGGCAGATCTCTCTACGGGCTCTGATCAATTCCCATGACTCTGTGTAATTATTTGAGTAGTTTCCCTCATCATCTTAAGACACAATGAGTGACTGGGCAAGCATTCAGTGTCTGGCTCAAAGGTACTTGGACAGGCAGGGACTGACAGTGTGGGGACCATCTCTTTAGCCACTGAAAGTTTACTGCAGGGCTGATGACCTCATCAAATTCTACTTTGCAATGGGATTTAGTAACAAGGAAATCCTGCTGATTGGAGCCCAGAATCACCAGATTGTTTTTTTCTGAATCGGTCACAGCAATGTCTCTTCAGAGTCCAGATGCTGATGAGAAGATTGTGATTCTGTGTGAAAATCACCTGGATTTCCTTCTCACTAAAGAAAACGATTTTTCCAAGTTTTTTTTTCTTGTAAATTTGTGAGTTTCTAATCTCAGAATTTTCAAGTTTTCTTTCTCATAAATTTGTCAGTTTCTCATAAACTTACCAGTTTAATCTGAAAAAATTCTTCTTGGAATATTACCCCCCTTGCCCCGGCCGCATAATTCTTTTTTATCCCTACAGTGACCTTAGTATGCCATGGTAGTATTGTTATTGACTGATCTTGGAAAAAAAAAAAATGAAAGAAAGATCAGCGATCAGGATCGGGCAGAAAATCCTGATTGGAGCGTCCCTGTAAGTAAGGTAAGGCTACTTCCATCACTGCTACAGTTTCTGTGGAGAAAAATGTCTGAACCCTCCACATCTAATGGAGAAAATGTTTGACACAAGACATCAAATATATTTTGACTGACTCCTATGAAGTCACCTGCTTGATAAACTGTATTCTCCAACTCCGAAAAAATGCCCTCACTTTGTGGAAAGCAAGCGAGTCAAACTGATGCAAGCGTCATGTCTGAGGTTTGACCTGTACCTGATTTGGCTTTGGGCTGTCTCCTGAACAGGTTCACCGTCCCCAGATCACCGATGTCTGGGGCTTGTTTCTGGATGGACACCTGAGGACAGATGATGATATCTTGTTAGAATACCATAATTACAACTTTACCTCTTCAAATCAAGACAGTAAAATCCCCACAATCTTGCACACAGATGTCTGTTCTTGTTAACTGTTAAAAATAAATAAATGAATAGAATCAGAATCTCGATCCATACATCTATCCAATCTCATTTTTGTTACAAGAGACTTTTAAGTTTAAGTCAAGCACTTGATATGCTATATTGTCTGTTTAAAGTCCTGTTTAGATGCCAAGCACCTCACATTTTTTTTTACTTGAGCATCTAAGAGTGCAATAAATATTTTAGTTGAAAAAGTAAAAATCGTGTGAAAGAATTGTGATCTCAATTCTTAGAGAGGGAAATTGTGGTTCACATTTCAGCAAGAATTGCGCAGCCCTAGTCACCTGCACACCAAATGTCTTCAGATCGATGTCTTTTTGTTCTTAATTTTTCCTAACCTATACTGCAAAGGATCAGACTCTTCCTAACGTAACACAGAGAGGGTATTAGATCATAAGGTCAGTAAGAAGAACATGCAGTGAACACTGCATCTCCAATTAACAGTAAATCCCTGTACCTTGCCTTCATGTAAGCAGAGTCTTTTTTAACTTTTAGGCCATTTTGTTCATCAGCTCTCAATTTCTCCAGATGTGTGTTCGTTCACTCAGGGGGTTTCCCTCACAACTCACACAAGCTGTTCTCACACAATGACACAGTCAGTTGAAAAGGTGGGTAATCCATAAAATAAGAGTCATCTGATTTTATGTTTTACTTGCACTTTTATTTAACATTGTTTTATCCATCAAGCAGAGCCATGTGGCCCGTCTCACCTTAATGTAAGCAGATCCCTCCAGATCACTGGGGATCTGGACGTCCAGGGGGCAGTAGTCCTCTGGGATCTTTTTGTCCAGGTCGATGTCTGTGTTCTTGATCACCTCAAATGTGCCTTGGTGAGGAAACAAGGAGCCTGCAGGGACAAAAGAGTCAAAAACAGATACAGTGTCACATAACAATGAAGCAGTCACATGTCTGCTGGTTTGGATGGTAAACAAGATGAATGGTACATTTGACTTTGGTTAACAAAGAGTTTCACAGTCCAAAAGCCAAGGCTGCACACAGACCTACATGTAAAAAGGTCAGTTTAGAAGTTACTTTGTTGTGTCTTCTGTGTTTGTAGGCCAATCACAAATCAACTGGAGTATATAAACAAACACAGGATGAACTCACAGGTAGCTCATTTATTGGACAGTTTTGGTGATTTGTCATCCTACATCAAACAAATCTGATCCGGGTTCCTGCTACTTTAGCCAAGCATGATGATTGTCAGTGGTTGTTCATCATCAGTTATATTCTCTGGTGTTCTTACCAGTTACAAACAGAAGGAAAAATGAATTAATTTGAGTAATAGTCAAGACTGCCGTTTACCCTTGCTTCTTTAGACTTTCCAAACATGAATATCTGCTGCTATCAGATGCAAGTGTCCATCTTGTTGCACTTAATAAGGCATTGTTTTAGCAAGTTGATTCAGATTAAATTTTCATTCCCAATAAACTGCTCTTTACGTTCATTTAGAAAAAGACTGACACTCGTTAATTCAGGCATACTCTCGGTGAAATTTCTTTGTTGGCACCTCAGTTTGAATGGCACGCGGACAAACAAACCAAAATAACAGCACTAAGTGCTCAAAACATTTATTTATATAGTGACCTATTTAAATCCACTGGTTAACTCATAACACCCATGAAGCAACCATGTTATATAAAAAGCCCTTTATGAAGAACATTATTTTATACACACACACGGGGCTTTCCCACCTGCACTACGGTAGCTGAGGTCCCCTAGGATCTTGTCTCCGACTTTACGTAGCTTCCACTGTGAGCGGAGGCGCAGCAGCTCGGAGTTGAAGTCCCTCTGCCTCCTGTTCTCCTGGTTCTCTGCCACTGACTTACTCAGCTTCTCCGCTCCCTTCAGCAAGAGCTGCGCAGCCGTGGCCAAAGACTTCTTCTTACTGATCAACTGGAAAACCTGTGGCGTCTGAAGAGCAAGGAAAAGTGGTTAGGGTGTGTATAAAAGCACTAAATACCATATGCAAGGAAAGGTGCATGTATTTTTTTGAGAAACTGAACAAGATGGTCATCATATCTGACGATATTCTCCATGTTCTCATGTGTTTCTGTAGGTTCGTTAATCCATTCTACCTTGCTGGCTGCCGGGTCCTGAGACACCGGGTCTAAGGCCATGTACTTCTTCTCCTTCACCACGCTCAGCACATCATACAACACACACATCTCTGTCAGGGAGCTGCGCAGGTTGTTGCGTACCGAGTCCCACGGCCAGAGCGACGGCTGGAACTTCACTGTGCCTGACCACAGGAACGACAAATTAGGTTTTAATTACCAGAAAAATCTAATCCATCTGAGTTCCATTATATGATGCGCTTTATTTTCCCATTCTCTCCTCATTCAGCCAGCTTCAGATTCATGCAACTACACACATTCATGCTTCAGCTCCACTGCAGCAGTAAGGGAATGTCTGTCTTGCTCAACAGACCTGGGCAGCAAATGCTGAGGAGGAAGAGAAGACTCTTGTTCACTTCACTTTCTATTTTCTCTAATACAACATTAAGATATTTAGTTTAAATCTGATCTATGCAGAAACCCTTACTGCTCTGTGAAGCTGAAGGCAAATTCCCACATCTGTGGACGATAAAGATTATCTGTCTATCTAAATTCTCTCTCACCTTCCTCCTCCTCCGGCTCCTGCTTGCCCCACTCGCGGTCCCTGGCATCACCCTCGGTTCCCTCCTCCTCGGAGTCGGAGCCCTGGCCAAAGTCGATCCTCTGGGCCATCTTGGCCAGGTTCTGGGACATGGACAGCGGGGGGACATACGTTTCAGTCCCATCCAGGGCCACCTCCTGCACCTGCTTCTCACAGGATGACTCGATGCTGACCCGCACCGCTGGACCGCCTGACATGATGATGATGCTGGGATGAGGAGGAAGAGGAGAGTCACACATGCAGCTCAACATCCTGATACTATACAGCAGAATACTCAGACTATTTAATACCTGTTGCACTGTGTCTAAAAATTGCATCAACTTAAATTTTATATTCTAAGAATCTTTTCTGACTAATTATTAAAACTGAAATTAAGAGTTAAATATCTCTCATAAGTGCCCGTTTTACTTATAACTATTAATTAGCCTATATAACTATTTCACTGTGCAATAATTTATACCCATACAACTTTACAACAATTCAACAGTGCAATATCCTCGTACATATATGGAGTATGTAGGTTTACTTTTTACATATGCTCAGTTTCTTATTTCTGTATTTACTGAAGCAACATTTTGTAGGATTAACGCTCATATTTAGACATAGGGGAGACCGGGGATAGCTGTAACAAAGGGATAGTTGTAACACTCTCAATTTGACCAATCAGAAACGAGCTGTGGTGATGTCATCAATACAGTCCATACCCACTTACAAATAGAGCTCACTGGTGAAGCCTCATGTCTCTGAGTTGAAAACTGTCAACTGAGCCAAAAAACGCTTACATAAGCTCAAGTAGCAGTTTCTCTAGTTTAATTTGTGCTAGCTTTAAAGCTAAATGTTAAAAAATGTTAGCTTTTTAATGGCTGCCTGGCATGGGGAGTGTTGTAACGGTTCTTCACCTATCTAATTAAACATATGTATTATGCCTTAGGCAGTTTGCTTAGTTAATAGTTACTTACTAAGTACTTCTGCACCTTAAAAACACAGTTCAAAAGTGTTTTGTTTATTGCTCAATAGACAGTACAACTGTTCAAAAGCCTTTTAGTACTTACTAAGTACTTAGTGCAGCTTGGCACCACACTGTTCAAAAGTGGTTTGTTGATTGTTCCACAGATCTCCAAGTGTTCAAATGCTTTTTCACATTAACCTGTTTCAGGCTATAAAACACACACACACAACACAAACCACTTTATACTTTATTATTCTTTATTTTATATTATATAAATGTATTTATTTTATTGTATTTATTTTTTATTGTATTTAACTTATACTTTTTATTTATTTTATCATTATTATTTTTGTAGTCTTTCAAGTTTATGGTTCCTTCTTTATTATTCATCAATGTGCTTCCACACATTTATTAGTGTGGATCTTTTTTAAGCATAATAATCCAATTGTAAAATTCATCCCCAAGTAGTGTTACAACTCACCCCGGTACTGGGGTAGGTTGTAACAACATACCTCTTTGCATTTGACATTAATTTACATAATCTGTGATGGTGTAGTAGAAGTCCAAGTGTATGTCATTTATAGCAGACAAATATGGGTACCGCATGTCAAAATTTGAGATCTCTAGCACAAAGAACCACTGAGTTACACTTGTTCAAACAAAAAGTGTTACTATCATCCCCGGTCTCCCCTAATGCACACAGTTCTTTTACCACTTTCTACATGATGCACATCTTTTTTTTCACATTTCTATAGTTGAATTTAATAATTTAATTTAATTTAATAGTTCAATTTATAGTGCAACTTAATTCTTCTCTTGATAATTTGAGCAGCTGCCCCAATTTCTCCTCAGGGATATTGTTAAATATTGATAATAAAATTTAACACATAGTTAGAGATAGACACTGCGTACTGACTTGGTGTTGGTTTTGTTTGGCTTGTTAATGTTCACTGTAAGTTACGATGCTACCAACAGAACGAACTTGCTGCTAACTAGCAAAACATTTGACCACGGATGTGTTCAAGATTTGCTCTGTATTGACTACTTGTAGCTAACTGAACTAGCTAGCAGCAGCTCCATGCTACCCTTTATGGACATCAGGAATAAACTATCAGCCAAAACTAGGATAACAATTAATCCATTGCCTGTGTATATTTTACCTCGCTGATGTTCAGTCGACAGTCACGTCTGTGCCCGATAATATCTGGAAAACAAAAATGTAGCTTGTGAACGTCAATCTCTGCTAGCACAGAGAGAAGAAACGACGTGAATGGACTTCTTCGTTCATTTCTATGCACAGGAACAAAGACTGTGCATTCTGCTGCCCCTAGTGGACAAACGCCACAAACTTGATGACCCCAAAGATCCTTGTTTAGGGGTAGTTTTCGCTCTCACAGCTTAAACTTCAAAATTACATACTCATTATTTTTTATGTAAGTTATTTTTTCAATTTGTGTAACTTTTCTTTGTGTAAATACTGCGTGAAAAACAGCGTGCGTATGTTTGTGAGGTAAATATCTTATATAGGAGGAACGGGCCAGGCGGGCAGTTTAAACAACCGGATGTGACGTTTTCGGCAAAAAAACGAGCACTTGTTGGCATGGATGTCGGATGATAAACAAAACTTTAACGCTTGGTTTAGCCTTCACTTGGAGCATTCTCTGGTAGTGGTAGCGATATATTATGCGTTTCCGATTTATGTTTTAAAATGTTTTAAAACGTCAGCGTAACGAACGTCGGACAATGAGAGCGCGACACTGCATTTCGTTGTTCTGCTCGACAGTTAGCATATGCTAGCTAGCAGGCTCAGCTAACCGTGAGTGAGCTGCTGTTCTCTCATTGTTTTTGCGAAATATGATTAAAAATGAAGAGAAAAGTGGCCACATTAAGACTGAGTCCTAACGAAGAGGCTCGGCTTATACGAGAGGAGCAGGAGAGGAGGAGAAAGCTGCGAATACTGCAGGTAAGTCAGCTCTGTGACTATGAAGTGGTTTTAGTTGATAGATTGATAGATAGATAGATAGATGTGCTTTGCTGATCCCAAATTGGGAAACTATTGTGTTACAGCAGCAGATTGTCCAGACAAAAACATAAATAACAAGATAAATAAAATGCAAAAATCAATGCAAAAAATATAAGAAAAACCCCATGTATACCCTATACGAGTGATGCAAAATCAAATATACTAAAATATATCTATAGAATATCCATAGACGTTTCACCTTTGAACCTTTGTGTGGACTATATGTGTCCTGAAATATGTGTGTACATTTATAAATATTTATCTAAATATTTAATAGAGTAATGGTATATTAGCAGACCCAAATAATATAATAAATATACAATGTCACATAGGATGGCATACAATATTCTAATGCAGTGACATAACGTAGGAGTATAAATATGTGCAATTCACCATGAAGATTGTTGTGGTTGCTGTAAGAGCAAAACTGAGAGTAGTGCAGCTGAGACAGAAACTGCGGCGCTGAGAGTTGTGAGGGCTCTCCATTAAACAGAGCGGAGGTGTTGTAGAGAGTTACATTCCTGTAGCTGACCTTAGGACAGCGAACTTGTTTCTTCCTCGTCATGTCAGTATTTCTTTTTGTGTTTTTTAAATTTTGTTTGGCACCTGGCCAAGTTTAACTGACCTGCTATTTCAATTTGTTACAGCCAGGATTGTAACTGCCAGATATCTCCATCATGATAAGATATGACTATGAGTTCACATTTATTTGAAATTTTAAGTGTAGCAACAGTGAAATTTGAACATTCTTCAAAAAACAGCATAATAACGCCAACTGGATGTAGAAAATGTAGTTACTTCACAAAGTATTTTATTGATCAGAACAGAACAATTACTGTCTTAGGCCAACTCTAACCCTAAATTTGATATCATCTATATCTTTGCCTTTTGAGATATCAATATCATGCATGTTGATATCTAAGTAACAATATGATAATGATATACTGTTGAGCTCTAGTGTGTGTGTGTTTGTGTGTGTGTGTGTGTGTGTGTGTGTGTGTGTGTGTAGGTGCGGGAGCAGCAGCGGAGCATCTCACTGCAGATCCGCAGGGAGGTGGAGCGGAGGCGGCAGCAGGAGCTGCAGAGCCTGGAGGAGCAGCTGAGGGAGGACTGGGAGCGACAGCACCAAGAGAAACTCCTCAAACTGCAGAGGCAGTACCAGGAGAATCTGCAGCTGCTCGGACAGGGACACAGGAGCGCTAAAGAAAATGTAAGTAAACAGGACAGTTGACAGAAGCAGAGAGGAGGCCTCCTTCCTGTTCGAATTGCTAGACTTGTTGATTATGTGACATAATCAAAATCCCAGGTAGTTAGAGGGGAATAATTGAATATATAAATCATGTCTTGAATTATCAATTTACTACCTTGGTGCAAGGGGTGAGAATCACTGGGCAACTGGCGATTTGATACTATCAAAATATTTTACCAATAATGGTATCACGATACAGGAAATTCTGCAATTATAAGGTAACAACCTATGATACATCACAATATCTAATTGAAGAAAAAAAAATGCCCCCGAAAAGGCAAAATAACTTTCCTATAAGCAAAAGCAGTCGTGTTTTTCAGTGTTTTAATCTTCACAGTGACTCCAACGTGAACATGACAGAACAGTTCCAGTTAAAATACCCAAAGACAGGAACAAATATGTCTCACAGGAACTCAAATGGAAATCTCTGCAAAGATGTTGAAAATTCCAAATTGATATTTGGCACAAGTGTATCGATAATACTGTATATCACAAGAGCCAATATTGTGATATATCGTATTGTCCCACCTCAACTAGGTGCAGCCCATGTGCTGCCATTAAAATTTAAACAAGTAGTACTGAAACAATTAGTCCATTACTGAGCCCTCATCATTATTTTTGAGACTTTATGGAGGAATTTATTAATTGAATGACAAAAAAATAATCAAAAGGTTAACCCTCCCGCTTCCTTCGTCTCCGGGTCCCACTGACCCGCTCCCTTTTCACTCCGCTCCTTTTTGCTCCCGGAGCGAAAAGGAAGTGGGTCAGTGGGACCCGGCGACAAAGGAAGCGGGAGGGTCAATTACAATAATCACTAATTTGCAACCCTGTAAATAAGTAAAATTACAGTAGTAGCATATATGCACTTGATTGACTTTATATTTGCAATTTTCTTACTTAACACCATCCAACAAATTGATGCTGAAATAACTAGTAACCAGCATTTGTTGAATAAAATGCAAGACCATAGACTCTGCAAGACATGTATTTTTCATGTCCCTGAAACGTGGTGTCCTGTTGGACATGGATAAAGGAAATCATTTGGCTGTGAAGAGATAACTACTGTGTTTCCATTGGACGGGCTTTCTGTAGAGTATGGCTAGGGGAGACAAGACAACACACTCTCATGATGCACTGGAACGGAATCCAGGATTTATTCAGCACTTGGCCAGAGAGTGGTTGCGCTGTTAGTAAATCTGAAGCTGCCTTTACTTAATATTTTCTGTTTTTATTTTTCCATTACAAAAGGAGCCTGACTGGGCTGCTATAGGTCAGAGAAAGGAGGAGAATAATGCCAAAGCAGAGGAGCGTTACAGAGAAGCCCTGAAGGAGCTCAAATCACAGAGGAAGAAAGACCATGAAGAACAAAAACGGTGAGCAGCATCACAAACGTTATATTGAATGTTGGTAATTTCATTTAATTTCAGTGAAATGAGCATTGTGTCTATTCTGTTTCTTTTTTTCAAAGTTCCATCAATGCCAGGAAAAAGGCACTGCAGGTAGAAAAGGAAAGATCTGCAAAAATAGCCAGCCTCCCGCTGCCTCCCCCAAGTACTATTGAGGTGATTTTTTTCTCTCAGTTTCCTGTCCAGTGAGAATGTATCAAACCGATATAATGGTATATCATATAATGGTTGGATACCATTAAAAGCCTTGTTGACTGCTCTTAGTTAACTGGGATTTGCAAACTCAGATTTCAAGTTACAGTCAAGATTAAATCTGGGAAATTAGACTTAGACAAAACTTTATTGTCATTTTACAATTACACTGTAATAGTTCTCATTGAAAACAAAATTTCGTTGCATTTGGCTCAGAGTGGTTCAAAATGTGTGAAGATTTCAGTCAGGGCAGGATCTTAACAATGCTTGTTGTGTAGATCCAAAAATAGTATCTGTTATTTCTGAGTTACTGGACATGAGAGCAATTGTCCAGCACTATCAAGGTGCTGTGATATTTGTGTCTGAATCTTTTACCAGCCGAACTTCTCACCTCCAACTTGCACCTCACCTCACTCACCTCCTACAGCATGAGCTTTCAAATCCAGGCATTTTGGGTGCAATCAGCGTCATGCTGTCTTCTCTTATTCAAACAGAGCATTGAGCACAAGAGAGCACATATAGTGACGAGATCAGATGTGAGCACTTTTTCTGCAACACACTACCACATGCCTGAGGCTGCCGTGGACAGGGAGGTGGACTCTGCACAGGTAACTGACTGCAGTGAGACTCCTGCACACTCAGCCCTTTGTCTGTTCCCTGTGATGTGAATTATACAGTAAGTCTAATCTGTTGCTGTGTCTGCAGCTGAATGCGCAGGAGGCAGCAGAGCAGGAGGTCAGGAGGCTGCAGGAGCTGGGCAGGGAGGCAGAACAGGAGAGGGAGGAGCAGCTGGAGAAGGCTCGACTCAGAGGGAAACACGCTCTGAGGAGAGAGCTGCTCATGCAGGTTTAGTACTGACATGCAGTTTTGAAGGCTGATTTATGTTTGTGTGTCAAATCTAAAGGCCGGATTATGCTTCTGTGTATGGGGGTTGTGCGAAGCACGCATTTCCTACGCAGCGCGTGTGTGTCCAACATACTTCTGCGAAACACACTGAGCAATTCTCCGCCCACCAACGTAGACCCTGTGACGTATAGTCGCTGCTCTTCCTGTTGTTGTGCCATGACAAGTCGTATAGGTGCGGGTACTTGCGCACCTCCTTGACCAGATCCAGCATTCTCCAAAGTTTTCAAACACAACCGATGAGTCAAGACACAACAGTTGTTTTAAAAATGGCGCTGCCGGCCGGCACAACAGCAGGATGTGATGCCGGTTGCAACTAAATGCCGGAAATGATGTACTTCGGCGGACCAATCACAGCTCTTGCGGGGCTGCGTAGGGTCCGCGTAGTTACAATTTTTGGGAGGCGCGCGGCAAGGCTCTGCAGCAGTCGCACAACCCCCGTAAGCTTTGCACAACCCCCGTACGTTCTTCTTACGCAGAAGCATAATTCAGCCTTAACAATCATAATAATTTACAGATGAAGTTTCATACAAATGAACTATATTCATTCATTTGCATGCATGCACTCCAGGCTACTTTCATATCATGATAGCCTTGTATAGTCAATCATCAAATTACGTGCTTATTCCAGTTTTTTGTAAGGTGACTGTAAAGGTTCTTTACTTCGATTCACCCACTACAATTTTACATAGTGTACTTTTAAGCCAAATTTCATTGTTTAGTTACATAGATGACCCTTTAGACACATTATCTTGCAAAAATAAAAACAAGGCTACTTCCAGTTGATTGACTGATTGATTCCCTGGTCAACCAAAGTGTTAGATCTTTTTAATTACTTTCTGTCAGAATGCATAAGTCAAGTCATTCACTAATGCCCCTTTTCCACTAGTACCTACTCAGCTCGACTCGGCTCGACTCTACTCGCCTCGACATGGTTTAGGTGGTTTTCCATTCCAATTGAGTACCAGCTCACCGTGGATGGAGTCGTCATAGCAAGGTGGCTCACTGTCCAGCTCCCTCTGGATTCTTTGGGCCGCCACCAAGCACAGAAAAGTCTCCACCTCTTCATTTGACCACGGTACCGGTTTGCTTGCCATTTTCCGACTTTGCCAACTTCAGCGATGATCAATGCGCACGGAGCGTTTTTTTTTTTTTTTTAATGCTGGGTTTGGTTTTCATGCAGGAGTTGCGTTGCGTTTACGTCACATTTCAGCTCGACTCAGCTCGCTTGGAACCCCGGCTGAGTAGGTCCCAAAATACTATCTGCTACCAGGTACTACCACCTAACGGAAAAGCTTACAAACCGAGTGGAGTCGAGCTGAGTCAATCCGAGTAGATACTAGTGGAAAAGGGCCATAATAACTAATTGAAAGTGACAAAATTGTACTTTCACAAAAGTTTTTTTTTCAAGTGGGCTAAAAAACATGACATATAAGCATATATAATTGATAGAAAGCCAACAGCACCAAGTCACAGCTGAGTTAGTTAGAATGAGCACCTGGCATTGCACAATCCTAGAAAAGAGTGTAAAAGTAAAGTATTTAAAACAATCTGCCCCCCTCAGGACCGTGAGCGCCTCCTGGTGGAGCTGGAGCACATGCAACAGACAGACCTGCTGAGGAGGCGACAGCAGGTTTCCCAGATGCCAGCTCAGATCTTCCAGCCGCTCTACAAGAGACAGCAGATGAGGGAGGACTACCAGAGGGAGATGGAGTTTGCCTTTGAGGACATGTACACTGGAGAGAGGAGTAAGAATTATATATTACTGCAGAATTAGCATTAAGCCATTCTTATCTGAATACTTTTATTATGATGAAATCACTATTTTGAAACAGTGGGCTTTTATTTTATTTGTGTTTTTTCAGGGAAGTACAGTTAATTGACAATGTTTTGTTCATCTCCCATCTTCTCCACTTGTATTGGTATGGGCTCCCTGTGAGACTTCACTGCTGAATCAACATTTTGTAATTTGTCAACAAGAATGTTTCCTCTTACAGTGCTGTCTTTAGTGTGTCAGAGAGAAAGACAAATGCTAATGGTAAGAGATCAGACTCCAAAGTGATGTCGTCAAACTTCTTTAGTTTGACTAGCAGCCAAAAAAACAACAACAAAGTATTAACTTTACAATGATATGAACAGAGAAAAGTAGCACTATCTTAGCCTCTTAGGGCAGCTTTAATCAACAAATGTTTGGCATTGTTACTTGATAAATGGCAAAAGTTGTTCATCCAACTTATAATCAATTCATTTTTTGTCGATCAGCTAATTGATCAATTGATTAATCATTTCAACATTGGTTTGTTGATACTAGTAACCAGAAAATGAACAAGCTACAGGACATTCAACATTTGACTGCAAATATTGATACTACAGTATTAATTGAGCAGTTTCCTGGTCTACTTTATTCCTTCTTCGTAATATGTAGTTGCCAGGGCTGTGCTAAATTAGCATATCCCTAATACATATCAAGACTCAGTCAGTAAGAAGCAAAACATGGAGACACCAGGCAGCTGAGATTTGGACATGAATACTGTAATATGCAGGATTTGCACGCAAAATCAAGTGAATATGCATTATTGTTGCACCAAAGCATAATGGAAAACTTTTTTCAAGTTTAAAAAATAATTTGCTTTAAAAAAAAACAAAACAAAACGTAAAAACAGCATATTTTGTTCTCTGTGGGCCTTTCTTGGAGCTGAAATGCTGTATCAAAGTTTCTTTCGTTTAACCAATATATATTTTATAATAAATAGCTGTGGTACTAAATCCTATGTGGGACATTGTCAACATATAATATTAGTGTGCATTGTGATGCATATTGTATCATTATGCGTATTGTATCGTCAAGTTGTTCAAGTCAAGTCAAGTCAAGTTTATTTCATCCATTAAAATGGAAATTACAGCGCTTATACCCACCATCATGCCCCCACAAGACCTCAGTTTAAAAGTAAATACTGCGTGCGTGCCTATGGTTACAGGCCTAGTTAATACATTAACATCAAATTCGCACACACAAAGAAAAAAAAAGATCAATTAACATTAAGTACTCTCATAAGACTAAAAAAGTTCTCCAAATGTACGTTTAAAGTGCTTGTTGTGCTGCCTAACCGCTTGAGGTATTAAGAAAGAGCATACCGCTTAGTGTGTGTCACTGGTGGCCTTAACCGGCCACTATCCATAACCTTGCTGCTCAAGCAAGTATGAAGAGGGTGATGAGAGTCCTGCATAATCTTAGATGTCAGTTTTTCCAAGCGGTCATAGTACACTCGATCCACTGTAGTTGTCTGCCCAACCATTCTGCCTGCCCTTTTGTTCAGTTTATCAATCCTACTCTTGTCAGTGACCCCCACATTCCCACCCCAGCCCACAACACAATAGCTCCACACACTGCATATAACGGACATAAAAAACATTTCCAGTACATCAGGATTTACATGAAAAGACTGTAACTTCCTCATGCAGTAAAGTTGTGGACTCAGTTTGTCCAGCAGTGATGTAATATGGTCAGACCATGTCAACTTATCATTAAAAACGACTCCCAGGTATTTGGATGTATTCACACTTTCTACAACAGTGCCTTTAATTTCCACTGCGTCAGTTGCCCTCTTGTTTCTCCTAAAATCAATCACTAGTTCTTTTGTTTTCTTGACATTGAGCTCCAGGAAATGACTTTCACAATAATCCACAAAAGCTTTAATCTCATTTCTGTAGTAACTATCATTGTCATCTTCAATTAGACCTAGTAATGCGGTATCATTCGCAAATTTCACTACTTGGCAACCTGCATGCTGTGAGCGGTAATCCGCTGTGTAAATGGTGAATAGGAATGGTGATAGGACTGTACCTTGGGGAGAACCTGTATTTGTAATGATTTTCTCTGACTTAATACTTGAATTTAACCTTGAATTTTACCCAGGCCTAGTAGCTGCATGTCGGCACTGTATGGTGTGACCTAGTGGATATATCTAGCTTATGAGTGACTGTAGCCTCCTAAAGCCTCATGTATGTCTCATGTCAGGGTTTAAAGGTGACCTGATGGTGCAGCTGGTCCCAGAGCCACTGCCAGCCCCGTCCACAGGCAGCCAAGACCAAGAGCTGGACGTCACCTTGGATGACGCTGTCACACCAGGAACAGAAAACACACAGCAGGACACAGAGCAAGAAGCAGGAAGCACTGAGCAGGAAACATCTGCACAAGGTTGACAGGAGACACCGAGCACCTCAAATCTGAATTGATCAGTTGTGTGGAGTTGTTTCAAGACTGTGTTGAACATTTTATATAAGCCTCTTGCACTTCAAACTTTTTTTCATCAGGTATTACTGTAGCAAGTACAACCCTCTATCTGCCCTGAAAACAAGATAACTGAGGCAACTTTGCGGTAGTTATCTATCATAGTTGATGATCTTTGATGAGTTTGGGTGTATTTCCATTTCTTGTAGCGGAGCCATCCAGAGCTGCTCCCAGACGGGCGTTGAAGAAACTTCTGGATCGCATCAGGAGCCAGAGAGAGCAGCAGAGTGGCGTCAGCGGCCGCGTGCCTGTAGCCGAGCCCCCAATAACCGTCACCAATGAGATCCCAGAGCGGGACATAAGCATCGACACAGGCTCTCTGATCAGTGAGGAGAGAGATGCACCGCAACCCACCAACCCTCCAGAGCCCTCCCACTCACCACCAGGTTAGATAGTTACTCAATAATGCTATTACGACTGTGGCTCTGCAAAGTTTACATACAAACGTGTTGCTGCACAGGTAATCAGAAATAGTCTATACAGGGAGGACACCTCAAGGGGGCGACATAGAGCGCCAAAACTTGTCTAAACAGTGTCAAATGAACAGCGACAAATGGGACTTTTCCAGAAAATCAGCTCTCTAAATGATACAAATTTTCTTTACTGTGCAATACTTAAAACGACCAGATGCTGGTTAAGAAGGTGCACATTTCTATGTGCTTAGATGAATGAATTCTGGAACCATATAGGAAAAAAAAACTTTTTTTCATCTGGTTATGTAACCAGTCAACACCACTAATATTGGTGGAAATCTTATGAAATTGCCATAATTTTGCAGCTATGGATTTTACATCAGGCTATAATTATTGTGTCTTCATTTTAAATGTTGGACTATGTGGCAATAACAGTAATAGTGCTGTTACTGGTAAATATTTAGAATTAAATATAGTGATCATTTTATAGCAGTTAGCCCCATTGATCACCATATACAGGGTGACACAAAAAAATGGGAACTTTTTAACAATCCAGTAAAACCAAGAGTGATGGAAGAAAAATATTTTATTCATAGTAATTGAAACCTGAAAACATGCCATTTAAGAAACAATGATGGAATTTTAATTTTTTAAAAATTGTGCTGCCACTTGCTCATGTCTGCCAATACGCATTTCAAAAGTTCCCATTTTTTTGGGTCACCGTGTATTTTACTTTAGCAAGTGCTTAACACTGACCCTGGTGGCCAAAAGAATGTACTGCACTCTTTTTCTGTCAGAGCAGACAGCGGCCTTGTTTTGGCTTTCTCTCTCAATAGGCTTTGATCTAATTGTCAAATAAAATCACTTATGCTCATGCATTGTTTTGCCAGTTTTTTCAGCATGCAACTCTTGTTCTTTTCAAGGGAACGGGAAATACAATTTTCTGTGTACTGATTCCTGTGATCAGGTTCTCATATTTGTTTTCCTTTGAAAGATGAATATTTTGTGTTTTTCTTTTGTTTAATCTACCCAGCGCTGGAGGCGACAGAGGAGAGTATTGTGGCAGGCACTCTGCTTCTTCCTGATGTGCTCGCCTACAGGATCCAAGAGTTTGAGGAAGAGCGTAAGAAGAGGGTGTGTCTTCAATGCTTCTCAGAATACAGTACAATAGAATAGGAAGCGTTTATTGACATTGTACAAGTACACAAAATTAGGAATGCATGCCCCTGGTCAGTGCAATTAATGAGATAATTTAAAGGGAGACACCAAGCACATATTCAATAAACATGAAAAGAGAGCCAAGAGCTGCAGCATCCATGTGCATCAACATCCTCAGAAGACAAAGATCTGAGTTTTGTGTACATGTTTATATATATAGACAGAACATAACATAATCTATTCGTGTACTGGGTGGAGGATCTGGGGAGGGGGTGCAAGAGAAGCTGAAATACTGTATCAAGCCATTTCTATTTCCATCCTCTCAATGTTAGGGTTGCAAAATTCTATGAATTTTCAAATGGAAACTTTCCATGGGAATTAATGGAAATATATGGGAATTAATGGGAATACACTATAAAATTGCAGGTTAGCCTATAACAGGGAACTTAAATGTAGTTGAAAGAAACATTTTGCAGCATAGTCTGGATTAAAACAACCAAATTTAATGCAAATTCAGTTGAATTTCCACCCTGCTCTGTGCATTCCTCCATCACATGCACAGAAAAATGCAAAAACCAGAGGCTCGAGAGGCTCTTTGTTTTTGTTTGTTTGTTTGTTTTGTGGGGGCATAGGGGATATGTTTATTTTATTCAACATTGATGTTTTTTATTGTTCAGTGAAATAATTGATTAAAGTTGTACTCACATATAAATCAAAGTAAAAAATGTCATGTTATTTTTTTGAAATTTGTAATACTGTGCATGTATGTCTGCTTATGAAAAAACAAAATTTCCAAAATTACACGGCGTAACTTCCCATGGAAAGTTTCCGGAAAGTGTCTGGAAATTGACTGGAAATTTTCCGCCTCTTTGCAACCCTACTCAGTGTGTACTAAGCAGAATTGTTGTTTCAACTTGATCTTTTGTTTTAAATCTTATTTTTTTTTTTTTAAATAGCAATGCATTTAAAGTCAAAATTGCCAAGTGCCCCTGATTATTTAGCAAAGTGACGGGCAGTTTTGTTTCACACAGAAAGACAAGGTATCGATTGTTGTTGGGCAGCTTGTAATGCCTGAGTTTTCACTTTCTGGCCTAATTGCAAAGTCTACATCTTAAAAAGAGTGGATACCACCAGTTTATTTTTGAAGTTATAAGATCTACCAGGAGACTAAGCTGAGACATCAGCTTTTTAGGTAAGGTATTAAGATTTTTGGCTTTGTGAATTCAGTATTGACTGAATCGACTTCTAAATTTTCCTGTGTTTTGTCTTTCTGTTCAGGAAGAGGAGCTTGAGAGGGAGAAGCAGCAGCAGATGGCATTACTCCAGGAACTGGAGGAGCAGAAGGACAGGCTGGAGCAAATGCTGCTTGAGGCCCAGCAGGACAGAGAGACCTTGAAGGCTGCTGTGACACAGGAATTGCCTGTCTGCAACCAGGGTGCCACCTCTGTCACCCCTGGTCTCGCCACTGAGGTTAGGGCCTCACAAAGTTTCACTACTCCTCTCCTTATTTGACTTTTTTTGGTGTGCAGGGAATGAAGATCAGAGAAGGAAGGATTTGTTTCCATCCTTTGAGCAGGCTTGATTTCTGATCCCTTGCTGCCTGGTTTGGATGAAACTTGAGAACGGTGGATTCTGACACTGTATTGCATCTTGAATACAAACCTGATTGTTCCACCACAGCACCACCACCAGGCCAACAGGGCCCCAAATTTCAAGCTCAGTATCTCAGCCAATGGCAGGTCAAATTCGATTAACCTTTGGGAAGTGATGTTTTTATATTGATATCTAGTATCAAATAAATTAAACTGATTTGCCCACCACTGTGTCACCAACAGGCCAAATAGTTTACAAGCCTCAAGCAGTGATGTCTTAGACACCAAACATCATGTATACCAAAAAACAAAAAAAGTAGAAACCCATGGTGACTTGCACCAGTTTGGGGGGATGCCATGGTCACTGTTCCTGCAACTGTTAACTCAAAAAGTTAAAAATATAAGAGTGTGTATCTAACATGCTGTGAGGGACCTATCTATATGTCCTATAGTCACCATTTACTTCCTCTTCTGGTAAAAGATTAAAACAAAACTTGTAAAACTTTGATGGGATCAAAGTTAGAAGGTATAACTTGTGATAAGAAATAGCTGGCTGTGTTGTTTTTTCCTCTTTGAAAATAAAATTTTGAGCCACTTTTAATCAGAATACATACCAATATCAGTGTTCCCGCAAAAGGCCAAAGTTGACTAAGACTTAGATTTCCTTTATTGTGTGTGGTCAGTCATGTATTATAATCATTTCAGTGATAAAGAACTTCTCAAACTAGCTTAGCTCTTTCAACAGCCAGATCCTGATGCAGGTGAAGAGGATCATACCAGAAGGATCAGAGAATACCAGCAGCGGCTTCTGGAACAGAACAGGTGTGTTACAAACAAGGAGTGAAGTACCTCTGGTTATGGTAGGTGATGTGTAAACTCACCAGCCACTTTCACTTCTTTACCATGTGGTTATTTCTTAGCATCAAACACAACCTCTTTCAAGCTGACATGTCAATGGAAGTGACCAACTTAACCACCCACAGTCAAAAGCGGTGACTGCTAATGTCATAGTTAATTAAAATTACTGGTAATTTCCCACCCTCTGTTCTGTATTTAAAGGCAGAATGAGTAGGATTTGCCGTTGCAATTTGTAAATACAACATTAAAAGTTTGCCCCTCCTCTCCAGCTAACCTAACTGCCAGCTGACACCTACTTGTCAGTCTACCTAAGTTTGTCCGCTTGGTGTTTCCCCACACAACATTTCTTTTTCTGCAGTCCGCATCAGTGATTTTTGTTGCGTTATCGATCTGGCACTGTGTGCTGTGAGTGGCTGGGAGCTACATACCCACTGCGCAAAGGCCAACAGCCAGAAGACTCCTGAGCTCAGCAAAACAAGAAAATCCAGGCAAAGGGCAGGGTCTCTGCAGCACACACTTGTAGTGGGTCATAAGTGACGATTGAGAGGGATTTTTTTTTGTTTTGTTTTGTTTTTGTATATAGTCTACACATTGTTTTTTTGTTTTTGTTTGTTTTTTAATTTATTTATAGGAAAATCCTACTCATTCTGCCTTTAAGTTACTTGATTGGATTTATCGTGCAGATGCCTTGCCTTATGCTTTTGTGCAGAAGTCAGCTTGTTTTATTATCAATTTTTGTTTTATTCCACTCACCACACGTTTATTTTAGGCTGCATAAGCGGTCCATGGAAGTGGCCCACCAGCGTCTGGAGGAATACCAACGAGCTCTTAGAATTCGTTACAATATGACCACCTCGTCATTTCCTCCCCCTGATGTGCCTGCAGGCCTTGTTCGCCCACCTCCACAGTGTGCCGAGAGTGCCTCACCTCTAGTGCCTCCTCTGCAGCTCCCCACAGTGCCAGTGTCAGTGCCTTTGCATGTTCCTGCTGCTCAGGCTAAACCGCAACCACCTGTGGAAACCCCTACAAGAGAATCTGAGAGTGTGGCTCACCCTCTGCCCGTTCCCAGTTTGGGCATTGATTCCAGGTCGCTGCCAGTGCAACGTGAATCCCCTTCAGACAGTTGTAGGGAGCAGAGACCAGGTGTCACTGCCTTCCTGACTGATAACATAATGGAGAGAGTGACACACCACCTTCCTGACAGAATGAAACCCTCCTCGCTGGCCCACAGACCTTTAACAACCCACTGCCCAGCCGCTAACGTCTCATTCCAGCCAAGTTCTGATCCCGTCCAGGCTATCAGCCCTCCTCCGCTGCCAGCCCAGGCCTCAGTGAAGTCTGGGATTTTATCACGTGGCTCCTTGCAATCAGAGTCGTCTGGGTCACTGGGCTCTAAAAAAGAGGACATGGCGAGGCAGAGGATGGAGCTGCTGGAGGCCCAAACGCGGCTGCAGGAGCAGAGGGAGGCGATGGAACAGCAGCAGAGGCAGAAGGAGGAGGAGAGGGAGCAGATGAGGAGGCAGAGGGAGGCTCTGCAGGCTCTTATCAGCACGGACACACAAGTGAACGACAAGATGGTAACTACTATGTTTACAGATTATATAAAGGATTGTGACTGTGATTTTTAACTTTTAGTAAATTTACTACAATTTCCCCACATTTTACATCCCAACAAATCATGGGGATGTGCTAACTATTTCACAACATATAATCAAAAGCCTTTGATTTTTAAATTTGAATATTTAGTTGTATCAGCCACTTCATAATGCTCTGCTTCTGTGCCTAACAAAGTCATCAACCATAATGAACCACAGAAATGATAACTGGCTGTGGAAAGCAAACATTTACTTTCTACTGGAGAAACAGTTTCACTCCTCCCCAATTTCAAAAAGTAATTAAAACACAACAATGCTGCTGCTTTTAGGAAAACTAATGTGAGGGCTTTATTACAGTGATAGAATACTGGTGTGAACAGTTTGAATTCTCTACAAGATCACTTTCACATTGTAGTGAAATGAATGAAAACCAATGGCTGGATAGAAGAGAGGAAAAATGATATTGGAGTTCTAAAATATGACTGATTACTTTTGGAAAAGAATAGTAGAAACATGAAGTTTATACATTATGTAGATATTACACTAAACATGCAGAATCTCTGGTATGGTCCTGTCATGTGCAGTGGAAAACTTGTAGCTTAGATTTCTCTACAATCCATTATCGTCCCCTTTTATTTTTTTATTTTTTTTTTTTTATTATGACCATTCTTTGACTTGTTTTTCTCCCTCTGACAGTGACCATGTTGAAGGTCAGTGTTGAAAATTTGCCAAATCTGAGGGCTTGGCCACTATTTGTCTCACATGCCCACGATTATGCTTTAAAACCTTTTTTTGTGTGTGTGTGTGTGTGTGTGTGTGTGGTGTGTGTGTGTGTGTGTGTGTGTGTGTGTGTGTGTGTGTGTGTGTGTGTGTGTGTGTGTGTGTGCGCGCGCGCGCGCGCGTGCACGTGCACGTGTGCCTGCGTGAGGGTACATATGTAGTTGTGTTGTGTGCCTTTTGTGTAAATGTGTGTTTTGTGTGTACTGAGCAATGATGTAAATTTATTGGACCTGATATATATTTACTTGAATTCATTTCATGATGGTTTCTACACTTGAACTGAGCTCAGTGCATTACTTCATATTCATTTTACTATGTCAGGTTAACGTACAGGAGTGTATTTAAGGGATTCTTGGGCGTTTTAGCTGTTGGCAAGACTGAAAATGCTAATACCACATGTTTATAGGAAGCAATTTTAAACAAAACACTCAATGGGGCAGGTTTGAGTTCTGTTGATGGTAAATAATCCATCCTGCTGTAGTGTTATTAACCAAGACATTGAGCCCCACAAAATCCAGGAGTGTTGTGCTTTATCTCACCCTGACCTCTGGAATCAGTCACATTTTTTCCTTAGGAGATGGGGTTTGTCAGCAGTGCTACAAAGCACCTTTTCTGTGTGTTTTATTTTTGCTACAGCCTGCTTCAGAGGTTCCAGGCAAAGCTCTGGTGTCAGAAGACATCGGTGAGACTCGCCTCAAACTGCTGGCGTCCCTATTGAGAGCCATAGAGGAGTCAAACGGAGGAACTTTATCACACCTGGAAGAAAACCAGGAACCAGACAGCACTGCACACCAAGAGCCATCCACTAGTGGTGAGACAAGATACTGACAATGGACATGTTGTTTTTTTCCTTTTGCTGACCTCCTATTTTCCTATATAAATCCAAAATGATCTGATTTCTTGTCTTTTTCCATGTTAATGTTTTTTTCATTGTTTGTCCTACCATCTTTTATGTGCTCAGTCATCCTGGTGGGGGATCCCTCTCTACCCGTAGGCTTACATATATTTTCCTGATAAGGTTTTCCTGGCAGTTTTTCCTTGTATGCTGTAGAGCACGAGTCAAACCATGTGCCATGGAGGGCTGAGAGGCAGCAGGTTTTCATGCAAACAAAAAACTCCACCAGGTGATTTCACTGATTAGTCCCTTCTCTCTGCCTGAAGGTGAGGCCATCAGTGAAATCACCTGCTGGAGTTTTGGTTTGGAATGAAAACCTGCAGCCTCTTGGCCCTCCATGGCACATGGTTTAACACATGTGCTGTAGAGAGATCGAAGGCTAAAGGTGCCGGGTACACAAGGCTATGTAGTTTAGGTGCAGTGTCCTTCGTTTTATGTGTCATGTTTGTTTCTCTTCTTTCCTGTCTTTGTTTTGTCTGACTCATTGTTGACTACTTAATTTTTGTTGGACTTATTTTTTTTTTTGCTCAGACTTCAATCAGTTTAATCTCAAATGCCAGTATTTTATTGAAGTCATACAGTAAATGTTTTGTTTTCCTGTTTAAGATGACACCGCCCACCAGAGTGATGCTGTTGTCACTCCCACCCCGTCATGTCTCCTCCCCTCCGGCTTGCACCTGCCTCCTCGGGCTCCAAAGCCGCCAGTGACCCGGGTCAGGCTGGGCATCATGACTGAACAACATGAACTGAGTGCCATCCAGGAAGTGGAGACACCAGTCAACACCAGCGCGGTCACAGGTCAGCTTGGTGAAATACACAGACATACACAGACAACTATTAACACTGCATGTCATTACGTACTGTTGTTGTGCTTCACTTTGGTGATGCAGGTATAACACAACTCTGAGTCACCTCTTGTAAGCTCCCCGGCTACAATAAATATTATGGCAGCAAACTTTATTTTTTCAAAACCCAATTAGTTGTATCAGATTACATTTTTGCATTTTACATTACAGTGCACATGCCCATCATAGCATTCATTCTTTTTTTTAAAGATATTTTTATTGAAGCATTTGTTGTTGTCACATAACACAGTAGTGTGTCAAGCAAAATGAAAATGCATAAAGAAAAATACAGTAACGAAACAGAGCCAAACAAAACTAAGAATCTGTTTTGTATGTTTTACATACTTTGAATACTAAGCGAACCAGGGTCCAAAATTAACTTTTGGCTCATCTACCAGTGGCAGGTAAATAAAGAAAATATATCAGCCAAAAATATTTGTTACCAGCCATAATACTACATCATGTATTATTACTTCGCTTTTGAGCTTCATATTTTTCCAGGATGCAAAGAACAAGAACGCAGACCCCCATCACTTTTCTCTTTGTCTTCATGTTTTCTTTTTGCAAGCCTAAGACTGAAAATGTGTCGGTACATGTCGAATAACGTGTAATTCAGATGTCTTTTACGACAAATCGCTGACAGACATGATGTAGGAAGTGCCAAATAGTAGTAAGCAGCTTTAGTAGGTTGTGGTTTGACAAAGTGAAATTATTTTACTGGCCGCCATCCCGGTGACCCCAATTTATTTTCAAACCAAGCCCAAAATTTATCTGCACTTGGCGCGGAAAATAATGTTAATTTTTTGGATCCTGAAGTAAACACATTCTCACTTTTGAGCAAGGCTGTCCCCAGCAAAGGGTGATAAATTCCCTACTTTTCATTGATTAATCAAGTAAAAATAAATTACTCGTTTAAATAACTTGCATTGCAATGAAAGCCTTAAGTGCATGTTGATTATTGCAGTTAAAAATTCTTTGGTGGCAGTGCCCTCATCAGCTGAATCCTTTATGTTGTTCGTCTCAGGCCCAGAGGACAGCGTGAAGATACTGCCTCACCCTGCAGCCTGGGACTCGCAGGACAAATCTGAGTCCTCAGTGGCCTCTGACAGGTTTCTGCACTCACTCTGTGTGTCCACTGGGGGTCACCAGTCTGCTGCTGGGAGGCTGACTGGCTCAGCAACAAGTTTGGCAAGATCCAATGCATTCCCCTGGAAGGAGAGGCTGCTGACGGGGGCAGGAAGGTCCCCAGAGTCCACAGAGTATGGTATGGACAGGGCTGGGTGAGGATGGATGGGAACATAAAAGACACAAAATGGAGATGAAAATGGTGATCTTTGATAAAACATAGTTGGGAGTTGCATGTCCAGTAAAATGAAATGATGAAAATGGACAGAGTAAGGAGTGATAGATGGGAGATTGGTAGGAGACTGAAACATGATGAGGGCAGAGGAGCTTAAATATAAATATAATATTTAGTACGTATTCTGCTGTCAGTATAATGTTTTGCACTGTGTGTTTATGAAACTTGAAAGTTGCCAGTGCTTCTACATCAGTATCACCAAAGCAAATTCCTGAACGTTTAGTGTAGCTGTTAATTTTACATCAGTTTGCTTGTAATGGAGGCATTTCTGCTCACTCCTAAACTTTGACTTACAGACCGAATTTCTCAAAATCTCTCACCACCATCCCCTGACTCTGGGACAGGAGCCGACCTCCTCGATCCTGTTGTCACCAGCCTCAGGTCCCCCACGGAGGTAAGAAGGCCAGCTGAACACAAACAAAACTAATGTTATGACTGTATTTCCTTCAATGCAATGAAAGACTGTGTTTTCTTGAGGACTCACAGTGGAGATTGAGATTTAATTTTTATTTATTTATTTATTTATTTTTTGGCTGTTGCACTGTTCACTGTACCTAAAGTACAATCACAACAATAGTGGTACTCTTTGTTTTGCCTTTGTTGATTTTCAAAAAGGGAGAAGAAATTTCATGGCTAGATTTTTTTTTGCACAAAAAAAAAACAACAAAAAAAGTGTTTCACAAAGGCACCCAGTGATGATTGTGTCTCCAAAATAAACACAGGCTGACAGAGGCTTTCATTGCATGTTGGCACAGTCCTGTTTTTTGTCTTGACTCATTTTTCTCCCTCTGAGGTTCACCATGTTGTGGATCAATGATGAAAATTAGCCAAATCTGAGGGATCGGGCACTATTTGCCTGACATGCCCATGATTATGCTTGAGAAGCTTCTTTTTTATTTTGTGTGCTTGTGGTGTGTGTGTTGTTGTGTGTATGTGTGTGTGTGTGTGTCTTTCTGTAAATTGTTGTGTGTGTGTCTTTCTGTAAATTGTTGTATGTGTGTGTCTCTGTGTACTGAGCGATGATGTAAGTTTACTGTTCCTGAAGTGTATTTACTCAAATACATTTCATGATGGTTTCTACACTTGAACTGAGCTCAGTGTGTTTGTATGCATGTACTTGTTATAAAACCAATAAAAAATATATGCAGCATTCCACAACAGTTGGACAAAGTGCTTTAAAAATAAAAAAAAAAGTCAACAGTCTCACAAAAATGATTAAAAACCACCGTAAGAGAAGTGTCAGTATTTTATGAAGAACAGGGTAACAGAAGAATGACATTAGTTAAAACCTGCCTGAGGTGTCAGATGACATACGATGACATTGGCAGCCTGCGTTACAAAACCACGGGGGGGGGCTGACAGTCTCACACTGCACTTTGAGGAGCTGAGATGTAGTTTATGCCCCTTTTCCACTAGTACCTACTCAGCTCAACTCGGCTCGACTCTACTTGGTTTAAGAGCTTTTCCATTAGGTGGTAGTACCTGCTAGCAGGTACTACCACCTACTCAGGGACCTACTCAGCCGGGGTTCCAAGCGAGCTGAGTCGAGCTGAAAATGTGACGTAAACGCCGTGCAGGCAACTGATTGGACAGGGAGTGACGAGAGCGACTCCCGCACGAAAACAAAACCCGACATTAAAAAAAAAAAAAAAAAAAATGGCAACAGCGGCCGTGCGCATTGATCGTCAGTGAAGTTGTCAAAGTCGGAAAATGGCAAGCAAACCATTACCGCGGTCAAATAAAGATGTGGAGACTTTTCTGAGCTTGGTGGCGGCCCAAAGAATCCAGAGGGAGCTGGACGGTGCGCCGGCGACTCCACCCACGGCGAGGTGCTACTCAACTGTAATGGAAAACCACCTAAACCGTGTCGAGGCGAGTAGAGTCGAGCCGAGTAGATACTAATGGAAAAGGGCCATTAGACACTCAGGTAGCTGAGTCGTGGAAGTAAGCATAAAATTGTATAATTTGTCTGGGTGCACATTTTGTTGTGTGTGTATCCCTTTTATGGGGGTCCAAGAAGGACTCAGAACCTCATTTTGCTTTCTCTTAAGACATTTTTGTGTGTGTGTGTATGTGTCAGTGTGCTCACAGGCCATCTGATGTTGACTGTCTCTCTTCCACCATCTCCACTGGCAGCTACATCACCACTGATCCTGAACAAAACTCCTCCCACACAGGTGAGGGAGCGTTTTTTTTTTTTTTGTTTTTTTTTTTACACACACACACACACAATGAATATGTGTATAGTTGGGCACTCATGTCTGTTTTGACCATAACAGTTTCTGCCTTGTATCGTGATTCCTATGATTTGAAGATTAGCGTGTTGTCTTCTTCTGAATAGGTCATATTAGTAATTTTTCCATGTTTTTTTTCTCATAAATTTGTGATTTGATAATCTCAGAATTTCTATTTCTCCTGAATTTGTGACTTTACTGGCCAATCAGCTGTTTGCCAAAACGTGGCCTGCCCAATCACTGAGGATCCCATTGAACAACGAGTCCAAATAGTGAGAAGAGCGTTACGGCATGAAAGGATTTTCCTGGACCGATCAAATCTGTTAAAAAAATGGCACAATTAATTAGGTCTAAATGTTTTTGGGGGCAAATTATTCGTGGGCGAGAGAATGGGCCTGATTGACAGCTCGCTGATGCAAATGTGAAAAAGGATCATTTTTACCCTTCATTCAAGAGGGCGAGTCGGCCTTTTGTTCCTGCTAAGTCCTAACGCAGCTCAGTGTATGATTTTATTCAGGCTATCAACTTGATGTACTGACGTGATTTAATTGTGGCGTCAGCTTATAGCTTTATTATAGCCTGTATAACAAACTTACCAAATTCAATGATGTCCTTGTGTTTAATTTTTACTTGCTCCCACATTCTTTTAACCCCTAAAGGGTTCTTTTAACCCCTAAAAGGTTAAAAGAACTCAACTATACCTGTCATATACGCAGCACATCTGTGCAGTGCAGTGAGTTCATAGGTTTCAGCGTCAGATGTGGACGACTTGAGCCATTGATGTGTAACATGCGCATTTATGCAGTCGGCAATTCGTTGCCAAGCATTCTGCCTTCTATTCGCTGCAGCCACGATGTTCGATTTAGTGTGTAAATTTTGTTTTTCATCCTCATACTTTTCCAGTATAATATGCTGCTCCTCCGCCATGAAATATGCTGTGCGTTTTCCTTGTCACTCATGTTTGTGATTGGTCTGCTGACTGGTTATCAACTCGGAGCGAGTTGATAACCAGCATTGTGATACCGCTTATCCCCGATCACCATGATCTCGATTAGTGTAGCCAGATAGGTCTGAGCGATCCAGGGAAAACTGAGCTTGCTTCGTGATAGAGGCCTCTGGTGTCCTCTCTGCCTCCATATGCCTCTTGTGAATTTAATTTATTTGTTTATTTTTGGTGCTGTTTTGTAGAATCTGCAAATATTAAATATCACTAAACCTAGCAATTTTTCTTTGAATAACACTGCAGTGCGTATCGTCAAGCATAAATCTGTAGTTTGTTGAATCTTTTGGTTTTGATTTGCCATACCTCTGAATGTTGTTCTTAACAGAAGTGGACTCAGCGCCTACTTTCAACCGGAAGATGTTTATATCATGATTTTAATTTCCAGTTACTGCATAAATATGTAATTCTCTTCCTCCTTTTCTCCAATTTTTCATGTTTTCCACTTGCCACTCCTCTCCAGTAGACTCTCCACCCCGCTCCAGACTTTGTGTGGAACAAGAACCAGGAGGAGGAGCAGCTTCATTAGACGTCTCCTCTCCATCCAGTCAGAGCTCTGGTGATAAGGATGGGTCAGCTGCAGGCCCTCCTAGTCCGGCTGTCGACTCCCTGTTTCATGACAGCAGCATCCAGCGCATCATAGATAAATACACCAGGGAGCTCAACATCTCCCTCAACACAGCTGGGAACACCACAGGTGCAAGAACACATTCAATGCACACATTAGTACACATATGTTAGAGGACTAGGCTAATATATATTGATCAATTGACAATGTGTAACATGATTGGGCAAAATCCCTTTTTTCCAACTTACCCAGACTCAGCCAAGATGTTGGATGCTGGATACCGTTTGCAAATTTGTTGTGTTGATTTGTTGGGCAAATCAGCCTTTTGTAGCAGATGATCTGCCGTATCATGCCATACTCTGTCTTCTTATTTCATCTGTTCATGCAGCATCCTCTGCAGACAGAGACGGCTCTTGTGTGGAGGAGCCAAGCTCCTTGGTGTCCCAGCAGTCGTGGGCTGGAGTCGCACAGAAGAGTGGTGAGGAGGAGCAGAGGCCTGCAGACTCCCAGCTTCTCCCCTCAGACTCAGCAGGACCACAGAGATTCAGCCTGGTCTGTTATGTCTGGCTGTGTATACATACATCATTATTATAATTATTTTCTATTTGTACTCTTTAATAGCACAGAAACAATTAGATGATCAATTGATTAGTTGATCAGCAGAAAATAACAAATTTACAAATTTAAGTAACTGATTGCTTTAGTCTTTTCTCAGGTAAAATTGTCAAACATTTGCTGATTCCAGCTTCAGTAAGATGCTAAGATGGTCTTCTTTTTCTCCACTAATCATTTTAAAATTAATACCTTGGGATTTTTTGGCTGCTGGTCAGACAAAGGAAGCATTTTGAAGACTTCACTTAGGGCTCTGATAACTTCCTATGAGCATTTCTCATTGTTTTTGACACAATATTGTCTAAATTATTCATTGCATAGTCAAAAAGTAATTGATAGTTAGTAATTGACAGTGAAAATAAATATTGCAACCCTAATTGGCAAGTTGTACTATTTTTGGGAACCCCAATAGCTGTTACCTTGATACTAATGGAGATCTGAATAATTCCCTTGGAACAAAGTTGAACTTGCACAAAACAGAAACACAGTTTTGCCTTGCATTTGTACTGCATTTTATTTTCAGAATAATCTTATATCAAAATAATTTTCAGGGTTTGTTCGGGTGTTGGAAACACTTGAATTTTAATGTGACATTTCCAAGACTTGAAAAGTGCTTGGAATTGCAGTTAAATCACTTTAATAGTAAATCGCTGGGTTGGTGAACCATTTTGAAACTTGAAACTGTGTTGTCTTTTCCACTTTAATTTATCTCCCTTGTGTAGAATGCTCTTAGTAAATATAATATAAAGGCGCAGGAGCACTGAATATTATCAGTGGCAGTTAGACATATATGCATAAGATACTCGTCCCTTGGTTGATTTTCTTCTCTTTTCCCAGCAGGTATGGGACAACACAGTAAACCAAATATTGGAGCGCTTCTCAGACCAGGTCTCCTCATTGGTTCAGGACCAGGGTCAGGACTCTTTCAGGCCTCTGATTGGCCAGCTGGCAGATCAGTCGTCCTGCCTTGCTGCAGACCAGGGGGCCTCGGCCGTGGAGCATCTGATTGGTCAACCGTCTGCTCATTCATCAATGATTGGTCAGCCTCCAGGTCAATCAGTTTCAGTGAGCACCAGTCAAGGCGCATGGGATTCCACTCTGAGTCGTATGATTGGCCGACTCTCACTTCCGTTGCCCTCTCATTGGCTGAGTGGCGGGCAGGACTTCTATGCCAGCCAGCTGATTGGTCAGATGGACTTGGAGCAGTCGTCTGCGTGGTTGGATGGGGGGCAGGAGGAGAGCCAGATGAGACTGCTGGCTGGGGAGCTTGATGAGTCTGCTGGACAGAGGAGCGGCAGCTCAGGTATGGGAGGGGCTGTGTGGCTTAATTCAACGAATTGAAAACTCGTAGCCTCACACAGCCATGCTCTGATTTCTTTTCTGTTGTTCAGGTCACGAAATGAGACCGTGGGCCTCAAATCATTTGGAAAAGGTGCAGAGGCAACAGGCATTTACAAAAATACATAGCAAGTAATTGGATCACTTTATCTTTAGTAAACCTGTCCAATTAGACAAATGAACCATATTTATAGTATGAGAGCACTGAAAGTTAACAGCAGCAACTGTGATGATGACAGTGAAGAAGCATATTTCTAGCTTTTTGGCATGTCACTTCATAATTCTTGCTGTTTTTGTAAGAAAAATGTTTGTTCGTCCTGTGTGATGACATTAAGAAGCTATGGTGCACTAATTTCAACAAACCACACAGATAATTCCTTAAAGGACACTGATTGGTTTGGCCATTTGGTGGTCTCCAAAAACACTCTGGTTGGAGTGTGCTCAGAAAGTTTTGCAAGTCCAATTATACAAAATCGGCTTGCTGTGTGAGGTTATTAACTTCTTCCCTCATGGAAACTTTTATCACACCACACCCTCCTGCCAAATGCTTGTAAGGTTTTTGCTGTTGTTAGTGAATTTCTCTGGTCTGTCAGCAGCTGTCTTTTCCTGGGCCTATTTGTAAGTTAGTTTCCTGGCCTTTCTGCCTCCCTGGTTAAAGATTTTAGGGGAGGTCTATCATTTTGTTTTTTTTTTCCCTTTTGTTGTTTATACCATCTGCTAAGCCTCATGTTAGTTTGCTCTGTGGTCATTAAATTGAAATAAAAGGGAAAGATCCACGATGACACGTTACTCCTTATGCTGGCAGTTTATAGCAACTCTGGCTTTCAATTGAAGTTCTGTAATTGTCAGTTTTTATCATGGCAAGCCTTAAGATACTGTGACTTTATTGAGGAAAATGCAGTGTTTTTTATGGGTGATTTTTGTTTTTATTTGTTTTTTCAATGGACGTTCTTCTTCTTCTTCTTTTTTTTTTTTTTTTTATCTGCTGCATGTAGGTGAAAGAACCAATCTGGATCTTGTTAGCTCTGTCCAGACCAATGTGCCTTCAGACCAAGTGTCTGCTGCTCAGGCTCAGTCACACAGCTTCCCCTTGTCTGAGCTGAACCCACAAAGCACCGCCAGTTCTGCAGAACAGAGTCCAGAGAGAAGTGAAGGTGAGTTGTTATACTCAAAGAAGAGAAGACGGCCAAAGAACTGATGGTGATGAGTATTTTAAATCGGTGTCATCCAGTGCTTCATGCATCTGTAGTTTGTTTGCAGTTCTTCAGCACTGAAGTGATGCATTTGTGGTGATTGTTTTTTATTTGACATTCTAATGTACACTGTTCTTTTTGTGCATCCCACCTGCATCTCCCAGTGTTTCCAGCCTCAGATTCTTTCCACCCTCTCCTTGCCGAGGTCACCCACAACGAAACCGCAGACCCCTCCATGACCTTCCACCTGCCTGGACAGGAAGTGCCTTACTCTCCTGCGGGAGCCGGCCGGACACACAGCAGTGAGATCAATCTCTCAGGTCACTATGAACAATCATCTGAAGTAGAGTTTGAACCTCCTGCTAGCCCCTCGGTGGAGTCAGAGCTGTCACCGGAGAACTTCAGAGCCGAGGAGCCACCCCGTCACCTCGCTGCTCCCGCTGCCTTACAGGAATCCTTCTGCCATCTTGCCATCTCTCACTGCGACCCTCACCCTTCTGTCCTCCTCACGATGTCTCCTGCTGCCCAGGAGGCGGAACTCGCAACTCTCAGCCTATCAGGTTTAACTCTGTGTGATGCTCGGCCTACCCTTGACCTGCTGCCACCAGAGGGAGGGGACATGGAGGGCAAGAACATTTTGGACGGACCTGGCAGCTTCATCCCCGTCAGTGACCCAAATGATCCACAGGGTTCAAACCTGAGGAAAACTCCTCCTGCCTGGGATAAAATAATGGTATGATGTCTTTTGTCAAATGCACACCAGGATTGATAAGGTGCTGACGCAGTAGCTCTACTCATAGCTCTACTCTAATAGATGATCTTTGCATCAGAGGTATTAATGTGCAGCTACTCTTCATCTCCTTTTATTTATTCTTGTTTCCCATGATAAAATCCTGTGGACTCTGGATATGTCTCCATTCAGTTCCTCATCTACACATTTGAGTTTGGTAGATTGTGTCATGAATATAACATGTCTGACTGCTGTGTCCAGACATTTTCACATTTCAGCAGATCGGCCCTAAGAGGACATTGGATGACTCTTTAGTTGTTAGTCTTTAATGTTAGTTAATCCACTTTTGATGAATCTAATTTAAAATAATTTAAAATACAGGTTCCAAGTGTTAAACGTACCTCTCAAATTGTTTGAGAGGTACGTTGTTGTTGGATTTCCTTCAATGTGGAGGAACCACTTTTTTCCTCAAAATTCAAGAATAGAAAAACACTCCATACATTTATGTCATAAGACATAAGTGCATAAGGGAAGGACGAGTACATGAAATGTTGCAAATAAACTCTCGCACACTTTAACTTGCAGTGATACATTACCATACCATTACCTTAGTGTGCTAGAATTTATTTGCAACTACTGATCAACTCAGAATTTCACAAATCATTCAAGGAGCCAGCATGGAGTTTCCTGTGCATCCCACAGTAATGAGACAGTCCGCAGTGGCCATATTTCCAAAGAATGCGACCTAATGAGGAAGCATTCTTGCAGATGAGACGGGAGGGATTGCATGTGTGGAATGATTTGAATAAGTACTGTTAACTTTTCTGCTTTGGTTTTTTGTACCTCATCCGTCTCACAGGTAAGTGCTGTTGGGAACGGTGGCTGATGTGATGCAATAGAAGCTGTAGTGTCATTTGCTGCGTTGTGTGATTGACATCTCTCCCTGCCTGTCAGGATGCTGCCACTGGGAAGGGGATCCTGGAAGAGTCTGAGATAACACTGCTGAGCCTGACAGACACCACACTGCAGGACCAGGAGGCAACCATCATCGAGGAGGAAAAGGAGAAGGAGAGGAGGCAAGATGAAGGTCAAGATGAGATGAGGGAGGAGGACCAGAAGGGTGGAAAGGCAGAGGTGACTGTCCATGAGGTGAATGAATGTTTTCAGTTCACACTGTGTCAGCTGCAAGTGTCTTGTTAACCACAAGGCTGTTGTTGTTTGTAGGAGTCAGGGGTCAAATGGTTACCAGAGGAGACTTTAAAAGAGGAGCTCTCCCATTCACATACAGGTAAACTCAACAGCTGACACTGAACACCAACTGAATAAAATTTAATTGAGAAATCATCTATTCTTTGCTGCTTTGAGTGTTTATCTTGCTTAGCAAGAGAAGAGCTATGGGTTACATTTGCTGGATGGGATGTAAACTCACTTCACTACACCATCTCCTGAGAAATGGAAATTTTATCTAGCACTGAAATAATTAGTCCTTGAAGGGATCGTCCACCCATTTTGGAAAAAAATATGATACTTCATTTCCCCTAGTAGTCCAGTAATTTTAGGCCAAAATTGGGGTCAACCTAGGACAAATTGCAAGAGAAGCAAACTCAACTGATTTTGTATCCTCAGTTTGTCCTGAGTGAGGGAAAAAAAGTCCCAAGAAATCCCATTGGTGGAAAGTTTTGAAAATCACCTATTTATGACCACATATTACCAAAAAACACTGTTTTTAACACACAGGTGAAAGGGGTTCCAAATTTTACTTTCAGATATCACTATGGAAATTCACAAGATGATTACACACACAAAGACAAGAAAAAAAGTCAATTACAAGTTCTTTGAATTATTCTGTTTACACATGCATATCACACATTACCTGATTTGATATGCGCTAATAAGGAATATAAGGAGTAAATGCCAGAAGAGACATTTAAACAGTAAATTAAAAGTTACTACATATATAGTAACCTTGAATTAAAAGGTTACTATATAACAGTGAATTAAAAGGTTACTATACATATAGTAACCTTTTAATTCACTGTTTAAATATCTGTTCTGGCATTTATTCCTTATATTCCTTATTAGCGCATATCAAATCAGACTCTGTCCTCATTTTCTCTGTTCATATCATTGTAAAATAAATTCTTTGGGGTTTTTGGGCTGTTGTGAAGACTTCTGTGAAGACTTCACTTTGGGCTCTGATAATTTCCCATGAGACTTTGTCATTATTCTTAGCACTTTATACACACTAACTGATTAACTGAAAATAAATTATTATATATAATTATAGCTCTAATTGTATCTCCAAAGTCTGACATCATCAAAGGAAGCACTGTGCACTTGTCAGATCTGACCTCTCTGTCTCTGCCTCACTCGACTGCAGCAACATTGCTGGAGTTTGAGTGGAGTCCCAGCGGTGTGCCGGCAGAGACCATCCAGCAGAAGCGCAGGGCTCTGCTCCAGAGATCTTCACACAGGGTCCAAGAAATCAAGGCCAAAAGGGCTCAAGCCAAGAGTCAAGCTGAGGTCCGGGGCCCATCTGAGGCCCAAGAGCGCACTAAACCCAGGGAAGCTCGTCCTGCCAGCTGTGAAGCAAAGACCAAGTCAGAACCTCCTAATACTAAAACCAAACAGAAGAGAAAGCAGACTGCAGTCCAAACCACTGAGACGGCACACTCCATCACTGCAGGAAGCTCTAAACTTCTCCCTCCAGGTAACACAACTTTACAAGACATTTATGTGACACTTTGTCCAAAATACCTTATGGTGTCATAAACACTTACAACATCATGTTACCCACTGCCTGCTATGAGGGTTTAAGGGAGAGGTCATCCTGTTATGTTTGTTGTCAAAACCACCAATTGCTGCTATGCTACAGAAATTACTTTGTGCCTCCTGTATCAGTTTACTTTTTAGTTGCTACTCAGTCCAGTGTTGGCTAAAAACCAATAAGACTCAAAAGTCTACATGGGGAATAAAATAATAACTTGCCAATCCTGTTAAATCAGTTATTTTCTATTTGTTTTTGAGGTTTTTTTTTTAAATACACTAAAGAGCAGTGCCTGTCTGTCTCTCCCTCTGTTTATGTCAGTGAGCGACAGGCTGAAGAAAGTGGGCGAGTTAAAGAACTGTACACCCGAGCAGAGGAAACGAGATGTTTCAGAGATGCACCAGAGGACCCAGAGGTAACACTGGAATATGAATCCACTTCTTCCAGCCATGGACAAAGCTGTGCTTAGAATATCATGCAAAGGGAAGTACAGGCACTCTTAAGGGCCCAAAACACACCAAGTGCCAAAGCCAAAGAACAGTAGGAGCTAGCTAGAGACATGGAATCAAGTCCTGTGGTGGTATTCTAGGGGGATGCTGTCGATTTTTAAAGTGGTCCAAAGTGGATAGGGGCTCAGGATGGGTTAAGGAGGCCATAAAAGTCTCCAAATGGGCTAGAACACAGCCACGCAGAAAGAGTGGTTGTGATGTAATAACACATGGAGTGGTAACAACAGTAGTAGTAATAATAGTTGTAATGTGTACTAGCTATGATACTGGTGATAAGTGTCAATAGTTGTTTGTAGGGCGGTGCCATGTAGACAGTATGAAATATCATACTGTCGAACAAATACCTCTATACTGATACTGTAGGCATGGTTGTTGGTGCTTTCATAAGATATTCACACACATTTTTGATAAACAAACATTAGTAATGTGGATATGATCCTCAAGCAGGCAGAGACAAATAATAGAACAGCGACAACACTCTAATAATTTTAGAAAATCCCATTTCTTTACTGTAATTCAGCCTTTAAAATCGGGGAAAGACAGCACTTAATGTCAGATCACAATATGGCAGTATCTGAAATCCTAGACAATATCTGATTTGATATTACAGTATTGATGATATTGATAAATCGCCCAGCCCTAGTTGTCTGCATATTGAAATACTGTTAATAACAGCTGTGATGGTGGTTATACTGATAGTAACAGTAACAGTAGACATGGTTGTAAACCATCTGCAGGTCTGTGGGGCGACTGCCTTCACAGGAGCATGCTTGTTGCTCAGTTAACAAGGTTTTGGATGATGTTTCGTCATTCACTCGCAGTGTGTGTATCTTTTGTGTGTTGGGTTGTTGGCCTGCAGGTTGTATGAGCAGCTGGAGGAGGTGAAGCAGCAGAAGGAGATGAGGAGCAGGCAGGAGGCCTATGCCCAAAACAGAGTGAAGGCCAAGGAGTTCCACAGGGTAAAGCTCTCCCATTAAAAAGTGTTTACAAAGACTGTTGTTGTCTATTAATTTTTAAATTACAGAACTATTGCTCGTTAAGCAGCAGACAGCAGGTGATCTTGGAATGCCCGTTAAAGGAACAGTTCCCCCCAAACTACAAAAAAGATTTTCCTGCTTAACACTTCTGCATGATAGTTTCTGTGTGATTTGGTGAGGTTTTCAGTCAGTATCCCTTCACCCCAGAACACTGCGGCTGGATTGTAATTTTTTTGTGTGTGGACGTCAAAAAGTCACAAATTTTACATGTTAAAAAAAACAACTCAACAGTAACAGCTCTCTCCTAAAACAATGACAGATTATATCTGTATTATCCACAGTTCTTGGGTGAAGCAAAGCAGTATGAAGATGGAGTTCTAGGGTTAAGTGGGGAAAACAGTTTATTTTGGGTAAAATGTTTCTTTTAAGTAAATCCTGTTTGCATAAGTTGTTTCCACCACCTCTTTCTCTCTGCAGAAAACCTTGCAGAAGCTTCGAGCCAAGCAGACACCTCAGTGATCAACATGCATCCACTGTCTTGTTTATATATTTTAGTTTTTACCAGTTGTGTAAATTTTAGTTAATTTGTAATAAAGCATATTTAAGTCAATTGAAGTTGATCTTTTTTGCACTTGGGTTTTTTTTTTTTATTGCATACTTGATCTTATCAGACATCAGAATGACAAGACAAGTATCATGTAAAGACAATATTGTTTACCTGCGAAATTGAATGTTTTTACCATGAAACAAAGTTTCCACTATACTGTAATAAAAGAGACAGAGTGATGTGTGCTTCCAGATGAGTTACTCATTTATTAGATAGAAACATTCATGAGTCATTATAGATGTACAAAAGTATGATTGGCTTATTATCTTTCCTCAACCCCGAGGACAGCTCAGTGTTAAGTTTGGTAGTTCAGAAAAACTGAAGGCGTGACAAAACACACGAATTGCCTGGGCTAAAGATCATATTCAGGTGCTCTCATCCTACGTCATTATGGAACAGTCTTGTATTCCGATTCATCTCTGGACCTAGAAGAACTGTTAAGTTGAGCATTCACTTGTTTTGGACCCGTACTCACTCACCAAAATGTTGATATGGCCACTAGGTGCTGTCAATCTCAAATGGGACAAATACACTTTTCCATCCTGCCAGAAATTAAATCTTGGGGAGAAAAAGTGAAGACAGACTTTTACTCCAATCTCCTGTCCCTCACCTCAGTCACACCTCGTCCTCTCCACATGGCTACTGCTTGCTGTTCTTCAGACACTACTATGTGGTAAGTTTGACTGTTACAAGCTCAGTTTACACAGCAATAAAAAAAAAAAAAAAAAAAAAATCACATTTTAAACCTTTGAGGCACAGACCTGATCTACGCAGGGTGACGACTGATTTCTTCTTTCTCTTCAAAGTGTTAAAAATGAAGAAAGAAAACCACCACAAATTCTGCTGCGCGTGAATCGTGTGTTTAGAGCTTAGAAAAGGCAACTGTCTTTGGACTCTTCTTCTCCATGGAGGCCTGAGCAGATTTCATCACATCCTGAGTCTGAAGCATTGCCATGTTCCACGTGGCCTGGAAAACAAGGAGAGATACAGTTAATGTGTCAAGAAAATAAAATATGAAGGGGAAATGATCCTTTGCCAGGCTCAACAAATGGTACATGTAACTGTTAGCTTATTGGCTTATTTCTTTGACAAATCTGCCTTTTAAGTCTATCAGAAAAGGTGTAGGTTGGCAACGTGCGTCTATCTAATATAGCAAAGATGTCAAGTCATAGCCTTATCACATCAGCCAGCACATGGGAGAAGTTTAGGGCTTTCTGCCGGAAAAACGTACTAACTCCAAACCCTAAAGGCTTTCTGGCAGAAAACCCTGAAGGAGAATTTCTCCAACAATCCATTAACTCTACTACAACAAACCTCTGAGTTTGAGTTTTTAACAAGTGAGCTCTACAGCAATGTTAGCTAGGCAAACATTAGCTATCATATTATGGTGCTAATAAGAGCCATAGCACTCTCAAATCAACAGGATATTTTGCTGGACAGCTGGCTGGTCTTCAGGGTCCAGACAATATTGTTACCCTACAAGCCCACCCAGCCCTGCTGTTGGTCATTTTTAGGACGTCACATCTTGATGGGTGATGAAGACAGAACTCAAGAATAATGCTAAATAAGTAAATCCCAGTTTTTAACTGGGTTTATCATCACTTTATTTATGTACAAATAACGGGACAGTCCTTGATACTTGGAGGTTGACAGGGCAAAAACATCTCGGCAACATCCTGCTTCCCTCTCAGTGACACATTCTCTACATTGACTCTGCTGGAATAACTGGGGGTTCAGTGCCTTGCTCAGAGGCACCTTGACAGTAATGAAGGTGGGGAAGGCATTATTTATTCGAACCACGGTCCGTCTGCAACCTTCCAGTCAGAAGCAGCTTTCTGAAACAACAAGACTACCACTCCACCCTGAAGATAACGTTAAGTCACTGAATCAAAGAAGTCCTGAAAAATAACTGCATCTTAGGATCCCTGGTGTATCTTCAAAGATTTGAACAGGATATGGTGGTCTCTTTACCATGTAGTCCAGTCCCTCCGCCACACTGTGGTCCCTGGAGTAGATGAGGTTGACCTTGGTGCCCTGCACGGCCACGGGGCTGCGGCCTGCGATCTCCCCAGCCATCTCCAGAGCTCCAGCCATCATCGCCTCCTTGTCAGCAAACACTCGACTGCAGTGAAGTTTCATTACAAAATGAGAGATAAACCATTTCAAAAAAAAAAAAAAAAGAGGGACAGTAAAGTAAAGACGGTAAAGAATTCCAAATTCAGTAGTATTTTATATTCTAGGTTACCCAAAATATTCAAGATTAAAACATTTACAAACTAGATCCTCAACATTTTAAAAATTACTTTTTAACATTTATTTGACACTCCATCAGGACTGAGTCTTAACACATCATACATGCTCTACCAGGTGAGTCGGGGTGCCCCATAGATCCTCAATATTTTAGAAAATTAAGCTTTAGATAGTGAATTTGGACCTAAAATGAATCGGTAATGTTTTAAAATAATCTCCTCAAATGTAGACAGCAAGTTAAGTGTGGATCACAATCATCTGGCTTGCACATCTCTTTTGCTATTTTGACTGAGGTGATGGCAAAACTCAACAACAATTCTGCCAAAAATAATAAATGACAGATCTGACTTGTATTTAAGCTACTATAGTGAGAGGGACAGACATTTCCATTTCTGTCAAACTTCTGCACAATAACATAACGATACATTTTGTTGACAAAATAATTAAAGCAGCATATTTACTATGATGGGGTCACCTCACTTAGGCATTTTTCAAGTCGGTGGCCGCAAATGGCTTCAACAGCAGGAAGAAAAACAGACTGACATCTACAGCTACAGGAGACAGTGTGCACCACTAAACATTATGTCAATGACAGATATCCTCAGCGACTGGCACAAACTTTGGACAGACTGACAGGTATGTGGTTAACACAAAACAGAAGGTAAGAAGACAGACGCTCACCTGACCAACCCGCTGCTCTTGGCCTCGTCTGCGTACATCCTCCTGGCTGTCAGGGCCAGCTCGTTCACGAGGCTGCATGAAGGAGGGGAACGCACATCACAACATCAACACGTACTCGCTCTTCACACCAAAGGTAATCTGTCTGACTCCTGCCTGTTTACCTGCGGCTGCCGATGACTTTAGGAAGTCTCTGCAGAGTTCCAACGTCTGCTGCAAGACCAATATCCACTTCCTGAGAAGGCATAAAAGACAAACATTTGACAATGTGCAATGCACCTGAGTATGACAGACTAATATGATTCAAAATGTGGCTTGAAGTTGGTGTCTCAGAACCTAAAATGTTGATGGTTTGATACTTTTCCACTTCTAACTGCTGCAGTGCATTTTCTCTACAAGAATACTCCGATATTTTGGGCAAAATCCCCTTTTTCTGACTCCCTAGACTGAGACCATATGTTGGATACCATTTTCACCTCTGTACACCCAGTGGTTCAGTTCCTGTGGGTAGCATTTCTTGTTAGCTTAGCATAAAGAGTTGAAGTCTATGGGAGTCATTAGCCTGGCTCAGTCAAAGTGAAAAAAATAAACCTTACAGAAACTCTGAAGCTGTCTTACTGACAGCGTAACACATGGATTTGAAATGCACATCTTCGAGTTTAAAAAACAAACAAACACACTAACAAGAGTGGTTTCGGAATAAGTTAATTTGTGGTGGATCTTCCTGTACCTTCAGCGGTGCGTGGATCACTGCGACAAACGGAAGGATAAATGTGTTCAGCAGTTACAGCTCCACCATCTGACTTCTGCTGAAACCACTCGAGTTTTTTAAGGAAAAATTCCAAATCCACATGATCCACTGTGTACCCTAACCAAACCACTGGACATACAGAGGAGAAAATGGTGTCCAACATCTTGTCTCAGTCTGGGGAAGTCGGGAAAAGGGGATTTTGCCCAAAACGTTGGCATATTCCGTTAACTGTCTGAGTATTTGTCAATATGTCTTCATCAAACCTTCTCATAAAAGTTCTGCATTTATATCATAGACACACACACCTTGACCTGGAACCAGGCATCTTGAGTACACAGGCGAATGTCGCAGGCGGTGATCAGGTCAACACCTGGTATAAAACACAAGATCCACACAGAAACAGACATACAGGCTCACTGAACTGATTCACTGCCATTTTCTTTGCTAATTCAAGCTACATAATGCACTGACATGTGAGCGAGGTCTTGACAACAGCTGCTGAAAATCACTCTGTGATCATGCTGCTGTGCTATAGGGCTGTAGCTAATATTATTTTCACTGTAAATCTGTAGATGGTTTTGATTAATTGATTAATCATTTGGTTTCTAAAATGTTAAAAAGGCAGTCTTTGAGAAGCAACAGAGGCTAAAGCAACATCTTCAACCAGCAGCCATAAAATCCAACATCTTAGCTTTACAATAACATGAACAGAGAAAAGTAAGCCAATCTAACATCTGCTCTGATCGTAGTGATGATGGAATCAGGAAAGATTTGATATGTTTATTTGATAAACGCCGAAAGTGATCAATCAGTTATTGAAAATTACAGTTTTAAGCTGATTAATAGACCAATAATTTCAGCACTGCCTTTGAGAACTTGGAACAAGTGACTACTAACTGTAGCGGAACAGCGTTGTAGCCAGCACGTGATTGGCTGCTGCTGGGACATGCTGCCTCAAGGTTGGAGCTAACTACTCTGTTCTTAATAAATTAACTACTACAAGTACAACAGCAACTTTGTCTACCGCCTGAACAGTGTGATGACATTTTACCTCCTCCAACACAGGCTCCATGCACCGCCACCAGCACAGGCTTGGGACACTGCAGGAGGAAACATGACAGTCAGACAACAAGAAAACACAGTTACGACAAACGACAAACTAGTGATGACTTCAGTGTTGTCCATATTCATTATGTGTGTGATTGGAACAATAAGAGGAAATTCATTAGGTGAGCTTTACACAATGCTGCTGTCGTGCAGCTAGTGGCAGGCTCAAACTGAAAGTTTAACTGTTCTTATGTGACCAAACTCATTCTTAATTTTATAAATGATTATTTAAGACACAACAACTCCGTTACATGAAAATGTTCCAGGCTGAATAACATTACACAGTGCAACTTGTTGCATGATTTAAAATATTTTTTTTACTGTTGCTATTTCATCAAACCCATATGGAACGTTCAAAATGATAATGCAAACCCAATTCATGATTTTCACTGGATGGAACGAGGGTTCCAAAGGGGCGGCAAATTTCTGGTAAAATTCCTGAGACCTTCCAGAAACTTTCCATGGGAACTTAAGCGGCGAAATTTTGGAAAATTTGTTTTGACGTAAGCCTCTGGTTTCTGCATTTTTCCTCGATCCTTTCTGCTTGCTGCTGGATAAATGAATAGAAATAGGCCAGATGAATAGATGGACACTCATCAGTCAGCATGCTGGATCAAACTATAACCTGCATTCTTGTATGAAAACTGAAAACTGGCAGAAGGCAGAAGAAAAAGCATCACAGCTGAGCTAGCTAGCACCATGATAGACAGCCTCTTAAATAGCTACTGTATAAAGATATTTTGATTTATTTTTTGCTAGTTAAACTTTACTACCATAAATCAAATGTATTTACCCCAGTCATAATCATAAGAACTCACTTGACTGGATATAGTCCGTGGGCTCAGATGCAGTCATGTGGCCTCAGTGGTCCTGCTGCAGTGTGCACAATTCTAGAAATGATCAGTGCATGTAATGGAAGAATGCACAGTGCAGAGCAGACACTCAACTGAATTTGCATCAGATTTTTTTTTAGCCAAGATTATGCTGCAAGATGTTTTTTCAACTGCAATTAACTTCCTTGTTATAGGCTAAGCTGCAATTTAGCACATTTCCAGTTTATTCGCTTTAATTCCCATATATTCCAGTTAATTCCCATGGAAAGTTTCTAATTTTGAAAATTCCTCGAATTTTGCAACCCTAGATGGCACTCCAAAACACCTCAGCTGCATGGAACCACGTTGCATGAAAAAGCTTCACATGTAACGTCAGGCCTCACGTACATGTGAAACTTTTTTCCATCCACTTCCATCCAGTGGAAATCATGACCTGGGACTGCATCATCATTTGGAGTGTTCCATAAAGTTTGGTGACATAGCAACAGAAAAAAATTAATTTATGACATGCCATTAGATATTACAATTTGCCTGCAATTGTAATGTGTATCATCAGACTGAAGGCTCATTTATGCTCCCTTTATGTACAAAAAAAAAAAAAAAAAAAAAAAAATCTGTCCGTTTCAACTGATGGAACCATTACTGCCCACATTCTTTCATAAGTCTTTTATGTAGGCATGAATGTTCAGGAATAAATCCACTAGAGGGCAGCTCAGAATCAAAGGTTGCTGACAACAACAAACGTGGTGACAGTGGAGCACAGAGGAGGACAGAGGATGGACGGTCATAATAACGGACCTGCTACAAAGAGGCAGAAGTGGAGGCGGTGTTTTGTGAGGTCATTAAACACATCACCACATGAGGACAGAGAATTCTTTTCTCTAATATTATCATTTTTAAAAAATTTCTTCTTTATGTCTTGCTCATAGACCAGTCTCTCTTGAACTATTGGCTACACTGCCCCCTCAATTTCCAGTGGTGCTGCTACATTTTGTCCGTACCCGTAAGCTTCCTGAAAACATTCAGAAATACAGACAAAATGAACGCAGAGTACGGACAGAAGGCTCCAACTGTATCTGTATCCATATTTAATGTTGAGCATAAATAAGCTTTTAGGTGTGATCAGGATGATCTCTCTAACCCGCTCTATAACAGTAAACGTCTCCTGGTACTTGGTGATGATTTTTCTCATATTCCAGGAAATTCTGGCCGTGTCATCACCCTCTGGCTGCAGAACATCACTGGCCATGTCCATCAGGTCAATACCTGGACAGAAACACGGTTACAGAAAATAGATTAAACTGCAAAAAACAAACAAAACAAAACAAAACACCTGAGTAAAAAAACTGCACCAGCGTATAACCTACCTGCTGTGAAGATTTTCCCTGCTCCAGAAACCACCACCACTCTGCAGTCTGGGTCTCCAGATATCTGGTTGAAACAATCCACCATCTCACTGGGAAAACAAAAACATAAAGATGGTGAGCCACTGGGCTGTTTTACTGGGGAAACAAACCGGGACTGCGGGTCAAACATCTCTTCAGCTGGTTTTGGGGATTTTCTTTATGACAAAAAGGTGCTCAAGTTAAGGAATCAGATCAGATCAAATATGTAGCTTTAGTGGTATCAAGTGTACAAGAAGAAGGTTGGAGCCAAAGCATGAAGGCAGGCGGGTCTTGAGGCTGGGGCTAAAACAGACAGCATTACATTGCTCACAACATTTTTTGGTAATTAATGGTGCCTATGCTTTTTTTTTTTTTTTTTTAAATTGTAGTAATCCGTCATAAGTTGTGTTTTAAATCGAAGTGTCATTGCTTTTAATGTTCGTTTATACCATTTCATTTTAGCTGTAGTAACAGTGGAAATTCTAGAAATAAATGAGATTATTTTACCATGTACTCTGACCAATTAGTTTCATAAAGAGAATAAAGACTTTTTAGGATAAGCAGTCACTACTTTCTTATAAAAGAAACTTTCCCCAACGTTGCATCCCATATGGTTCAACTAAAATCTATCAAATAAAAACACCAAACATTTGCTGATTCCTGCCTCACTACATGCTAAAATCGTCTTTCTTTTCTCTGTTCATAGCTTTATAAAATTAAAATCAACAAGTATAAAATACTTGGGTTTTTTTGGGCTGTTGGACGAACTAAGGAAGGAATTTAAAGACATCAACTGACTTTGGATGCCGATCACTTCCCATGAGACTACTTTTCACACTTATATACACTGATGGATTAATCAAAAAATGGATGCATTAATCAAGAGTAACACATAAATATTACTCCTGGCACTACATGAGATTGAACAGAGAGAACAATTTATGATCAAAACATAACTGGATGATTTACTAAGTTAATATGAATTTAGACTGATATATAAAGCCTATCATCTACTATGGTCTTAGTTACTGCACCGTCTATGATCCACATTAATTACAGACGTGTTGGTACCTCCAGAAGGCCTTGTTCATGGCATTGCGTTTCTCGGGCCGGTGCAGCTCAACGTGTGTGATGGACTCTTTCGGGTGACTGATGGACAGGGTGGTGAAGGGAGGGGTCGGACCTGAGGATGACATGGCTCTGACCGCACTGCAACCGAGGTGCCACAAGCCCCTGTCTGACAAAGAGAAGACTCATTAGAAAACTCTTTTCAAAAGAGCGTGGAGGATGTTCATCTGACACAGTTACCTGGAACAACTGCAGCAGCAGAATGAGTCCTGATTAGCTGATGCTGCAAACTGCTGTCCAGTGCACTTACACATTATAGCAGCCTGAAGTACACACGGCTTTTGAATGAGTAACCCCAATCAAATGCCTACGTCAGTGTTTGCACTATACTTCCCACCATCATCATTCACGCTCCACTCTGTCTTATCTTTATTCTTGTACACTTTAATCACATCATCTGAAATAAGTCACTTCATAGCTGTTTCCTGTTCATCACCATGCTACAGCCTGATCACTTTATTCTTTTTTTTTTCTCACTATGGAACTATTATTCAGCTCCTGCATCAATTATCTATGTAACTCTAACACATCAACAGTGTTTTGTGTATATATATGTTTTTCTATTGTTTTTTATTTTCATTTTGTCTTGGTTAATTTATTTTACTTATTTTTATTTTAGTATTGTGTTTTTCTACTGCACAAGCTTTTATTCAGGATTACAGGCTATGTAGTTTCTTCAGTCTAATGTGTAGCATACAGTGTAGTGTCATGTGTAGTGTGTATTTCTAATTTCTAATTTGGACTGAGTGTATTTATAGCACTGAGCTATGAATGCCTACAGTTCGTCCAGGATCAATAAAGTATTGTCTATCTGTCTCTCCATCTATCTTCATTAAATATTAGATATATTTGTGTACCAAAAAAAAAAGTAAAAACCTGACCAACATTGCAACTCAGGAAGGAGCCAAGTTTAATTAACAAAAGGTGACGGCAACTAAAAAAAAAAAAACTAAAAAAAAAAAAAAAAAAAAAAAAAACAGAAGCAGCAGAAGGTTAAAATATGAAAACAATGGCTTAACTAAGCCAGACCTTCATTTCTGACCATGGAGTACATTAACAGAGATGAATACTGATTTAATAAATGAGGTTTCGGTGAAAAGCCAATTAAAAAAAGGTCTGGTGACAGTAAGCGAGAGTTTTATGTGTCCGACTAGTTTGTAAAGAAGTAGCCTGCTAATGCTGCACACATGACCTTTCACCTACATAGTGTGTCAAAGCAAACAGTGAGCTCGCCACGGTGAGCAAACCTCCACAAACAAGTGAGCAACATGCTACAAAACAAAACTAATACCTAGTCAGCTAATAACAGCAGAAATCAGAGTATTGATAACAAACCGGTAGATGGTCTTCACGACGCACATCCAGGTAACTGGCACTTACTTTTCGTGAGAGCTGACCTGACAATGAATGACAACATTGCCCTTTGAACGGGTGGCTGGTCGCTCAGTCCAGACTCTTCCTGCTCAGCTAAGAGTACACGGAGGTTTAACACAATAAATAACAATGATATGGCTCTGTTAGCCTCTCTGACAGCTAGCTAAGGTTACAAACAGCAGCCTTACCCTGTCTGCAAGCCGAGACACAATACAAACGTACGGTGCTGGACTTTTTTTTTTTTTTTTAATTACCAAAAGCTACACCCTCAGACATATGATAGTTGCCTATGACACCAAAGTAGTAGCCAGCTTTATTAACCATTTCCTAGCTTGCTTGACACAAGCCCTCTTCAAACCTAAAATGGTTTTGAAATTTTGTGATTACGGTGTCCGGAGAGGCTCAAACTCGGTTCGCGTTTTGTAACACTGAGCAGTGACGTTAAAGCTGCTGTGTTGTACACTATATTACCAAAAGTATTCGCTCACCCATTCAAATGATCAGAATCGGGTGTCCTAATCACTTGGCCTGGCCACAGGTGTATAAAATCAAGCACTCAGGCATGCAGACTGTGAAACAAGACATTTGTGAAAGAATGGGCCGCTCTCAGGAGCTCAGTGAATTCCAGCGTGGAACTGTCATAGGATGCCACCTGTGCAACAAATCCAGTCGTGAAATTTCCTCGCTCCTAAATATTCCACAGTCAACTGTCAGCTCTATTATAACAAAATGGAAGCGTTTGGGAACAACAGCAACTCAGCCACGAAGTGGTAGGCCACGTAAAGTGACGGAGAGGGGTCAGCGGATGCTGAAGCGCATAGTGCAAAGAGGTCGCCGACTTTCTGCACAGTCAATTGCTACAGAGCTACAAACTTCATGTGACCTTCAGATTAGCCCAAGTACAGTACGCAGAGAGCTTCATGGAATGGGTTTCCATGGCCGAGCAGCTGCAGCCAAGCCACACATCACCAAGTGCAATGCAAAGCGCCGGATGCAATGGTGTAAAGCACGCCGCCACTGGCCTCTAGAGCAGTGGAGACGCGTTCTCTGGAGTGATGAATCACGCTTTTCCATCTGGCAATCTGATGGACGAGTCTGGGTTTGGAGGTTGCCAGGAGAACGGTACATTTCAGACTGCATTGTGCCGACTGTGAAATTTGGTGGAGGAGGAATTATGGTGTGGGGTTGTTTTTCAGGAGCTGGGCTTGGCCCCTTAGTTCCAGTGAAAGGAACTTTGAATGCTTCAGGATACCAAAACATTTTGGACAATTCCATGCTCCCAACCTTGTGGGAACAGTTTGGAGCGGGCCCCTTCCTCTTCCAACATGACTGTGCACCAGTGCACAAAGCAAGGTCCATAAAGACATGGATGACAGAGTCTGGTGTGGATGAACTTGACTGGCCTGCACAGAGTCCTGACCTGAACCCGATAGAACACCTTTGGGATGAATTAGAGCGGAGACTGAGAGCCAGGCCTTCTCGACCAACATCAGTGTGTGACCTCACCAATGCGCTTTTGGAAGAATGGTCAAAAATTCCTATAAACACTCTCCTCAACCTTGTGGACAGTCTTCCCAGAAGAGTTGAAGCTGTAATAGCTGCAAAAGGTGGACCGACATCATATTGAACTCTATGGGTTAGGAATGGGATGGCACTTCAGTTCATAGTATGAGTAAAGGCAGGTGAGCGAATACTTTTGGTAATATAGTGTATGTGCAACTGGCACAGGGTGTGACAGCTTTGTGATGGCCTAAAGACGGTGGTGGAGAAAAACATCAAGCACATCAACCAAAACACAGTCTTACTGAGGCTTTCAGTAGAAGCAGCAATATCGTAAATGCAAAAATACTAAATATAAAAGGCCTGCCTTCAACAAGGTTCCTCAATAAAAGTAGACAACTGGTAACAAACTGTAGTTAAGTCAGTACAGTAATGCTAAAAGCTTAATCTGCAAGTGGGATTAGCTATGACTCGTATGTGCAGCACATCAGTTCCATGCTCTGTATCAACACTACTACCCCTTTCAAATGAAATAAAATAAAATACACCTGTCAGATAGTCTCACAAAATAGAAATAGACAAGTAAAGTGTCAGTGCCTCATAATAATATTGAAGTCCAATATATTGTAATGTAGGTGGTTAATACTTTACTGAGTAAGTTCTCTTATTCTCCGTGTCTTTATCTTTTCAATCACCAGATACAATAACTGCTCAGGACATCATTTTGGTTTTGCAACAGAGTTATTATAGTTTGTGTTTTTCATTAGTTGTTGTTTTTTGTTGTGTTTTGTTTTGTTTTTTGTTTGTTTGTTTTTTTGCTTTCAGGTCAGTATAGCTTCAGTTTGTTTCCATGGTGGGTTTCAGTTTAGTTTAAAACATTTTGTATCAGTTTATATTAGTTTCAGTATTACTTTTGGTTTGTGCTTTATTTTAATATGGAGGGTATTTGTCAGGGTCTACATTTTATAAGTTGAGAACTGGTATTCTAGTTCAAAGCCAACACTTTGTGTCATGTCGATGTCCCAGTCTCAATAAACATCAGCACCAACACAAACTCATACTGGTTGTGCTCACACATCTGACCAAAGTGACCAACAACAACACTAAACATATTTAATGTAAATTTCATTTTAGTTAGTTTTATAAGTAGATCATTTCAGTTAGGTTTCTTTAACTAAAAGGATTTTTTCATACCTAGTTTTAGTTTTTATAGTTTAGTTAACTACAATAACCTTGCATTGCACGAAGGCCCTTATGGTGTGGAAGCCTGATACTAATACTAATATTACTACTACTACTACTACTACTACTATTAGGGGCAGGCATCACCAGAGGCTAAGTGGTATCATCATAATACTTAATTCATGATACCATAGTATTGCTATTTTAAACATTTTGCAGTATGTTGTTGTGATAACATGTATTGAGATATGTAAATTGTGTCGCCAAGGGAAAACTTTGTCAACATCTGATTTAGCTAATAAGTTAAAGTTTTAATTCCGTTCATCTCACTCCATTCATGTTTATTACGGCAGCTGGACAGGCAGGCAGACTGACCTCCGGCTCTGAGGCCAGCACCGCCGGTCACCTGACCACGTGCGCTCCGCACAGCTCATTTGCATATGACAGCGCACTAGCGAGCTAACCCCGCGCCTCAATTTGCGCCTACCTGGTCGGACGACATTTTGGCCCCCGTCACGACTTTCGGTAAGTCCTTTTAAGAATTACGTTTTTTCATTTTCCCACCGTAACACGCTTGTCTTTGAGGTTTCTGTCGTGTTGGTCCTCAGAAATCAAACCAAAGTGCTCGTTTTTTTGTTGTTGCTGAACTTTTTTCTCCTCTTTCCGTCGTGCTAGCTTAATGGGCTCGGCCGAGGCCGGGCCAATTAGCCCGATGCTGACAGTAGACATTTTGTTGTAGCTTTCAGGTGTCCTGCAAATGAAACCCAGAAATTAAGAGTTCGGTTTGTATGTGCAGATAACGGAGGAAAAGCCTTAAGCCTGTGCAAAGTTAAACGTAAGTTTGCTGACAGAAGCGGACAACTGTTTGAGACAGTGCGGCGATGCTAGCGCCTCTGACAAACTCACTCAATTAAGGCCGAACTTAATTGCTGGGAGCTTTTTGTCATTGCTTTAGGTGCAGTTTGCTTAAAATCTCCTTATTATGCACCCTTCCCCATTTGCCTAGAGTAAGTTTTGGCGCCGTGGAAGGTTTGAGGAAATTTTATTCCGTGTAGGTTGCCGGGGTGTTCATTTTGGCATGCTTGTTGGCTGTACAGGCCACCTTATGAGGAGAAGGTGCTCCGGCTTTTACACACCTTTGCTAAATTAATGTACAGTCTTATATAACTTGGTTCCCAGTAGCTGCCCGCTCCTGCTTTTCTAGGGAGCGACGAGCGTGCTGACTTTATCACGGGAAATTGTTAGCTCTCGATTCTTTTGTTGAAAGCCCAAGAACAGACCGGAGTCAGTCTTCAATTTTCTGATGCAATATTTATTTGGTCACATATAAAGCAAGGCAGCGCTGGTCTCAGTGTGACAGAGCTCCCGCAGGATCTCAGTCAGAATGAGCCCCAATATCAGGAAATGATACACATTTATGTTCTTGGACTTGGGCCTGCCCCGTACATAGTTTGGACTTAAACGCAATCGAGAATAATTGGCCAGTTACCCGGACATGGACAGGCCGACCACTGTCCATGCCTTGTTTCTAGAATGTGTGATGCTGTGTGTGAATGTTGACTGGGTGTGTATCTAATGCAACAGACCTAAATAACAAGATAGAGAAAGTACATCTGGCTCCTGCTGTGTCTATCCTCTGCTTAGCAGCCAAGCTGCCCTGAACTATGTAATACATTGGATAATGCAAGAAACATTGAACTATAAGGCCAATTGTAACAAAACGACATACAGCGGAGTATGTGCCAGCCGAGTTTTTCCAAATGGGCACTTATATAGGCTAAAATGTTGATTCTCAGTAATAAAGCGCTGTTATTTTGTCGTGTAGACTATAGGGACTGTAGAGGCCACATTACTGTGAGGCTAACCTGTAGGCTGCAGGCCTGTCAGTCTGTAGTTGCCGTGCATCTTGACTTTATTTTTTGGCTACTCTCTCAACTTGGGATATACAGCCTATTTGAATTTTACTATTTTGTCTCAAAATATGATTTTAATTAAATGATTTTTCTTAAGATTGTGATTTGAATGCAATTATTTTATTTGTACAGCCGAAAAAGTCACATATGAAGACTGTTAAATTAACATGCAGAAATATTAAGCATGTTTTTTTGTTTGCTTGTTTTTTAAACCTCCTGCTGATAGGAGACGGGGCTGTAAGTGGCGGCGCATGCGTATGCGATACCTTGCTTGCGTTTGCGGGAGTGGCACCTGTTGAAAAGAAAATCAAACAGCGGCTATACGCCAGCTACTAGGACACGGTTTTGCAAGGGTAGTGTTGACATTAATGTTATGTTGAGGTTTAATTAAGTTTAGTTTGGCGCCGTGACGATCTGTGATGGAGTTTAACAGAACCATGGACGGCGCCCATGGGCTCAGCTGAGTGTTGTGGTTGCACGTATATTGCCCAGAATACGGGTGGCATCGTCCATGGCTCTGTTAAACTCCACCACTGATCGAGGGATTCCATTTACAGTGCATTATGGGAACTCAAGCACTGACATTATTCAAAATAGAACAATAATAACATCACTGGTGCCTTGAAATAGAATGCTAGTGTAAATATCAGTGGGAATCTAGAATTGTTTTGTTGTGTGGTTTCATGCAGCAATGCTGCATTGCATGATGGGAAGTAGAATCAACACATTTTAGCACAATTCAACCTTCTCAAGTAGATAATTGAAACTTTTAGTGAGCCTTGTAACAGCAGAGATGTAGAGTGGATGTGAAGTGATGTTCCAGGCTTTGTGTGTGCGTGCGTGTGTCGGTTTGTCCAGTGTGCCAGTGTGAGCACACTGCAGCAGTGTGTTGTGTTGACTCTTGCAAATTTTCCAAATCATGAACATATAATTTCAGGCAGGGTGGATATTAATATGCTGTTCTCTCCCTGTTAGTTATATAAGACAAAGAATCAAACAGTTTGCCCTTTGCCAAAATTTGTTTTACAAAAGGCTCACGGCTGTGCACTGTGGCCACTGGTTTACACTCCAAACCAGTGGGTGGCAGTAATGAGGTTATTAGTTCCGCAGCACCAGTGAGTAAGAGGAAGTGGCTACTGAGTGAGACAAAGGAATCATGTGCTCTGTTTTCTTTCCTTTCTCTGTTTGTTAAATGTGGATAAAACAACCTGGAAATGCTGGCATGCTTTAGCTTTGGCTTGTCTGAATTTGCTGTTGAGCTGTGACTCATTTTAGACATGTTGTAGACACACTGTGTTAGTGTTTTGCTGTGTGGTTTCATGTAGCAATACAGCATTGCATCATGGGAAATAAAATCTAAGCATTTTAGCAAAATCCAGCCGTGTAAAGTAAAACCTGAGGAGCTTTTAGTGAGCGTTGTAACAGCAGCCATCCAGAGTGGATGTGATGTGATGGTGTGTGTGTGTGTGTGTGTGTGTGTGTGTTTTTGTGTTGATTTGTCCAGTGTGAGCACCGTGAGTCAGAGTGGTGTGTGTGTGAAGGGGGCTCCAGTGTGTGAGATAAAGAATTCATACTTACCTGGCAGGGGAGATACCATGATCAAGAAGGTGGTTCACCCAGGGCGAGGCTCAGCCATTGCACTCCGGTTGTGCTGACCCCTGCGAATTCCCCAAATGTGGGAATCTCGACTGCATAATTTCTGGTAGTGGGGGACTGCGTTCGCGCTCTCCCCTGATCAACATGTCAAAATACAACATCATCAGAAAACACTTGACGGTTTTCTAAATTACAGACAATTGTGTGTAACATATTACTTTTTAACAAGATTGTCTTGCATGGCTTTCAGAAGCTTGTAAGAGTGATCATACTTTTAAGCTTTTAGTAGCTGCCCGCTCCTGCTTTCCTCTGAGGGTGCTGACTTTATCATGGAAAACAACATAGTGGGGGCTCAAGTCTGTCCTGCTCCTGAGGTTGTCGATGTCCTCAATCCTGAGTTTAAACATGATGACCTGAGGGCTGTACTATGAAGCGAGATTATGTTAGTGAGGATTAGGGAGGTATGTTGAGTCTAAAGCCAGAGTTTCAATTCAATTCAAAACACTTTATTTGTCCCCAAGGGGCAATGTAAAAGGCATGAAGAGCAGCATCAATAAAAAAGGACAAACAGAACATCAAACAACATAAAATCACGCACAAAGTGCTATGGTCAGAATATTTCCAGTGACCGTCACTGGCAAAGTGCTCTGTGCTTCACGCTAAAGTGCTATGTGCATTAAGTCAGTCGAGGGGCTGGGCAATGATGTTGGGACAGAGGGGTCAGTGTTCAGGAGCTGGACTGCTGTGGGGACAAAGGTGGCCCCCCTACTTTGTGTTCTGCAGCGTGCACAGTGTAGCCTGCAGCCTAATGGGAGCCACTCAAACATGGAGTGTAGAGTGTGTGAAGGGTCGTGTAGGATCCTGTGAGTAGTGCGGATTGTTTGTTGGTCACAGAAGGCAGACAGAGCTCTAACAGGGTGTCCAATGATTTTAGAGCAGACTTTGGTGATGGTGAATAAGCACGTCCCATCTTGCAGGCTGATGGAATAAAACCAGGAGATGAATGAGAATATTAGCACGCTCTCGATGAAGGAGTGGTAGAAGGTCAGGAGAATGTCTTCATTCACTCCAAACGATCTCAGCTTCCTGAGCAGATATTGTCTCTGGTGGCACTTCTTAAGGATCTCCTCAGTGTTGGAGGAAAACCTCAGAAGGCTGTCGAAAATTGTCCCCAAGTACCTGTACTCCTCCACCACCTTCATGGGCTCCCCCTGGATGGTGGTAGTTACGGCCTCAGCCAGCAGTCTCTGCTTGCTGGAGAATGTCACAATCACCTCTTTTGTCTTGGTTGAGTTCAGCTGGAGACAGGCGCCCTCACACCAGGTAAAGTCCTGAAGAACAGAGCTATGGTGTAGGTTAGGGGGCAGCAGACATCCAGTGCTGTGCCACAAAGGCGGCTCTCTTTTGACCTGGCTTCATTACCACGGTAACAGATGCTGCAAACATAACGTGCTATGGACCAGGTTATGTTCAGAGTTTTGTCTTATAATCTGCTTTTTCCCATTAATTTCGGGGAATACATCAATTAGCCCTTTAAATTTTACACTGAATATCATCCACAAAAAATAAGAATAATAAGCCATAGCAGCTCCATCTGACTCTGAATAATACTTTATGCTTGATCCTAATTTTCTAAGTAATACATTTTTTTATACTCCATAGCTCTATCTGTGACTAGGGCTTTAGGTTTTGTCGAGCCAGCTCACACAAAAAAAGCCTGGCTCTGTTTAACTTGCTTTGTAGTGCAGCCCTCTGGCCCAAAGTCATCCACAAGTGTTGACAGCGAGTGTTCTGACTGGAGCTCAAGTCCGAGGATGAGGATTTGCCTGTCTGTTTCTGCCATATCTGAGGATAGGCTGCCATCTGCTGGAGAAACAGTGAACTGCACCTACAGAGTTACAAAGTTTTGGTGTCAGTAGCTGGGTTTCCATCCACCTATTTTTATTCGCATTTTCAGAAATTGTGAAAAAAAACTTGGATGGAAATGCCAGAAATTTGAAAAATGGCCAAAAATTCGCAAAAAAGTTTTTACGCTTGGAGGGGGTGGATTTCTCAGCGTATCGATAAAAGAAAATGCGACTTTTTGCTGTGGAAACAGGTTTTGCGAATAAATGATGACTGGACCGGATACCACGTCACACTTCTACGCTACAGTCTTATTATTAGTTATTATTATTATTACAAGGATACAAGGAAGTTTATTTGTCATTATACAACAGGTTGAATAATGAAAGAACTCAGCTGTTGCACTCCGGTTGTGCTGACCCCTGCGAATTCCCCAAATTTCAGAACTGTCAGGATTGTCAAAACACATTTTCATGTATATGTTACTGTGTAACAGATAATCAACAAAGCAACACTTTTGAAAGTGCAACATGTAGTTTTGACAGAGAAATTTTATTCTCAGAGAAGTAAAAAAAAAAATCTTCGTATATATATGTATATATATACATATATACTGTATATATATACATATATACTGTATATATATGTATATATATATGTGTGTGTGTGTGTGTGTGTGTGTGTGTGTGTGTATACATATATATATACACACACACACACACACACACATATATACATATATGTATCTCTCTCTCTATATATATATATTTATATATATATATATTGGTTTAAAATATATTCAGAAATCTTCAAAAATGTTTTTTCTGTTTGATCAGTATTTGAAGATCTTAAGATGTTTTGTTTATAACATAGCATTATATAAATTTCATATACCCTCAGATTTTTTTTTTTTTTTTTACTTCTGTAAGAATGTGTTTCTCTAAAATTACATATTGCACATTCAATAGCATTAATTTGACTATTAATCAATAAAAGTATGATCACTCTTACAAGCTTTAGAAAGTCATGCGAGAGAGTCATGTTAATAAGTAACGTTATATAAAATTATTTTTAACTTCCAGAGCTGTCAAGTTTTTCTAATGATATTGTCTTTTGACATGTTGATCAGGGGAGAGCGCGAACGCAGTCCCCCACTACCAGAAATTATGCAGTCGAGATTCCCACATTTGGGGAATTCGCAGGGGTCAGCACAACCGGAGTGCAATGGCTGAGCCTCGCCCTGGGTGAACCACCTTCTTGATCATGGTATCTCCCCTGCCAGGTAAGTATGAGTTCTTTATCTCGCACACTGGAGCCCCCTTCACACACACACCACTCTGACTCACGGTGCTCACACTGGACAAATCAACACAAACACACACACACACACACCCCATCACATCACATCCACTCTGGATGTCTGCTGTTCCAAGGCTTAGTAAAAGCTCCTCAGGTTTTACTTTACATTGTTAGATTGTGCTAAAATTGCTATATTGTAGGCAATTCCTCCAGGGGACCAATAAAGAATTTCTGATTCTGATTTACTTCCCATCATGCAATGTTGTATCACTACATAAATCCATACAACGAGAACAGCTGTAATATACCGTATCTACAATACGTCTAAAATGAGTCACAGCTCAAATTCAGACAAGCCAACACTAAAGTATGCCAGCATTTCCAGGTTGTTTTATCCACATTTATCAAACAGAGAATGGAAAGAAAACAAAGCACATGATTCCTTTGTCTCACTCAGTAGCCACTTCCTCTTACTCACTGGTGCTGGGGAACTAATAACCTCATTACTGCCACCCACTGGTTTGGAGTGAGAACCAGTGAATGCACAGTGTGCAACATAATTTCTTTCAAACAGTAAAATACTGGAGTCATTAGCCCCTTGTGTGCTACATATAACTCTGACAGCATATTGTATTAACTACCTGAAGTGGCAGTGGACTGAGATCTTAACCTTTTGGCGCTTTCTTTAAATGTGTTGCTCTAACATGAAGGCAGATGAATATGGATCAGCTGCTACCCAAAGCTAAACAAGAACAAAATCTGTGGATCCTGGTATTCTTTGAATGCTAAATACAGTCTACTTGGTGAGTGATAGTTTTTTCTTATAATTTTTCTTATCAGAAGATTCAGTAGGTTTAGGGTGTGTAACAGTTGAAGTATAACCCATAAAATATGGACATGTTCGGGTAATTTGCTCCTATATCCTAACTAGGACTGGGTACTGAAACGCGGTGCCAATAGGCACCGGTTCCGACGTAAACAGTAGTAACAAGACCGAATAAGAACGAAAATTTCAGTGCCTCATTTCGGTGCCGGCCACTGGTGTTCCGGCATCAACTTGTGGTTGTTGAACGTGACGTCAGTGCCGCTACTCCGCACACTTGTAGATCAGTACTGATAGTGAGAGGATCAATAAAGATGCCGAAGGCAAAACGCTCCAAGGTTTGGCTACATTTCCTGTCTAAGGAGGACGCAGACTCTGCGACATGCAACAGATGCCTTAAAGCAACGTCATGCAAGGGAGGTAACATGTCGAATTTAATGAAACATCTGGCACACATGCAGTTTATTTCAAAGCCAAACAATGCACCTTGTTTGATAATCTACGTCAGCGGTCCACAACCACCGGTCTGTGGTCTGGTACCGGGCCGCGAGACATTCCCGACCGGGCCATGCAGCCTGACTGCAACCCCTCCTCCCCCGCGGTTGCGCACAAATGGCACGAGTTTATTAGTACCATATGTTACTTGTATTTATATTGTTTAAATGTTTAAGTTAATATTCTGTTCAATATTAACCCTACTACAGAGACCCTATTTTAGATTTGGATGGTGAGGTGGAAAATAAGTCAAATAAGCTGTTATTCTTTGTGTTGCTTGCTGCTGTAGCCTGCCAGTGTTTTCATGAATCATGATTGTGCTGGTGTTACCCCCGGCCCCTTGAACTGTTTTTGATATTTAATATCATTTAAAACATGGTTTTTAAAAATTCTTTTCACGTCTTTATTTTTTACACCAAATTAAATATAACAGTACCGATAGGGTATCGATAAGTACTGGAACCGATAAGCGGTATTGGTATCGGTATTGATACCATGAAAATCCTAATAATATACATCCCTAATCCTAACAGAGGAGGGAGAAGGTGAATTGTCACTGTTTTGTCTACAGTAGAACAATTTTATATGAGCCAACGGAAGCAGGCATGGGAAACGCACATATGTATTACAGGCAAGACAATATTTGTTAAGAACAAGGTCACTGTACATATCCAACTTGTAATGACTAGACTGAAACAATTAGTAGAAAGGTGTCTGAGGAGAAAGCATTAATGAAGCATATTGAATCTATTGACTAGGTCTATCCAATATGGTTATTAACAGAAGACGAAATCACAAATTAGCTTCAGAGAAATCACTAACCAGACTACTTGATTCTATTTTTTTTTTTATCACACACACACACACACACACACACACACACTCACATACATACTAATAATAATATACAAAAAAATCCTCCCAATTCCTAAGTATTGTTAGTTTAACTGAGAGAAAGGCTAATCCAATCAAGTATTGTAGTTCTTTGAAGATTAGTCCGTCTACCTTATTTCCCAACAGACCCACTAATGGACATAATGAGTAATTAATATACAGTATTTTGCATAAGAAATCTTTCACTTTTAACCAAAATTGTTTAACCTCTGGGCAATGCCACAGTTGATGCATAAAAGTTCCAGTCATCGTACAGCGATGCCAACATGTGTCTGAAACATTACAATTCATTTTCCCCTATTTGTGTGGGGTAATTTATGACCTGAACAATATCTTAATTTAAATGACTTTATACATCACACATTTTGAGGTACAGTTTGAAGGACTATAATAGCTTCCCGCTGGTCTGTTGTGAGAGGTACACCCAGATCTATCTCGCATTGTGCTCTAATAGATGCACTACAGTTATAGAAGATATGGTATAGTAATCTGTATTATTTAGATACAGTTTCTCTGCCAGTGGCTGCATGTCTTGATTGAACATCAATAACTTAATTATTCCTAAGAGTAATATTTTGGATGTATAATCATGCAGAATAGATTTTAGTTGCAAATATTGGAAAAGGTTTGAGTTATTTAAACCAAAATTTAACTCAAGCTTTTGAAAATTTATGATGTCCCAATCCTTTAATATTTAACGTAGCTGTGCAATATTGTTACTTTCCCATGTAATATTAGTGTTTGCCACCAGCTGTGAATAATGGGTTCCTCCATATGGGACAAGAGGCATGGATAAACCATTGATTTGGAGACATTTATGTCACGCTTTGATCACATCACAGGAAAACTGAATTAAAGGGCCTTTAATGCTCTTGTCATATTTATGGTGATGCCATAAGGAAGCTAGGGAAACATTTTTGTTATTTTCAGACCACATGATTGTGTTGACTCTCGTGTGTATCCAGTGTGCTTCTGAACAGTAAAATTACATGTTAGAAGCTAAGGAGAGAACATTACGATGAGGCTCTTTCCATAACAGTCATACATGCAATTGCATACATATGTGTCGTCAAACTTCATCATCATCATCCTCACAGGTTACAGCACTTGACAGACGTTTCTCAACACAAACTGGGAAGAGTCTTTAGGGCAAAAGGTCAGTCAGCCTCTCGCAAAATATACAGAGGTCATGTGTGCAGGAGCCTTCGTTCCCTGAAATATATTAGTAAATACTAACTTTATGTATGTGTAATGTGCAGTATTTCAAAAATGCTGCTTGGATTTTGATGAAATAATAGAAAAAGTGATTCATCTTACCACTGCGTCACAGCCACTCAATTCAAGATCTGGGGTTACAGCATTTCCAAAATGACTTATTACTTACCTAAGGATTTTCATTAATTGATTTTTTAAAAATTAATTATGAGGTGTAAAGTGTCAAAAATAATGACAAATGGTCATGGGAAGTTAGCAGAGCCCAAAGTGATGTCTTAAAAAAAGAAAAAATAATTATGTAGACATGAACAGAAAAGACAAGACAATCTTAGTATCTTAAGGAGGCAAATGACTGAAACAATGAAGTAAATGACTATATAATTTATTACGCTTGATTCGTTCTGTTGATAGATGTATTGATGAGCAGACCATCATTTCAGCACCATTTACAATTACAGCTAAATGACATGTTGGTCACAACGTGTTTGCATGCAGTGTAACACAGCTGTCGGTGATATTGTGGTTTATGGTTTATGCAGCTTTAAGCTGTTAACATAAACGTTGGATGCTTTGACTGAGTCTGCTTGTTGGCCTGAAGAAACCAGTGAACAAAATAGGAATATTCAATACAATGCCAACACCCATTTTTTCATGAAAAGAGAAAACAAAAACAAGGCATTGTGTCTCTTACACAGTAAAATGTGAGCCAGGACCAAATGAATAGCTGGTCTGTCTAAACACCAGGGCCAACCTATAGTGCTTCAATATCTGACAGGGAGGAGAATATGGAAACATGATGAAGATTGAATATGTGTGATCATAGTTGAATTTAAATGTTGTACACAGCGTTGACCATCAGTGGTTCACACGCCAGAGCAGTTTGTGTTGTGTTGACTCTTGCAAGTTTTCCAAATCATGAACATATAATTTCAGGCAGGGTGGATATTAATATGCTGTTCTGTCCCTGTTACTTATATAATAAGATGAAGAATCAAATAGTTTGTCCTTTGCCAAAATTTGTTTTACAAAAGGCTCACGGCTGTGCACTGTGGTCACTGGTTTACACTCCAAACCAGTGGGTGGCAGTAATGAGGTTATTAGTTCCCCAGCACCAGTGAGTAAGAGGAAGTGGCTACTGAATGAGACAAAGGAATCATGTGCTCTGTTTTCTTTCCTTTCTCTGATAATTGTGGATAAAACAACCTGGAAATGCTGGCATGCTTTAGCTTTGACTTGTCTGAATTTGCTGTTGAGCTGTGACTCATTTTAGACATGTTGTAGACGCACTGTGTTACTGTTTTGCTGTGTGGTTTCATGTAGCAGCACAGCATTGCATCATGGGAAATCGAATCTAAGCATTTTAGCACAATCCAGCCGTGTAAAGTAAAACCTGAGGAGCTTTTAGTGAGCGTTGTAACAGCAGCCATCCAGAGTGGATGTGATGTGATGGTGTGTGTGTGTGTGTGTGTTTTTGTGTTGATTTGTCCAGTGTGAGCACCGTGAGTCAGAGTGGTGTGTGTGTGAAGGGGGCTCCAGCGTGTGGGTTGGAGAACTCATACTTACCTGGCAGGGGAGATACCATGATCAAGAAGGTGGTTCACCCAGGGCGAGGCTCAGCCATTGCACTCCGGTTGTGCTGACCCCTGCGAATTCCCCAAATGTGGGAATCTCGACTGCATAATTTCTGGTAGTGGGGGACTGCGTTCGCGCTCTCCCCTGATTGACATGTCAAAAGACAATATCATTAGGAAAACTTGGCAGCTCTGGCAATTACAGATGTATGTAACATTACCTTTTATCATGACTCTTGCATGACTTTCTAAAGCTTGTAAGAGTGATCATACTTTTATTAATAGTCAAGTTAATGCTACTGACCGTGCAATATGTAATTTTAGAGAAACAAATATTCTTAGAGAAGTAAAAAAAAAAAAAAAAATCCTGTGGTATAAAATATGAAATTTGTATAATGCTATGTTATAAACAAAACATCAAGATCTTCAAACCTTGATCAAAGGGAAAAAAACATTTTTGAATATATTTTAAACCAAACAGAAGCATTATAATATGCTTTTTGTATAGTAACTATGTATGAAATAAAATGTACACAACAGTGAGTAGTTGGTAACTTGTCCAAAGGACCTATTTGTTCCCAGAAGATTGTTTCTGACAAAGTAGTATATAATATATATATGCCAAAGATTTTTTTTTACTTCTCTGGGAATGAAATTTCTCTGTCAAAACTACATGTTGCGCTTTCAAAAGTGTTGCTTGGTTGATCATCTGTTACACAATAACATATACATGAAAATGTGTTTTGACAACTGTGACAGTTTCACATTTCTAATGATATTATTTTTGTACATGTTATCAGGGGAGAGCGCAGACACAGCCCCCCCACAACTGGAAATTATGCAGTCAAGGTTTCCACATTTGGGGAATTTGCAGGGGTCAGCACAGCCGGAGTGCAGTAGCTGAATTTCACCCTGGGTGTATATGTAGAGCAAACCTAGCAGTGAGATCATCTTCCACACTGACACCAAAACTCTGTAACTCTGTAGGTGCAGTTCACTGTTTCTCCAGCAGATGGCAGCCTATCCTCAGATACTGCAGAAATAGACAGACAAACCCTCATCGTTTTTTTGCCTCATTTATCATAGATATATATTCATAATCTGAGACAATGTATAAAAAATATCCTTAGAAGTGTTTTTAAGATTAAAAGAAGAAAGCACACTAGATTCAAGTAGTTTTTAAAAAAATTAAGAGGACAATCTGGGCCCATCATAATCACTGTTGAACCAAAAATATGTGCTATGTACTATTGTTTCTTCTTTACTATATCTGATAACAATGTTTAATTTTGTTCTTTTTCTTTTAATTTTTACAACGCAAGTAAGGTAGGTTCCTAGTGGTCTGCTGAAACAGTTCAGACTGGAGCTTACGTTGGTCACTGACAGATACAAACTGTCTGCACATATCTTTGCGATCTGTTTGGTTGAAGGCCTCTTGGTGTACATGGCATACAGCCACATTATTAAGGCGCTGCTGCTAGTAGATCTTAGCCATGTGTTCAGTCTTTTGAGTTCATTAAAGCCTTGTTCAGCTTCAGCTGAGGCCACAGGGACAACCAACAACAGCCTAACAAGCTTCTCAACCTCATCAAATAAGCCTCCTACCTCACCTGGCATTCTTTTTAGGATATCTGCAGCTTCACTACTTGTTGTGACGGTATTCGTTGAGAGAATCACTGACAGCTGATAATGTCCAATGACTTCATACATTTGCCGGGTAAGGAGCACCATCTCAACTTTGTTCAAGATCTGCAAATCTGGTTGGTTGAACCGCTCTTTGAATTAAACATCCATACTGTCCAACTTCACAACTAAGATAACATCAAAATAGATATGGTTGCACTACATTTAAGCTTGTAATTTATAATTAATCCATAATACCTTATGTTTAATTACAGTATAATTTTAGAAACTCACTTGAAACCCTGAAGGTCCAGCAGCTGCTTCTCCCTCAACCTTCTCTGAGGCATCTTTAGGCCTACTTGATTTCTGATTCTCCTATGTGTAATAAAATCATGCAGTGAAGTAGTAAAGCACAACTGCAGTCAATCAAATCATAGCCATGCAAACAATGTGCCACATTGGACATGTACTGCTTTGGAGTGTGAGTGCCTGCAACATTTAAAATACAAAAAAGTTCAGACATCAGATATATTTATAGCCATGGAGACTTTAGATTGGCACACAAATGCATGAAGGACAACAAAAGTAATTACAAACATATTCTGCGTTGGTAGTGCACACCTCGCTGTACATAGAACATGAGGAATCATGATCATGACCCTGTACAGTACACTGCCTGAAAAGTGCCTGATGATTGTTTTAAACCTTTCATCTTTGATGGATTTGTGTCCCTCACAGGAAAGTATGAGGACCAGTGTCCAGTCAGAGTGTTGTGAGACACCGGTGGCTCACAGTCTTTCATCTTGTCTGGGGTTGCCACCTTGGATGCTGGGTCTGACGGCAGCACAAACACAAGAGTAAGTATGTGCATATTCTCATCTGTCCAGGTCATAGGGATCTCAAGGAATTTGAATCAGGTCAATTGGATTTAGTTCATGAGTTCATTAGACTAGACTGGTAGTCTGACTACCAGTCTGATTACCAGTCTAGACTAAGTTCAGATGACCTGATTCAGTTTCCTTGAGATACAAGAGTAAGAGGTATCAAGAAGGGTTTTGTTCCTACACACCTTTGCTAACTTAAGGTACAGTCTATCTTGGTTCCCAGTAGCTACCTGCTCCTGCTTTCCTCTGGATGGTGCTGACTTTATCATGGAAAACAACATAGTGGGGGCTTAAGTCTGTCCTGCTCCTGAGGTTGATGATGTCCTCAATCCTAAGTCTAAACATGATGACCTTGAGGACTGTACTATGAAGCGAGATTATGGTAGCGAGGGTTAAGGAGGTATGTTGAGTCTAAAGCCAGAGTTTGCCGTGTCAGGAAGGCGGCTCTCTTTTGACCCGGCTTCATCACCATGGTAACAGATGCAGCAAACGTAACCTGCTCTGGACCAGGTTATGTTCAGAGTTTTGGCTCATAATCTACTTTTTTCCTGTTTGCTTCAGGGGAAATGATGTGGCCAAAGTGTCCCCAATTGGGCTAGGGCAGGAAAAACTGCTCACACCAGGCACCAAAAACCTCAGAAACATGAGTGCTGGCGTCATCAATAAGGACGCACAGGAGTCAGGCAGAGTCCAGAGTAGGCAAGATTTATTTTCTGTTAAAGATCTTCCACAAAATCCTTCTAGGAGTCAACCCCAGGGAAGACTGACTCACATTTGCTTCTACAACTATTTATATTCTGTTTAGAGGGTCCTCCCTGCTTTTAAAATGGAGATGAGGGACAGCCCTCTTTCTTTCCTTATTTGGCTTTTCCAGACCTAAATCAAGAATCCAGAATTTTATTTGCCATGTGTGCATACACCAGTAGTCCACACACATAGGAACTCTTGTGCAGTCGCTCAATCATGAAAATTAAAAGACACAAGAAAAAGCATGTAAGTCTAAAAGAAACACATAAAACAAAGTGCATAAAAACCCTATATAATAAGGGGAAATATATAGAGGTATGGAAGAATTTAATCTTCAAATTGCACAGGCCAAGGCAAACAGTACGATACAATGAAATACACAAATACCAGACTCCACTAAGGGAAATGAGGTAGTAATATCAGTGGTTATATTGCACTTTGCCCATTATTTTGTTTTTGCCAAGAGTCTCACTGTGGCAGGGAAGAAACTGTGTTATGATACTGTCCGCTCTTCTGAGTCTGAGATTGTATGTGCAGAGCTTTCAGGACCTGTGTGGGTGTCACCTGAAAGACAGTGTCTGTGGGGTTGCAGGGGGCTTTTGAGGGGATATCTGTGGTCAGTCTATCAAACCTACCATAAAACATGTTAAGGCTGTGTGGAAGGGCGACATCCTGGGGGTCTGTCGTCATCGTTGCTGTTTTCTTGATTAGTGACTGCCTGGATACCCTACCACATACTGCGTGTATTGTTATTCGGGTAAAAGCTTTCAAGTTTTTGGGAGTGAGCCTTCTTTGCAGCTCTGATGGACTTCTGTAGCTCATACCTGGCTTTCTTGTACTCCACTCGATCTTCAGGTCTGAAAGCTTCCTGCCTTTTCCTGATTTTCTGTTTTCTGTCTCCATTGAACCACGGTTTCTGGTTTGGAAACACACACAGTTCTGGGAGGGGCACATACAGACGTGCACCAGCTAATTTAGTCACTCACAGCCTCTGTATGTTCGTTGATGTCACCTGTGGCCATTTTAAAGATGTTCCAGTCTATAGCCTCCAAGCAACCCTGCAGGCTAGCCTGTGCATTGTCAGTCCAGATGTTAACAGTTCTAACTGCGACTGGCTGTGCCTTGAGCCTTTTGGTGTTGGTAGGCTTGAGCTGGATTGCCAGATGGTCAGACTTGCCAAAGTGGGGTTTTAGTTCAGCTGTAAAAGTGTTTCTGATGTTACTGTAGCAATGGTCGAGTGTTTTATTCCCTCTGGTGGGGAAAGTATGTTTTTCTGAAGGTTGCAATGGTTAAAGTCTCCCAGAATAATAAAAGCAGCGTCAGGATACATGTTTTCATGCTTATTGATCATGTTGTGTACAGTGGCAGCACCAGAGATTTTTTTCTTGCTGGTGCTGTAGTGGGCTGAATCATTCAGTGATGGGGCTGATGGATGTACCATATGGTAGCCTTTAGTTGCGCAAAAGCCAGACGCATGGGATTCAAAAGTTAGTTTCAGATACGTTTTTACCAATGCCTCTATTGATTCACAAAACAGCGTTTTTCGTGTTTAATATACAGGTGAATTGCGTCAGCAACATGGGAGACAACCCGGGCTACACAAGAGCATAAACAATAACTTAACAGAACTTCCGAGCCAGAGTGCACATCATCAGTCACACACCAATCCAGCAATCAGCATTAAATGCGTGCTTTTCAACTTAAAAACAATGTCTACTACTATTCATATTACACTGACAGACAACAAGGCCAAAAGACAGCCTACATTAAAGTCAAATAAGTAAAACAGCAGATGCGAGGCTTTGTAGGAGTTGTAGGATAAATCGTATGCAATAAACAAAACAATAATTAAAACAAAAACCAAGAATCACCCTTTGGAAATCCATAAGCAAAACCAGCAGGCTTAACAGCAGTAAATGAGTGACATGTTCTGTCTTTAACCATCTCCTCCGCTGCGTTTCAGCACCACTGACAACGCAACATCTACAATAGGTTATACGCACACCCACTTCAGTCAAAAGCACTGTCCATGGTATCAAGTTTTCATTAACCGTACACATTTTACCATTTCACTGCACAAACGCACACTTGCTTGACTTGAGTGTAATATTTTAGGATTTGCAGGAAACATAAGGAATGAGAGGTATCCACCACAAAATAATAATTATAATCAGCATTAGCCTAGGCCCATATAAAAAAAGCAGCTGCATTTACCAATGATGTTTTCAGAGCAGCACAATCTGCCTGTTGTTGTGGTTGGTGGCAAACGCATCAATGATTTTCTGGATGTCAAGTGCCTTGGTCTTCCGGCTGTTTATGGCCAACACCGCCAAGTCGCTGTTACGAGCATCGCTGCTACTATTCCTAAGGTAGTTTTTGATGCAGGAGAAGCTCCGTTCGCATGAGGCAGATGTCACAGGAAGAGTCAGTGAGATGCAGATCAGTTTGTATAGATCTGTAAATGCATCGCGGTAGGGTGTCATCAGAGATAGAAATTCCACTGTACCATTCACTGTCTGTCCTTGCTTTTGTTTTGTTTCCAGAAGGCGCTGAACGTGATGCAGCTCTGCTGTGAGGTTCACTTCAGTCACACCATAATATTGGGCCATTGGCCAGAGACTTTTCCTGTCTAGAAAAAGCTTGTGTTTGAGGCTCAATGCAGAGACTCCAGTCAGAACACCCCCTGTTTCGGCTGAGAACCATCTCTTCATGTCAGTCAGAAGTCGGTGTATAACAGGATAGAAACAGAGCTTGCAAAGGTCATCAGAGGATGCGACAGGTGTGCGCTTGGTCTGGGCTTCAACAACAAAACCCTGTAGGTGCTGGTTTAGTAGACCTTTCATGCGGTCTACTCTGTATACCGGCCTTGTCGCGCAGGTCCCTCGCTCTCGCCAGAATTTCACTCCATGACTCCTCTCCCCGTTTTGCTGAAAGTGCATCGATAACAGACTGAGCCAACTCTGATGCAGATGAGAACTCCAAGCTGGGCGACTGCAACTGGTCTGACATAAACTTGGTGGATCGGAATAAATCCTCAAACAGAGTGAGAAGTAAAGCGAAATGCTCGTCAATCAGTCCGTGTATCGCTCTGGCCTCTGTTTTCCTCCGTGGATTAGGTTGGCCCATAATATCCTGCAGTGTAGCTACGATAGAAGGGAGTGTTTTCCTTATAGCACACAAAGCTGTGTACTCACATGCCCAGCGTGTATCTGACAATTCCTTAATTCCATGGGCTGTGCAGTGGGTTGAGTCTGTGAGCATGGCAGTGTACATAAAGTGCCTGCGGGACTTCTTTCCTGAACCTCTCTTGAACTCTGGACATCACTGCTGCCCCGTCATAACACTGACCTATACACAAGTTCTTATCGATGTCACACTGGGCCAGGGTATGCTCAATGCTCTTAAGAAGTGATTCTGCATCCAACTCTTCTGCTGGAGTGAAGTGTAAGAATTCTTCAAGTATGGTTTCCTTACTCAGATAACGCACCACCACTGATATTTGCTCCTTCTTGCTGACGTCTTTACATTCATCAACTAGAATGGCAAATTGCCCAGCCTCCTTGATTTCTGTGCTTATTTGACGTCTGACCATACCTGCCATAACACCCAGAATTTCATTTTGGATATTGTGATGGGTGTATTTTGCATTCCCAGGATTTTCCTCTATTTTTTTTTAGCTACAGTCTTATCAAACTGCCCAATTACACTGAATAACTCAACAAAGTTTCCCCTGGTACCAGACCCGTCATACTCCCGGTGTGCTTGTTGGGCAATCCGCTGACACGCAGTGTAGCACAGAGACTCAACCACCGCTCTCATATATTCACGATTTTCCTGAACAATCTTAGAGTGTCCTTAATCAAGCAGATTTCCCAGTCTTGATCCATCTTTTTCTCTCAATCTGAACTCAGCCCATGACTCCATAGCAAACTTATGAGCTGCACTTACATGGTGGGTCTTAAAAGCCGTTGTAGCTTTTCGCCAGTTGCGGTAACCAGTGGCAGTGAAGGTAGACTCCAAATGAAACCCATGTCCTCCACTCAGGAAATGTCTGCATGCAAAGCAGAATGAGGCGTCCTTGATGTCTGAATACTCCAGCCACACTCTAAAAACACTTGGGTTATTTCTTTAACCCAATTCCTGTGTTACTTGTGTTGGGTTACATTTCTGGGTTATTTTTCCAGAGCCATAACCATTTCTTGGGTTATAAGGATTTTATTTTGACCCAATTTGTGGGTTTTTCGCCTTGGGTAATATTTCTATATTTCTATTTCTATTTTTTTTTTTCTGAGAGTAACCCATTGTTGGGTTAGAGACTTGGGTTTGATTGATTGCTTATTGATTGATTGATTGATTGAATACTTTACGAACAGTTTGTGTAACGAGGAGCACTTCATTACTAGTGACTGATAGCTTTGCTTGTAAATATTGCACAACATGGTTGGTAGAAAATGCACTTTAAACAGACAACTTAACTATTCACTTTAATAATGGCACTTGGCACTTTAGTCACAATATTTGCACTTTATTACTGGTTTGCACAGAATATTTGCACATTGCATATTTGCACATTTTATACAGACTATTTACTGTCTATTTATTGAATAATTTATAACTTGATAATTTATCAGTGTAAAACCGTGAGTGATGTGTGTCTTCGGGCTTGGCTTGTAGTCAGGGCTTGGCTCCACCTATGGGCTTTAAATTGAATTATCTGCTGACAATGCACTTGTGTGTGATTGCCTGTTCAGAATTCAATAGTGTTATGTGTGTCAGCATCTGTAACACTGTGTGGAAATGTGCAGAAAAATCATAAATGTGGAAGTGCTTAATTAGTAAGAATACTGTGTGAAAGTTTTAGCCCACTCAACTTTTGGGTTGAGTGGGGTTGAGTGGCCCTTGGGACAAGTTACCAACTACTCTTGTATACTGTTGTGTACATTTTATTTCATACATAGTTACTACTCAAAAAGCATATTATAATACTTCTGTTTGGTTTAAAATATATTCAAAAATATTATTTCCATTTGATCAAGCTTTGAAGATTTTTAGAAGATTTTTACTTCTGTAAGAATATTTGTTTCTCTAAAATTACATATTGCATGTTCAGTAGCATTAATTTGATTATTAATCAATAAAAGTATAATCACTCTTACAAGCTTTAGAAAATTTTAAATGTTAAAAAGTAATGTTACACACAATTGTCTGTAATTTAGAAAACTGTTAAGTGTTTTCTAATGATATTGTCTTTTGACATGTCAATCAGGGGAGAGCGCGAACGCAGTCCCCCACTACCAGAAATTATGCAGTCGAGATTCCCACATTTGGGGAATTCGCAGGGGTCAGCACAGCCGGAGTGCAATGGCTGAGCCTCGCCCTGGGTGAACCACCTTCTTGATCATGGTATCTCCCCTGCCAGGTAAGTATGAGTTCTTTATCTCACACGCTGGAGCCCCCTTCACACACACACCACTCTGACTAACGGTGCTCACACTGGACAAATCAACACAAACACAAACACACACCCCATCACATCACATCCACTCTGGATGTCTGCTGTTCCAAGGCTTAGTAAAAGCTCCTCAGGTTTTACTTTACATTGTTAGATTGTGCTAAAATTGCTATATTGTAGGCAATTCCTCCAGGGGACCAATAAAGAATATCTGATTCTGATTTACTTCCCATCATGCAATGTTGTATCACTACATAAATCCATACAACGAGAATAGCTGTAATATACCGTATCTACAATACGTCTAAAATGAGTCACAGCTCAACAGCAAATTCAGACAAGCCAACACTAAAGCATGCCAGCATTTCCAGGTTGTTTTATCTACATTTATCAAACAGAGAAAGGAAAGAAAACAGAGCACATGATTCCTTTGTCTCACTCAGTAGCCACTTCCTCTTACTCACTGGTGCTGGGGAACTAATAACCTCATTACTGCCACCTACTGGTTTGGAGTGTAAACCAGTGAATGCAGAGTGTGCAACATTATTTCTTTCAAACAGTAAAATACTGGAGGCATTAGCCCCTTGTGTGCTACATATAACTCTGACAGTATAGTGTATTAACTACCTGAAGTGGCAGTGGACTGAGATCTTAACCATTTAGCGCTTTCTTGGAAGTGTGTTGCTCTAAAATGAAGGCAAATGAATATGGATCAGCAAAAACTATGAATTTAAGCTGCTATCTAAAGCTGAACAAGAACAAAATCTGTGGATCCTGGTATTCTTTGAGCCCTAATTACAGTTCACTTGGTGAGTGATAGTTTTTTCTTATCATGTCCATAACACATGAAGCACTCTTATGTTGCCATGGTCAAGTTGTATCTATGAAGTAAAATAACTTGGTTTACAGCTGAAGCTCATGCATCTGCATAATGGGTAGTGGAGAAAGATGAGCTCAACCCTATGAGACATACATTTAAACTGAAACCACTGCAAGTCAGAAGTCGGGCTTACAATAAATCAGGAGCATAGTGGCAGTACAAATAAGAGTGGTTAATAGTTTCATACAGTTTATATAGTTTTCAGTGCATTATAAACCGCAAGTATAAAATCCCGACAATTCCATAGAATTCAAGTCTAAGGGCCCACTCACATTAGGCCATTCGTACTGTGCCCAAACACGTTTGACCTCAAAACCCGGATTATTTGACTAGTGTGAGCGCTCCGTTCCGTGCTTCAGTACAGTACACTTCCTCCGCTCTGGCACAGTTTTATGCGTACAGCGTGATTAACTGCAAAACGCTGCCTCGCGCAATCAACCATTCAAGGATTCAAGGAACTTTATTGGCTTACCAGCTCACATTTACATGTTAGTGGTACGAAATTAGGACTCAGGTCCCTGTATAAGCCTAAATAAATAAATAAAACAAGGTAAAAAAAGAAGTGTAAATACATAAAAAAATAAGATATATAAGTATAAACAGTATATATGAATATAAACAGTATATATGAATATAAACAGTATGTATCACTATAAACAGTATGTATCACTATAAACAGTATATATGAATAATAAACAATAAAGTTCCTTGAACCATGTTGTCTGTGTTGCTGTCCGTTGTGCTGCTGCAACCGCGTAAAACCAAAAGTCGATTTATGATGACGCCGAGCCATGCGTGTGTCGTATTTCAACGTGATGCTGTATGTACCAGAGGCAAACCTGCTTCAGTACGGTTGGGGTAATGTGAGTTCACACTCCAGAGCAGTTTGTGTTGTGTTGTTTCTTGCGAGTTTTCCAAATCATGAACATATAATTTCAGACAGGGTGGATATTAATATGCTGATCTGTCCCTGTTACTTATATAATAAGATAAAGAATCAAACAGTTTGCCCTTTGCCAAAATTTGTTTTACAAAAGGCTCACGGCTGTGCACTGTGGTCACTGGTTTACACTCCAAACCAGTGGGTGGCAGTAATGAGACTATTAGTTCCCCAGCACTAGTGAGTAAGAGGAAGTGGCTACTGAGTGAGACAAAGGATCATGTGCTTTGTTTTCTTTCCTTTCTCTGATAAATGTGGATAAAACAACCTGGAAATGCTGGCATGCTTTAGCTTTGGCTTGTCTGAATTTGCTGGTGGGCTGTGACTCATTTTAGACCTGTTGTAGGCGCACTGTGTTACTGTTTTGCTGTGTGGTTTCATGTAGCAGTACAGCATTGCATCATGGGAAATCGAATCTAAGCATTTCAGCACAATCCGGCTGTATAAAGTAAAACCTGAGGAGCTTTTAGTGAGCGTTGTAACAGCAGCCATACAGAGTGGATGTGATGTGATGTGATGGTGTGTGTGTGTGTGTGTGTGTGTGTGTGTGTGTTTTTGTGTTGATTTGTCCAGTGTGAGCACCGTGAGTCAGAGTGGTGTGTGTGTGAAGGGGGCTCCAGCGCGTGAGCTAAAGAACTCATACTTACCTGGCAGGGGAGATACCATGATCAAGAAGGTGGTTCACCCAGGGCGAGGCTCAGCCATTGCACTCCGGCTGTGCTGACCCCTGCGAATTCCCCAAATGTGGGAATCTCGACTGCATAATTTCTGGTAGTGGGGGACTGCGTTCGCGCTCTCCCCTGATTGACATGTCAAAAGACAATATCATTGGAAAAACTTGACAGCTCTGGCAATTACAGATGTATGTAACATTACCTTTTAACATGACTCTTGCATGACTTTCTAAAGCTTGTAAGAATGATCATACCTTTATTAATAGTCAAGTTAATGCTACTGACCGTGCAATATGTAATTTTAGAGAAACAAATATTCTTACAGAAGTAAAAAAAAAAAAAAAACCTGTGATATAAAATATGAAATTTGTATAATGCTATGTTATAAACAAAACATCAAGATCTTCAAACCTTGATCAAAGGGAAAAAACATTTTTGAATATATTTTAAACCAAACAGAAGCATTATAATATGCTTTTTGTATAGTAACTATGTATGAAATAAAATGTACACGACAGTGAGTAGTTGGTAACTTGTCCAAAGGACCTATTTGTTCCCAGAAGATTGTTTCTGACAAAGTAGTATATAATATATATATATGCCAAAGATTTTTTTTTACTTCTCTGGGAATGAAATTTCTCTGTCAAAACTACATGTTGCACTTTCAAAAGTGTTGCTTTGTTGATCATCTGTTACACAATAACATATACATGAAAATGTGTTTTGACAACTGTGACAGTTTCATGTTTCTAATGATATTATTTTTGTACATGTTATCAGGGCAGAGCGCAAACACAGCCCCCCACAACTGGAAATTATGCAGTCAAGATTTCCACATTTGGGGAATTTGCAGGGGTCAGCACAGCCGGAGTGCAATAGCTGAGCTTCACCCTGGGTGTATATGTAGAGGAAACCTAGCAGTGAGATCATCTTCCACAATGACACCGAAACTCTGTAACTCTGTAGGTGCAGTTCACTGTTTCTCCAGCAGATGACAGCCTATCCTCAGATACAGCAGAAATAAACAGACAAATCCTCATCCTCAGACTTGAGCTCCTGTCAGAACACTAGCTGTCAACACTTGTGGATGACTTTGGGACAGGGGGCTGCACTATGAAGCAAGTTAAACAGAGCCAAGCTTTCTGTGCGAGCTGACTCGATAAAACCTAAAGCTGCTGTGGCTTATTATTATTACTTTTTCTGGTTTATATTTGCTTTAAAATTTAAAGGGCTAATAGGCATATTCCCCGAAGCCAACAGGAAAAAGCAGATTATAAGCCAAAACTCTGAACATCACCTGGTCCAAAGCAGGTTATGTTCACTGCATCTGTTACCATGGTGATGAAGCTGGGTCAAAAGAGAGCCGCCTTCCTGACACGGCAAAGTCTGGCTTTAGACTCAACATACCTCCCTAACCCTCGCTAACATAATCTCGCTTCATAGTACAGCCCTCAGGTCATCATGTTTAGACTCAGGATTGAGGACATCATCAAACTCAGGAGCAGGACAGACTTAAGCCGTCACTATGTTGTAAAGTCAGCACCATCCAGAGGAAAGCAGGAGCGGGTAGCTACTGGGAACCAAGTTAGACAAGGGCTGTAGTCAACCAATGAAAATCTTGGTCAACCAACGTCCCGAAATTTCAACCAAAAGTCGACTAATCGGAGGGCGGCGGGAATGCAAAAAAAAAGAAATTACTAGTTTTAGATTAATTAATTGGGCAGTAACCTACATGGTAGCTTTGTCTGCCTAAATTAATTCTAAATAAACATAAACAACTAGTTTTTGCAGTATATTAAATCATTTTTGACGTAATTATTTTGCACTGATTGACACACTGGAGTCGGTCAGCTCTGACAGCGTTGCATCACGTGCACCTACGCAATATCATAGTCTATGATTTCCGAAAATAGTACTATGTCAAGCTGCCGTCGCGGGTGTGTGCGCCTGCACTTATTAAATGATTATTAGACTAAAACTTTGAAATATGCCAATTCTGATGTTTATACTAAAAACTGACGGAGCAACCTAACGCAGATGTGTTAGCTTATCGTTTTTAGGTGATATGCCATGTTGGTCGTTGAGCTGTGATACGCAAATTGTTGTTTGCAAAGTTTGCATTCGACTTTTTTCCCCATCTATTTTGGTAAAATGCTGCCACACTGACGACGTTTTTGACATTGTAGAGGACTAAATGTTCATTAAATGTTCATAATAGCAAATATTCTGAAAACCAGCCCTAATTTTTTCTTCAACTCAGTACATACGGGCCTACATATCTGTCTCCGCCAGTGGGTTGGGCTAATCCAAAATTGTGAAAACAAGGGGGGTGTTCTGAAGACAGACTCTTACTCTTGTGTTTGTGCTGCCATCAGACCCAGCATCCAAGGGCTCGACCCTGGAGAAGATGAACGTCTGTGAGCCACCGGTGTCTCACAACAGAACAGCCGGAGTGCAATGGCTGAGCCTCACCCTGGGTAAACCAGTTTTTCCAATTTTTAGAAGCTTTATTTATATTAGTCTAAAACACAGATATCACAGAAAAATATTTAAAAGATTACATTTCATTGATTATAACATATTCACGATAAGGGAAAAAACATCAAAGGCATAAGGCTCTTACGTAAGATGTGTTCAATCTTTAACATGGTCCCATATATAGTTTTTGAAAACTCCCTTGTAGGACATTATGTGAATCTTCCATAATTCAAAAACCTTTGCAGTATCATACAACTTTTTGTCACGATTCACATAGTCTTGGACAGCGGAACGTACATTTATGACAGTTTTTTGGGAGACAGGGAAGTGTTTTAAAACCAGCAAATTCCTTGCTTTCCATAATCCTTCATTTCAATTTATTGCAGCCCATCAGCTATCTTTTTTGCTGTTTGTGTTTACTTGAAAATCTCCATATAAGACATCTAATTGTGTTGGGGCTTTGTATAACTCTGACAACCAGGGGCTTATGAGCCTCCATATCCTCTGGGCAAAAACACGTGACCAAAATATATGCAAACTGTTTTCAATATTAATACAAGTACGAAGACATTTATCATCAATAGAACATTTTCTTCTCTTTAAAAAGGATTTTGTGATTAGGCACTCATGAACAATGTGCCAAGCTAAATCTTTATGTACGTTGAAGAGGAAAGCAGAATTAATATTTTTCCACACAAGACTACATTTTTCCTCTGTCAGAATACCAACTGCGACCAATTTAGCTCCTATTTCAGGGACAGCTTTCCCTCCTTTTTGCAAGGGTTTATACATAATGTCTCTCCTGACTCTTTCTTGTTGGGACCCCCAAAGGAATTGAAAGAGGGTTCTCCTTAAAGATGAAAGGAAGGATGCAGGCACTGGAAGTGTGGCTGCCATCGATGTTAAGGAGGCAAGTATTTCAGCCTTTATCACGAGAATTTCCCAGTGATAGTCAGTTCTCTGCTTTCCCACTGAGCCAACTTGCCTTGGATCTTTGGTAGGCGTGGATTCCAGTTAAGAGTGGTCATGTTCTTTCCAATGTAGACTCCTAAAATTTTTAGGTTTTCTTTTTGTTCCACAAGGCCAAGGTCTGGTTTCATTTGTGCCCAATTTTGATTAAAAAAAAAACCAAAAAAAAAAAAAAAAAAACCTCACTCTTACCTCTGTTGAGTTTAGCTCCAGAGGCGGAGGAAAACTGATCACACCAATAAAGGGATTTGTTTACGGACTCATTGTACAAGGTCAGCAAGGTCAAGTCATCCATGTACAAGGAAAGCCTGGCCTCCTTTCCAGAGGTGCCTGGAACTGGCAGGCCTCTGATGACTGGATCTTGTCTGATGGCACATGGTAGAGGTTCCATTGCTATTATGAATAAGATGGGAGAGAGAGGACATCCTTGTCTTACTCCAGACTGAACCTTGATTTTCTGGGTCAGTTTACCATTTACAATAACCTTACTTGTGCAGTCATTGTAAAGAAGATGAATGCAGGCTCTTAATTTTGGACCAAAACCAAAGTGTACTAGGACCTCTCTGAGATAGGCATGATTGATCCGGTCAAAGGCTTTCTCTAGGTCAAGACCCAAGATGGAAAGAGGCAATTTTCGGTCCAAGGCGAACAAGTAAGAGTCTCTTACCAGTGCCAAGTTGTCAATAATAGAATGGCCCGGAATACCATAATTCTGGTCTTTTTCTACCACCTTCCCAGCCACAGACTGGAGCCGGAAGAAGAGGGCTTTTGCAAGGATTTTTGAATCTACATTAAGGAGTGTTAGGGGTCACCAATTCTTAATTTCCTTTTTGTCACCTTTTTTGAAAAGGAGGGATATGGTTCCTTCCCTTAAAGATTTTGGTAGTTTCCCTAACTCAAGGCTCTCGTTATATACTGCCAAGAGAGGATCTTTTAGTTCTGACCAAAAGGTGGCGTAGAATTCTTTCGGTAAACCATCTCCTCCTGGGACTTTATTGTTCTGCATACTGTTCAGGGCCTTTGTCATTTCACATACGGAGAATTCTCTGTCAAAGCATTCTGCATCCATCATCTTTGTGCTAGAGTGGGAAAACAAGGTAGAGAGAGCAAGTTTGTCCCAGTCCTCACCTTTATAGAGGTTGGAACAAAAGGCAAATACTCTGGCCAGTACATTTTCAGTTCCATATAATTCTGTGCCATTCTCATCGTTAAGTGACTCCATGATGTTCTTAGGCCGAGCTAATTTTCTTAAAAAAAAAAAAATGTGTGCATTTCTCATTATTTTCTATGTGGTGCACTCTGGATTGCATAATTAAACCCCTACTAGACTCTTCAGAGAGTCACAACATGTCCTTTTTCACAGCAGTAATCTCTTCTGTGACATTGAAGCCAGAAAGGGCCATTGTATAGAGTCTTTGCAGCTGGGCCGTTTTTTTTTTTTTTTTTTTTTTTTTTAAAGGACAAAACGGCTTTTCTTTGCTGCCTTCTTGCCCTCTTGGATGAAAAAGTCTTTGGTTCTGGATTTAATTTCTTCCCACCAGTCCCCAACGGAATCAAAAGCAAACTATAGGGAGCACCACTTTGAAAGCTTAATCTCTAAATTTCCTGACAACTTTTTGGTCTTGAAGTAAAGACACATTTAATTTCCACAGGCCAGCAACTGGCTTTCTTTTGTTTTTGAACATCAAAAGGCAGTGAATTTTTGCATGTATAACTCGCTGTGTTTGGATTTTTGAATCTGAAGCTATCTGACCAACTTCCAACTTAACTGTGGAAGAGGTCAGTCTAATTTTTTCCCCAAAAGACAATTAAAATCACCACCCAAGACCACTTCTTTCCCACACAAAAGAAGCGGTTGTATGGATTTTAGAGTCTCCAGATGATCTTGTAATTCAGGTGGGCAATATACAAATTATTAATTATTATATTAATATATAAATTATTCTCAAACTTACATGACACCAATCAACATCCACATGAAGACAGATCCTCGAAAGGCTCCCAACTGGATAGTGCATGGAACATGTTGGAGGACACCCCCTTGCCTTCTCAAACGCACCTGGAAGCGCCTGGCTCCGGTCTTTACACCATCAATGTCTTTCACTTCAATTCCATGCAATACATCACAGTATCTGTTTAGCCATGTCCAAACATCTTGGTTTTTAATTTTTTCTGAGGAAATCATTACATGCACAGTCTTTTGATCTCTTTCAGCTAAACATGTCAGGCAGATTCTGTTGAAACTTGGACTAGAATTCTTCTTCACCTCAAACCTCTGAAGACAATTCTCAAAATGGAACTCGGTAGTAAAGATTACTTCAAAAACTTTCTTGCCTGGATAAGTAAAGATGTAGTCCAAATGACTTGTAGAGAACCCAAGTTCTTTCTCAAGAATCTGCCGACTGAACAAAAGACGATCCACCTCAAGGTCCTCCAGAAGATCAAAACGAACAGCATTCCGCCAGGCATGCTGGGATTGACCCACTGCCATGATGGTGCACAGATGGTCTTTTCTAGAAGGAGAAAAATGGTCGTCTCCCAATGATGGTTGCCTGGACAGGGCAGTGGTGCCTGGGTGGACCAATTTCAATTTTTTTTTTTCAGTTTTTAAACATTTATTAGTCCAGTACAGGGTTACCTCAGAGACAAAAAAAAACAAAAACAAAAAAAAAAACATACAATTACTTTCACATCACAACATTTAAAGTTTCACACTAAAATCATCACAAATTTCATGATTTTCCACTGAAGCAGACTATACATTATCAAACAACGCAGTTTTGGGAACTTTCCATAATAGCAATTTTGTTTTCTTGTCTGTTGTTGTTTTGTCCTTCAACATATAGTCGTTGAAAATATTTAACATAGATCTTATAACAATTTCTTGTGAGACACAATACTTTCTCATAATGCATACATTTCTTGCTATCCACAGGCTTTCTTTTACACAGTTAATAACAACCCACCATTTAATAATCCTAGCTGTTGAGTTTTTTTGCAAGCAACCATAAGCTATGTCTTCAAAACATACCGGGACTTTATACGAAGTTTTCAGCCATGGTGGCACAAGAAACCACACAGCTTTCACAAAAGGGCATGACCAGAAAAGATGTTCTACAGTTTGATTGTCACCACATGAAGGCCTAGGACACTTAGCACTATGGCTGAATTTTCTTCTCTCAAGGAATGCTCTTGTGGGTAAACACTTGTGGGCAACTTGCCACAAGTGTTTTTGGGGTTATTGGTTGAGCTGGAGTTATTAATATTACACCATACCATTTTTGAGGCCTCTTCTGTTAATGTGCCCGCGGGAGTTAACCTTGAGAGAAATGGTGACAAGGCTTGTTCTATACCTTTTCTTGTTATTTTGTCATATGCAAGTTGAGATATACCCTTTAAACATGAGAATACTGTATCATAGATTTTTGGCCATGTTTGTGCGTATGGGATGGTTTGTGGTGGCCTTTCCCCCTCTAAGCACACCACACCCCACCCAAAACAGGCCAGAATGAGCCCAACTTGGCCCTGCCTCAGGCTTCAAGCAAGCTTTTAAAATCGAAGTCACAAACATCGCCTTTAGTTTGTTCTCAGTGTCTGGGACACCTTTACCCCCAATCTCTAATGGCCTGCACATTATTTCACGTTTAAATCTCTCGTGTTTCCCTCCCATATGAACTTGAAAATAATTTTTTTAATTGTCATCATAAACCTGTGTGGGATTGGAAAAGTGGTTGCTAGGAAAGTCAGGGGTGCAAGAATTTCTGCTTTTATGACAAGTACTTTTCCTGTTATTGATAAGTCCCTGTCTTGCCACTGAATTAGTTTTTCTCTAATTTTTGGTAATTTTGACTCCCAATTAATTTTTTCTGTGTTTTTCCCAATTTGTACCCCTAAAACTTTGATTGTATCTTTTTTTTTTTTTTTTTTTTTTATAAGGCAAAGGTGTTCCACTGGCTCTCTCCAGTTGAGGTAGAGTAATTTACATTTATCTTTATTAACATTTGTTCCTGATGCAGCAGTAAAAAGATCACAAATATCTGAAGTTTCTCTTACCGACTTATTTGTGAGAAGGAAGGTTAGGTCATCCATGTACAAACTAAGTTTTGCCTCTTTACCCGATGCCCCTGGAATTGGAAAACCTCTGATACTTCTCTCTTGTCTCAAAACACATGCGAGAAGTTCAATTGCAAGAATGAATAACATAGGGAAGAGTGAACAACCCTGTCGTACACCTGACTTGTCTTTAAATGGGTCTGTGTATTTACCATTTACTAAAACTACACTAGAAAAGTCTGCATAGAGCAGGTCTACCCAGGTTCTAAATTTATTACCAAAATTGAGATGGTTCAAAACAGCTTTAAGGTACTGGTGACTAATACTATCAAAGGCTTTCTCCAAATCTAGCCCAAGAATACAGAGAGGAAGATGACAATCTTGGGCAAACAGGTAAGAATCTCTAACTAAGGCTAGGCTGTTGGACATGGACCGGCCTACAACTCCACATGTTTGATCTATGTTGACCAGTTGATGGACTACTGGTTGCATCCGGAAAAAAAGGGCCTTTGACAGGATTTTAACATCAACTCCAAGCAAGGTTAAAGGTCTCCAGTTCTTCAAGTCTTTTCTGTCTCCTTTTTTTTTTCGAGAAGGGAGATAGAACCTGTTCTTAGTGAAGGGGGTAGTGAACCTCTAGAGAAACTCTCTTTAAACACTTGCAATAGAGGACTTTTAAGCTGGTCCCAAAAGGTGCTGTAATATTCCTTGGGTAGACTGTCCAGACCAGGAGATTTATTATTCTGCATACTCTGCATAGCTTTTGTTAACTCATTGATTGTCAAGTCTCTCTCAAGCAAATCTCCATCTGTATCATTGAGTTTTGATGTTAAATGTGACAAAAAGAAACTGACTGTTCAGATATGGCACTATTTTGATAGAGATCGTGGTAGAAAGACCTGACAACCCTGAGTACCTCTTGTTGATCACTAACCTCTTTCCCTTCTGTCTAACACAGCTTCAATATAATGTCTGGATTTGGCCACTTTATTGAAAAAGTAATGGGTACATTTTTCATTCTCTTCTTCATTCTCTTCGGAGTGCAATAGCTGAGCCTCGCCCTGGGTGAACCACCTTCTTGATCATGGTATCTTCCCCGCCAGGTAAGTATAAAGTCACAAACACACATGCTGGAGCCCCTTCACACACACACACACCACTCTGACCCACAGTGCTCACAGTAGCTGGGTTTCCATCCACCTATTTTTATTTGCATTTTCAGAAATTGCGAAAAAAAAAAAAAAAAAAAAAAAAAAACTTGGATGGAAACGCTAGAAATTGGAAAAACAGCCGAAAATTTGCAAAAAAGTTTTTACGCTTGGAGGGGGTGGATTTCTCAGCGTATCGATAAAAGAAAATGCAACTTTCTGCTGTGGAAACAAGTTTTGCTAATAAACGATGATTGGACCGGATACTACGTCACACTTCCACGCTACAGTCTTCAGAAAAATGGCGGCAGAGGATAGTGTGAGATTTGTTTGGGGAGACGAGGAAACAGAGTGCTTTCTGCATATAATACAAGAAGAGAACACAAATGCTATATTGGATGGAAAACAGCAAAGGAACGCAACAGTATACCAAGATCTACAGAAGGAAATGACTGCGGAAGGATTTGAAAAACCATAGCAAATCCTCAGAAGCAAGTGGAAACGTCTCAAACAGTGCTACATGGCTGAGAAGCGTCGGATGGCCACCAGCGGTGAGGAGGGGAGAGGCAAAAGCAAATTCATTATGGATGAAATCCTGGGCCAAAGACCTCTGGTGACTTCTCTGACTTCATCCGTTAACAGTTCAGGTAAGGTAACGGTATTATAACGTTAGAGGTGACTGGTTAGCGATTAGCATGCTAGTAGCAGAGTCCGTCTACTGTATTACAGATTCTCTGCTGTTGTCAAAAGTAAGCAGACCAATACTGCATCTAAATTACTGAGTCAAGTTCAGACAACTACACCGCTAGCATCAGCCCCATCCTGATACAGAGGAGAGTAGCAGCAAATGTTACCCTCTGTTGTTTGTTGTCACTTTGCTCTCCTTTGCTCAGTGTGTGTTCAGTGTGGGAATACCACTACTGTTCCTGCATTTGATCTTGTTAATTAACATGTTGGGACAGAGATATTAACCTTTGAAATGCATTCAGTTGTTTGTGTTTTGAAGTAATAGCCATTTCATGAATGTCCAATATAGTGAACACTTGATAGTTTTAAATCCGCTGCCAACAAAACCTGATTAATACCTTTATTTCATTAGATAACGGTGAATCAAACATGGAAGGACACGAGTTCGAGAACTCTGGCCATGTCACAGAGGATAATTCAGAAGGTAACGTTTATAAATTTGATAATGTCTTAAATAATTGTTTATGACACACACACACACACACACACAGAGACTATAATTTACAAGGGGACATTAAGAAATAAGTTTTAAAAATCTTATTGATACTTGCGAGTTGTTTTTTGTATCAAGTGCTAGTTTGCAAACTAAACCGTATTTATTAAATACAGATATCCTGACCATAGGAAAACAAGGCCGCTCATACAAGTATCTTCAACATTCGATCCACCATCAGGTTCAGTTGTACTGATCTCCCACTAAATACCTGTCCCATTATTTTTCTCTTTTATTTTACAACAGCTGTACAGGATGACTCCAACCTCCAAGATTCCCAAGAGTGGGATGATGACTGTGGACAACAGAAGTGTACACGCATTACTAGAGGCTGTTGGAAACGGTCTACTGTTCGAAGCAACAGGAGCAGGTCTTCTGATAATGGAACAATGCAGAACATGTGGGATTCTTTCTTTAAAATGCAGAGGGAGCATTTCAAATGTCCTAAATAAAGCCATGGAATGTTTCGAAAGATGTACACAATCTCCAGAAGTTATGGTAGGGATGAACAGGCGGGGCAGTCACAGCACATCCTATCCCCAGGATCCCTTTCAACACCCACTGCCACCTACACACAATAGAAGGCCATCCCTTCCTATTTACATAGTCCCTGTACCCAGCTGCTGGTGCACGTATTGGGATGTGTGTTCCATCCACAAAGCCATATATTTGTGGTACATGGTGGAGTTGGTGGTTGCGTTCTGCAATTTCTTGCGCTTCCGCCACGTCAGGGAGTGTGATGCACTGGGCCATCATCTTAGATTTAATTGCTTCACATGTGGCGTACACACAACGATGAACTGTGGTTTTGCTCACGCCGAAATTTTCACCGACGACCCGGTACTCCGCACAAGATGCAAGCTTGTATATAGCAATGGCAACCCTCTTCTCTGTTGGCACAGGTGGACGATGGCTGGGAACAAGGGGTCCTACAAATGGTCCAATTGTGGCACACAGGTCGTCAAATGTGGGCTTTGACATGCGAAAATGTTTCAGCCAGAGTTGATGATTGAAATGCTGCTGGACAACCACTTCCCAAAAGTCCTTCACGCGCCTACGTTCCCATACACGCGGAGAACGACGCGGTGGTCTCCTTCCATCTATTTCTGACAACATTCTTAACATTAACATTCTTGTATTCTTGGTACGAAGTTAGCGCTGCCAAAATAGTAACCAGACTTCTCCCAAGAGCCGACAAGTTCAGCAGGAATCTGTCCATGATCAGCTTCTGAGTGTTTGTTGTTGTTCAGTGGACACAGACGCTATCTTATGGCGTCATCTCACGGCGCACTCTCCTCTCAATAATTGCAAAACAAAACTAATGGAAACAGGCATAAATTCGCATTTTCTTTTGCGCATTTTGACAAAATTCGCTCAAAAATTTTGATATTTGGATGGAAACCCAGCTACTGGCACACTAGAAAAAACCCAACTCACGCACACAGCCTGGAACATCATTTCACATTCACTCTACATCCCTGCTGTTCCAAGGCTCACTAAAAGGTTGAATTGTGATAAAATGTGGTGATTCTACTTCCCATCATGCAATGCATAATTGTTGCATGAAACCACACAACAAACCAATTATAGATTCACACTGAATACGTTTACATGCACACCATATTCTTGTATTATTTGGAGTATTCGCAATATTCCGGTTGCGCATGTGTCATGTAAACACGCACCAAACCCAATTAAGGTCATATTCCGGTTGGAGAAAATTCCGAATAAGACCCCTGGCATATGCCTAATATTGAGGCATGTAAACAACTTAGTCAGAAAATGCCCCGAACAGGAATATTCAGTCACGACTGTGCATGCTCGATTCTGGGGTGTCTTTGTTTCTATGGTTACTGCAAGCGGGGAAAGCGACATGGCGCACACTACAGCATGGCGAAAAGCATCAAGAGCCAGGAGACTGCAGTCTGCCTTCAGCTAATGAAAGATAATGAAATATTCCAGTTGCCGCAGCGCAGTTACCTTAACCAGAATATTGACCCGAACTGGAATATGGTGTGTATGTAAACGTAGTCACTGTTATTTTTTTAAACACCACTCCAACACACTGTCTTTACACTACGATTCTGATTGTTTTGATGTGGGAGGTTGTTACGGCTGTAGAGCTGTGTGTGTGTGTGTTTTTTCTGTTTCCTCCTGTGTGTCCATCCATGTTCCATCCCACTTCCTAAGCGGCAGCAATGACCGGTCACTTCCAGCTGTGACTGCTCAGCCATTTGTGTCTGCTTGGAAAGGCCTGGAGGAAAAAGCAGACAGGGCCAGTTGTGCCGCTTTTTTTTGGAGGGGGGGGGGTGGGGGGGGGGGGTATGAATGTGGGAAAAAAGCAACACAATACATCACCCTCTACATTGAAGGAGGCGGGGACCTCAGCATCCCCTGTGAAGAGAGATGTTTTGCAGTTGACTCCAATGTCCACTAGAGGCATATACAGCTGCGTTTGATTTGTGTGAGCTGAGCTATTGGATTGCAAAAATGTACTGTCTTCACCTGCTTGTCGTGGAATTCACAGTCCGCTTTGATCTGTGCCCGATATTTACAGCTTTCCCTGGGATCTGGTCGGTAATTGTTGCACTTTGATTCCCCAGATGTTCCTATTTTCCTATTGGACTTTAACGCACCACGTGATGCACAGGGGTCCAGAGGATGCGTTGGCGATCCGGTCGTTTCTCACAAATGCTTTCTTTTCCTGCAATGATATGGCCTGTTAGTCCTTGGCTAGTGGCTGTGCTTTGTGTGCGTTTTGTTGAAATTTTGTTTGAAGTGTGACTTGAGGTCCACACCGTCAGTGGGAATGACCTGTCCGGGAGAGAGGCGCTTCCCTCTGAGGTTGTGAGAGTTATCGCTTCTCGGCCTTTTGGCTAAGATCAAGTGTAGTATCTGTTCTTATCAGTTTAATATCTGATACGTCCCCTACCCGGGGACCATATATTAAATTGATTTTTGGAACAGGGAGATGGAATAGGGGCTTGCTCCGTCCACTCCACGCATCGACCTGGTATTGCAGTACTTCCAGGAACGGTGCACCCCCCTCATTATGTCTAAAATGAAACTTTTCTTAAACAGTTTTTTTTTTTTTTTTCTATACTCTGGATTACGTAATGTATTTGATATATTAAAAAACACAGTAGTTAGTGTTTCTGCATGTGGTTACTTGATGACGATAATAATGTGATACACTTTCTCGTAACGTAAGCTACAGTCCTGTGTAACTCTCTGAAACCTTAACAAATCCACTTGGATGTTTTTAAAACCATGGGAAAAGAGGAGGTGAGTAAATCAATAAGAAATGACCTGAAAATTCTCAAGAAATTACTAGAACCTCGTTTAAAAACCCTTTACATGAAACGCGCTAAAATATGACTGTAGAGTATCCGTAGTCCCTTCACCTTTGGACGGACAAGATTGACGATCCTGCGGGGGGCGGGTTCAGTCTTGGGTTCAGTCTCGGGTTCAGTCTCTTGACATCGACAGACGATAAGCGACGTTACAGCCTGTTTGCTTCGTAAAATCTACTTAGAACTGAATTAATTCTTGGCAACAGCCTCATATCCGCTGTAACGACGCATCCAGTCTCGGTATCTTGGCTTTATCGTAGCCGCAGAACAGAAACTGGGCCCTGTTTCGACATATTTAGTTGGTATGAGCTGACCTGCTTGTTAGCCGGCTGGAGGCTAACGCTAGCTAACGCCAGCTAGTAGCTAAAACCAAACTAAAACAGCTGGCAGCCAGCCGGTGTTAGCTATGAATAAACACCAACACTGGCAGAGGAAGTTATGGCCTTTGCAGCTGTTAAGCGCCACCGCCTCCCTTGTATAATTCAGCTGCAAATTACAAGTCCATGTAAATTAGTATCGCACATGATGATTAAAAAAAAAAAAAAAAAAAAAGATTTTTAAGGCTTTCTTAACGACAGTCTAGCATGACCAGACCAGAGTTAGAGCAGAGCAACAAAATCGTTTTCATTTTGAGGGTTACTTGCTGGTAAAGAAATAATAATGAATCACTTATTAGTAAATAAATGCACCCCTTGACACTGCCTTGCCTTCCATTTTCATTTTATGTAGTAGTTTATAAAAGATAGCTCTTTTTCAAATGGAGAGCTTAGTATCTCTTTACTGTGTCCACAACCTGTGCATTTATGTACTTTCTTTTTTATTAGTTTTCATGTTTTTATCATCATTTTATACAGATTTCCTGGGAATTGAGCAGGACATTTGGTATATTTGGAAACATTGGGCGCTCAGCTAGAATTTAAACTCAAGTTCTGTATTTTGAACAAAGTGATGGAGATTAAGAGTTCAAGAATTATTCCCCATCAAAATGAAAGCAGAAATCCACTATTTTTAACCACAGTGAACATGACTAAAACATTCCCGGGGAGGAGCTCCTCATTGTCTACCACTGTGTGCAGCATTTATGCAAAGTCAGGTCTTTTGGGCAAGCATTCGTGTTATTTGCCAATTCCTGTAAAACCAGTTTCTGGAAGCTTTTTCACTATCAAGTGGGAATGTTTTGGTATTCTGACATAGAAAGTTCTGCAGCTGGACAATGAAACAACTGATGTTATATTACAGTGGCATCTGCATTACATTTACAGATTTGTACATTCAGACAGATTTTCATTCACTGGCATTGGTAATATTGTGTTCTTTATCACCAATGTTTATTTTTTTTTCCTTTTGTTCTGTGAAACAATTTGGAAAGTGCCCTGTGAATAGTTTATCAGTGTCACTTGTAGCGTTCCTCCATAAAAGGGTGTCCATACCCACTTGGATGTCAAATTCAAGGAATTTAGATATTTTTTCTGAGATGCTGAAATTCCAGCATTCAGACTGGGCATGTTTTGCTTGAAATGGGTCATGAAAAAAGGCCACATCAAATCAAGAAATACTGGTTATTTATTTTAGAATTACTGCAGTATCAACAAAAGCCTCTGCCACAGTTTTTTTTTCCTCAGGATGTGAAGTGTCAGGATGCAGAGAGCTGAGGCACATTGTCGTATTTTCTTAAATCCACAAGCCTTAAAGATTTGTTTTTGGCTGTACTGTTCTATTCAGTGAGTTGTAATTCCACACTACTGCACATGCAGTAGGTTGATCCCCCTGTTATTACCCTGTGCTACCAGTAGGTGGCACAGCGTGACCATGACCTCACCAGAGATCGCCTCTCTCTCCTGGGGCCACATGAAGGTGAAGGGGTGCTCGTCCAGCTATAAGGACTGTAAGGTGTGGCCTGGAGGCAGCCGGGCCTGGGACTGGAGGGAGACTGGGACTGATGTGAGTCACCCAGTACAGAGTCACACAGTAACAGAGTCACACGGTATGGTACAGGGACAGAAAGTGCAGGGTGGAGTGCAGAACACACAGCAGAAGACGTAACGCACACGCTCTCACTGTGTCTTCACACTGCAAGCAACACAGTCAACAAATGACTGGAAGGCCATTCTTTTCTAATAAAGAAGGGAAACACGGTCGGTGTTTGTACTGTTTGGACGGGTAACAACCTTTTCACCGTCATTGTCTGTCAACATTTAACAACGTTTGACGGCATGCGTCATTACACTAACTCAACCTTTCTTGTGAATTTCCCTCAGAATAAAGTACCATCTACGTATTGATTGGTGTGAGTAATTGAAATTGCACTGTTATGAAGGAACTAATGGGGTTAATGAAGGAACTCTTTTTTTATATATATACTTGTGCATACTTTTTTGGATTCATTTTAATTCATGCTACCTAATGAGTGCTTGCCACAGAACCATATTAACTCGTCACAGTTAACTAACGGTATGATACACAGTGCAAAGGAACTAAAAATATGATTTGCCTCTTTAAAACTTTTTGTAGAACACTACATAGAGGAGTCAGTCTATCAAAGTAGAATTACACATCGACCAAACTGCTGTGCTGTGTGTGAACATCCTGTTTGCTTTCTGTCGCTCTGTGCAGACTTGTAGTGTGGCCTACAATGTGAACCATTTAAACAGGAAGCCCTAAGACCCCTTCATTTTTGTTTTAAGTTATCATGTTTCATTTAATGCCATAGCGGCCCAGGCCACTTAAGTAATTACAGATGAAACACTGGATTGAATGCATCTGTTGTCTTGATTGAGCGAGACATTTTCTTCTCCCCACCTCAGCATTACCCAGGAGTGCAGCCAGCTGATCTGGAGGAGGTACTGAAGAAGGGAATAGACACACTGGTCATTGGCAGAGGCATGAGTGAAGCTCTGCAGGTAAAATAAAAAACAACAAAAAACAGTTTTGTAAGGCTTGATTTGTCTTCAATAGGAGTGTTTTTTGGTTTTTTTTTTGCATGTATCAAAATACTATTCAAGATACATTCTCAACCAGCCAAATATCCAGATAACATGTAAGACATGTTGAAATAGCACATTAAAGATGCTACAGGTGAACAAGGTCAAACGTAGAAAATTGGCAGGGAAGTGAGGAACTTGGGTCTGTTTGCCTGTGCTTGGCTGGCAGTGGAAGTGGACCAAACTCTCCACAAAGAACAGCTTTGATACTCGGGGTGTGTTTTACATTAACATCAGTGAAGAAGATCTGATTGACTAAGTAGGAGCCTTAAACTGGATATATGTTGAATCAGTGTTGTCGTAGATTGTGATGATGATGATGTGATGATTAAAACAGATGTTTACCTACATGAAAAATAACTGTTAAAGGTTATTACTGTAAATATTATTAAACCCTACGCCTCACTGTGTCCCCTCCCCCCAGGTTCCCTCCTCCACTGTGGACTTTGTGAGGCAGAAGGGGGTCGAAGTCAAAGTCATGCAGACTGAGAAGGCCGTTGCTGAATACAACAACCTGGCTGGCCAGGGCGCCAAGGTGGGCGGGGTCTTCCACTCCACCTGCTGATGATGTCAGCGTTGATGATCTGATCGTCACACCTTGAACCTGGGAAACTGCCTGTAGTGTGCCACTGCCCAGACTCTTTGCTGTACGAGGAGCTTGGAGCAGTGTGCTCATCCTCACATGTGCCATCGACAAAACTCTACAGCAGTTCATGGTTCACTGATCAGCACAACTTCAGCCAGAGAGGGAAGCAACAAGTGAAATCAGCTGCTGCTGTGTTTAGTTGAAATGCAAACCTGCAGGCTCTCGGCTCTCTATGGCACACGCATCAGAAGTCCTGCTCACACTGCACTTAGTGCACTGCACGTAGTGGAAAAGCATTTTAGAGGTCTGTCACACTGTTGGCTTTGACAGCATTCACACAGGAGAAAGAATCTGATTTAAGAATCAGATTTCTTTGTGCTACAGTGTCTTTACTTAGCTGTCAAAACAGGGGAAATCAGATTCCAGCTGGTTTATCTCAGATCTGTCCAAAGGAAGTATTTTAAAAAAGCAAATTAAAAAGCCAGAGCTCAGGTCCTCTTTTCTTTACATGAGGAGCTTCCAGCGTAAGATTGATGTTGGTGTTAAATGTTGTGTGCCTACATCAAAAGTTTGATTCAGTTACAATCAGTGCTGGATGCCAGGTGCAGTAATGATTGCAAAAATTATTTTATAAGGTAAAGTTTGCTATTAAATGCATAGACATGTCAGAGGCTTTTGCCATGGTTGTGCCTTTCTTGAACATTGCAACATCTGCAGCCTTGATTACAATGACAACTGATAATTTTCAAGTGAACAGGCTGCTGATTATACAGTGATGTTGGTAAAAGGAACTGCCTTAATGCTACACTTTGTTCATTGGCAATTTTGCATAGTTGTACAAAATAAAATTACAGGATGCAGAATTGTACATCATGAGTTTGTCATAAGACAGCATGTTCTCTTTCAAGTGTGAAATACAAAATATGTCAGAATCCCCATACAAAAAAAACCTCCATGAGTAAAAAAACTAATCTTGTGCCTCAATTTGTACTAAAGTTTAAGCTGCTGCTTTAACCCTTTGCTTTCTAGCAGAGATGCAAAATGGTTTGTAGCACCCAATAATGTAATAATTTCCTAAAAATGTAGTGAAGCTTGCAAAGTAATCAACTCTATATTGTATTAACCCGGCCAGTAAAAAGTAAAATGTCCTGAATGATAATGTAAAACCTTATTACATTATTGGGAATTTATTACATTTTTAGGTGTTTTTTTTTTTTTCTTCTCAAACATAGATGGTCAACTGTTTTGTTGATTTCAAAGTTAATTTGAAGTCATTTTGAATGTGGATATTTCATGAGATGAGGCGAGGCACAGGAGAACAACTCATGGAGATTGATTAGACTGTTTTGCCTTCACTGCTCGCTTCTCATGGTGTCTAATCTAATCCCAGATCCACTCTGCTCTGACAGTCCTTGCACAACAACCAATCAGCATGGGAATGGGCGCGTTTGTTCCCCACTGACAGGGATTTGAGTTTAATGCATTTTTTGCTATTAAAAACATATCACTTAACATAGGTTAAAAAAATAAAAATCCCAACATAAAGCCTAGAGTCTACATTTTCAAATATGTAATCAGTGATAGAAAAAAGTAACATTACATTATCATCAAAATTAGTTTTGAAGAAAAAAAATTAGATAGATAGATAGGTATACTTTATTGATCCCAGACTGGGAAATTCACAATTCACCTGAAAGGTATTACATTATCAGTAAAATTTTACTACAATATCAGTCAGGACATTGAATTACATTATTGGCCAAGTCATTACATTGTATGTTATATTTTCCGAAAATTATTACATTATGGTGTACTTATACACTGTGTCTGAAGGCTTCCTCCCAGGTATCAGTGGCTGGCCACATTATCCAGCTCTTCTCCAAGGCACCTGGACTCAGCCTCAGTCTTAATAAATGTGAATTATTACCAGTGAAGCGCTGCACTGTGACTTCAGTCTGAATATTCCTTTGGAAAACACTCCTGCCGATCTCAGGGTCCATATTAGTAAAGATCACAAATCCAGAGGCAGTTTGAACTTGAATCGAGTCTCTGAGAAGAGCCAGAAGGTTGTCAGCCTGTGGTTGGTGAGAGTCCTGTGTCTGAGGGGCAGAGCTTGTCCAACCTGTTGCTGCTATATGATGATAACTCAACATGCACATCTGTTGATAGGATGCTATGCTATTTTCTACAGAGGAACAAAAGCCACTATATGTCAGTCAGTTGCTCTGAACACAACAATGGAGGGCTTAATTTATAGACTTCAGCTCTCTGAACGATACATTGAAAACAAACTGAAACAAACAATATCTATTTGCCTGGAATTTCATCTCTCATTGTGTTTTTACATTTAGATGGGCTAAAATTCATTTTGCTCTGTAACTATAGTACTTAATCCCACTTCTCTCCACAAAGATGTTACATTTGGAACATTTGTAATAGTGTTTATAACAAGAAGTCATTACTCTATGACAACTAGTTTAATAATATTATCCTGGTGTTTAACAGAGATGGGTTTCTGTACAACAACACGCAACATCTTGCAAGACACGGTATACCAATAACCCTAAAAGAGTTGTGTACAGTTTTTGCTGAGTTTTTGAAGAGTGTGGACCATCCTCAGCCCCCGTCAGTGTCACCCCCCTGTCCCGGGGCAGTGTCTCCTCCAGGTAAAGTTAGTTTTTCCTTTAACAGAGGCAGGAACTCCAAAAATAAGAGTTTCAGGACAGCATGGTTTCTCCTGCTACTGCATCATTTTATTGGAGTCATTTTGTGATGAATATTGAATGGAAAAAAGTTTGGTCTTTACATATGGACTGGAAAAGATAAATAATTTCAAAGTTGATAACATTTTCTCAGACTTTACTCTTTTCTGCAGAGACATTATGTCTGGTTGCTATGCTTATGGCAACAAAGACTTTTTTTTCTTATTTACTTTTTGCTAAGTTTCATATTCACAAACGTAAATTTGTAGGCATAAAGCCACATTTCTTTGTATTCATGAAGGAGACGGAGTAATATTTATTGATTTCTTTATCTCAACCCAAGAAGGCAATCAAAACGGTTAATGTAATGTCTGCGTTTGCTGTAACACGTTTTTTTTGTAGTTTATGTATTGTTTGTTATATTTTGTGTTTGATGTTGGCTTGATGTTTCTTCTGTTTGTAGGCAATATTGGGATTGTTTTTGTCTTTGAATAAAGTTTGGGGGGAAAAAAGGCATATCTAGCTGGGAGGCCATCTTGTGGGTGATGTACGGCAGTGACTTCATATTTTCACACCTTTTATTTTAAACCTCACTGTTTACATAAAAAACACAACATAATAAAACACATTTTCACAATATGGGACCTTTAATAAGGTGAGTTTTATGCAGACAGACTGGACACTCGCTGCTGGGCTCCTCAGCGACGGGCAGGTTTGGGCATGATGAAGACTTTGACGGACTTGCTGAAGGGGATGGTTCCCTCTATGGCGGCCTCTGGTGGTGGGAGGCTGTCGGTGCTGTCACTCCATCCTGCCTTGGAGGAGGAGGAGGACGACGACGACGAAGAGGAGCTGTAAGCGAGCAGGAGGCGCACCTCTACCTGACAGGGCTCTGAGAGAGAAGAGGGAGAAAAGAAAATGTCAGCTGGGCTGTGGCTAACAATATCTGCCAAATTTTCTCAATAAAATATAAAAAAGTATTGTCAAATACATTTTTTTCTAGCTATCAGAGCGAAAAAGACACATCAAATTTACTTTGACTAGCAGCCAAAAACTATTTAAATTTTTATAATGATATGCAATGGAGACTACATGTTTTAGCAAAGTTTTGATTAATTGAAGATGACACAGAGAAAGACCAGAGCTGAGAAATGGAAGCTTCATAGACGAGGAAGAGTGAGTAAAAAAAAAAAAAGCAACAAACTAAAAGGTGAGAGGTGGTGGGTGGAGTGTGTGTGTTTAACACACCTGTCCACGCAGTGTGCGACAGGTAAACCTGTGTGATGAGCCTGTGTCTGTGGGGCCCGGGCTTCCTGAAGTCTCCAGGTCTGGGCTGGATCACATGACTCTGACCGTCTGGATACAGAAGCTGAGAGACAAACAGCGGTGACAGGCGAAACATCAACACCATCTTCATCCTTCATCCATCATCATCTCCACTTTATTTATACAGCAATACAATGTTAAAAAGTGCTCGCTGAGACTTTGGGCCTCATCTAAACCTTGAACAGAGACGAGTGAAGTCTTGGTGCTTCTTGACTTTGTGCTTCACCTGCATATTATTTTTACAGTGTTTGTTGGCACTGAATAAAAAGCATGTTCTGTATTAAGACAAAGAAAGAAACACTCTGAAACTACAAAAAGCACCACCTCCCAACAGACCAGACCCCCAGGAAACAGTCACCGTGTCTTATGTATTCTCACTCTGAGAGAAAAGTCTGAATATTCAGTTGGGAGAAAATACAAACAGTCTGATGATGTAATCTGTATATAGTGTGTAAACTGAGCCCAGCTCCATTTGGGTTCATGTTGCAAAGAAAAGACCTGAACTCAGCCCAAATCCGTGTGATGGTGAGCCTCACTGACCTGAACCTTCACGGTGTTCTGCGGGTCCTGGACGTGCTCCAGTGTAGCGTCGAGGTCTAGCGCCACCACCAGGCCGGACGTGAACCTCAGCGGATTGTCAGACTCCCCTGTCGGCTCGATGATGGTGGCTGTCGCCCGGTGGATCTGTCAGGCAGCAGGCAGGCACTCATGAGAGGAGGAATGTGCTTATCTGCTCTTAGGAGATTTTATTTTGAAGGCAGAGATTTTCATGTCTGTCATAGTCTCAGGAGATATGAAAACTGTCCAATGCCATTGTATATTTCTGATAAGACCATAAGCAAATACATGATTCCTGCTAGAACACTGTCATCAGAGCTGAAACAATTATTCGATTAACTGATTACATCAACATTAAAATAAGCAATTCTAATTTTGATAACTGATTTGTTTATCAAGTTAAAATGCCAAATATTTGCCGGTTACAGTGACCCCCAGTTACAAACGTCAAGATCTTGTGTTTTTCTCTGCTTCATATTTTGGGTTTTTCGTCTGCTAATTGGATCACGTTAGAAATTCTGTCAGTCATTTTGGGCTCTGCAAACTTTGAACAGGTAAATGTCATTATTTTTGACATTTTATAGACTGAATAAGTAATTGGTTTGTTGACAAAATATTCAGTAGATTAATCGATTATTAAAATAATGGTTAGTTATTTCTTCCTGTGGTGTGGGACAGCACAGGCAGTATTTGTTCTCCCAGACTCAGGACAGAATTAAAGAATAATCCCTCCCGTTCTGCTGGAGGAATCAAACCTGCGACCTTGCTGTTATGTAATGGTCACTCTAACCCCAACGCCCCGTTGGCCTGTCAGACCTGTTCAGGCAGTCTGAGCTGCAGCAGGCCGCTCTGCCTCAGCGTGGTCTGCAGGATCTTCACCAGCTCCGCCGGCTTACAGGACGACAGCCGCGGCATCAGCTCCAGAAGCTTCTCCACAAAGCTGTCCTGCAGGTGGGGCAGCTCCGTCAGGAACAGCCTGGGGGACACAGGAGACACAGTGGACACACTTAAAGAAGTGCAGACACACTTAAAGAAGTGCATTTCAAGAGGACACACACTTCCTCCAGCAACAAATTAAAAAATGATGCATTTTCACCTCTGACTATCATTTAGACTTAAAGTGTTCCTGAGCCTAATTTAGATTTTGCTTCATCAGGAACCATCTGCTCTTCTTCTCATCATTCATGAGCCCAGTTTACCAACACTTATGTTGTGTCTCAAATCGCGCACTTCTGCACTTACACGTAGTATTTTGAGTGCATAAGTGCGTTCACACTGAAAATACTAACAAAATGCAGTGCACTGCAAATACCCGGATGTCCACTCAAAACGGTCAAAAAGTTGAGTGTGGAACGATGGACACTTCTCACCCTGACGGCACCACTGACCGGAAGGAGCTACCTAAAAAAAGCTGAGTTTACTTTTTGTTTTACAACTGTTAATATGTCACTTTATTAAGTTTTAATTTTTTTTCAGGCGAGAAAGTAACCACGTAGATTCCAAATATGTGGTCAGTTTGTCCAAATAACGTCTGTTTTGAAAATTGCTTCGATGTTTCCGGATAACTCTCAAGCTAGCGGTTGTGCAAAGTACAGTCACTTCCGGTTGTTTACAAAAATAAAACTCTAATACCTTAGTGTCTATGGATATTCTCATTTATCCAGGTCATCGTTCTCTTTGGGCTTGAATCGTAGGCAACTGGACTTGTATTTGTCTTAGGAAGACGTTTCGCCTCTTATCCAAGTAGTAACCCTAACCCTAACCCTTAGAAGCAGTGGTGATGCTTTTATTTTGAAGATAGGATGTGTACACGTCTACTTCTGGATAATTTTACCACCGAAAACCGAAGCCGGCCGCGGCACCGGTCGGCATCAGGCGGGCTGCGCCCACCCGGTCGGGTCTGCCGGATCTGACAGGTGAGCGGCCTGATGCCGCGGGGCTCGCCTGATGCCGACTGTGGCGATCGTCATTTCCGGTAAGCGCACAACGGGAAGTGCGCCAATTGAGACACCCCTCACTGTCAAAATTCACGCACTGTGCCGGTAAGTGTACTGTCAGCTAAGTGCACTCACAGACAGTGCACTAACGGAAGTGCGCGATTTGAGACATACCATTAGTCTCACTAACATGACTCCAGAGTTCTCAAACTTGCGAGAGAAAGAGACAGAGTGAGAGAGAAAAACCCTGAGGGAAAAAAAATTAGCAAATAAATAAAACAGACAGCAGAGGAGAGAGAGAGGAATGGCCTCATTTGTGTAACAGTGAACATTTGGAGTCTTCAGACCCATCAAAGGAATACTGCAACATTTTGGGCGAAATCTCCTTTTTGCAACTTACCAAGACTCAGACAAGATATGTTTTGTTTTTTTTTTAATTCTAAGATGTGCATTTCAAATCTACATGATCCACGATGTAAATAATGCAGCTTCAGAGCTGCTGTCAATTTTATTTTTCATTTTGATGGAGCCAGGCTAACGACTCCCATAGACTTTAAGTCTTCATGCTAAGCAACACAAAAAGCACATGAAGTGAACCACTGGATGTCCAAAGGTGAAAACGGTATCGACCAACTTGTCTCAGTCTGAAGAAAAAGGGGAAAAGGGGATTTTGCCTCATTAAGCCTCACGCTGCTCTAGAGATTACCTCTGAAAAGACTCAACGTCCTGTAAAAACTTCTCACAGCTGCCAATGAGAGGCTCCAACCTGGAGAGAAGAGACACAGGGAGAGTCAGCACAATGTGTGCGTGTGTGTGTGCGTGCGTGTGTAAGCATTTTGGGCTGATGGTTGTTCTGGTCTGTCATAAATAAAGTCATAAATGTGAAGCGAGTAAGTACACACATGCCTTTTAGCGCGCGTGTGTGTGTGTGTGTGTGTGTGTGTGTGTGTGTGTGTGTGTGTGTGTGTGTGCGTGTGTGTGTACCCACCCTCGCCGTGTGCGGGCGGTGAGGACGAGCTGCAGAGCTTTGGCCTGCAGGCGGACGTGGTGAATCGTGGCCACCTGTCGGCTCTCCAAGCCGCTGTACAGAAACTCCAGCTTGTAGGTCTCTTCTAGGATCTGCACATGCACGCGCGCACACACACACATACATACACATACACACACACACACACACACACACACACACACACACATACACACACACACACACACACACGCAAACATTTATTGATATGAGACAATAAATATGAGCATGAGAGTGCATCTGTAGTACGTTTGCATACAAGTGCTTTATTTTGTGTGTGTGTGTGTGTGTGTGTGTGCTGACCTGGCGGGCTGCAGCGGTTGCTGTGGCATTCTGTTTGAGGCAGAGGGGGACGGCCATGTTCCACAGCTTCTCCTGCAGTGCCTGAGGAGGGACAGAGCAAAAGTCAGAGCTCAGCAGGTTTCAAACCTTCATTTTGTTTCCTTAAACACAACATAACTCTCACCTTTACCCGTGAAACAAACCAGTCCCCCTTAAAAAACACACACACACACATGCACATGCACACACACACACACACACACACACACACACGCACACACACGCACACACACACACACACACAGCTGTACCTTCATGAGCAGCAGCTGGCAGCGCAGGTAGGTGGCGCTGAAGTCGGCGGCTCCGGCCAGTTCGGGCTGCAGCTGGCCGAGCCGCTGCAGGTCTCTGACACACAGACAGAGACACGTTAACACAGCAAACAACAAGATCCAGGCTCCAGGCAAATGGAATATCAAATAATGCTGGAGGGAGGGGCTGCTGCTCAGACTAAGGAAGACATCACTGCTCTGCTGACTTCCACTGAGACTTTATTTTTGACTCTTTACAGATGAAGTGGTGAATGGGTTCATCTAAGAAAAATAACCAGTGGATTAATCGATCATGAAAATACTAATTAGTTGCTGCGCCACAACTACTTTTGGTATTTTGCTATTTCACTCTTCCTACATCCAGATAATTCATTCCAAATAACCAGCATGTCTGAGTGGTTTGTTACCTGCTCAAGAATTAGCAGGCTGGCTGGTCAAAACAGTTTGCATGGAGAAAAAATACAGTTTACATGCACAAAAGGGTGAATATTGCTAAGATGAACAATTCCCGTGTTCCTTATGAGCTCCAGGACAGCAGAGTGTTCAGACAACAGAGAAATCAAACCTGAATCTGTGACGTCTCTGCTGCTGCACAGACAATGGATGGGAAAACTGCTGACAGCTGGTGATCACAACAAAGGAAAAAGTGTGTGTGTGTGTGTGTGTTTACCGTATGGTGAAGTCCAGCAGGTCCTGGGCTCCTGGGGCCTCCAGGTTCTGGACGGTGCTGACTCGGTTCAGACTCTGCTGCAGGAAGAGATGAGCCGCCTCCACAGAACCAGAACCACCACCAGAATCCACCGAGTCCAGACCGTACAGCGGCTTCCTGCCCGGCAGCTGGGGAGAAGGAGGCCAGTTACAGCTATGTATGTGTATGTGTGTGTGTATGTGTGTGTGAGATACCAGAAAATATTTATTTATTTATTTATTCCTTTTTTTCCTTCAAAAAAACAAGTGAATTTGCTCAGGTTTGAAAGGATTAATAGTACTTTAGTGATTAAGGACATGTAGTATGTGTGTGTGTGTGTGTGTGTGTGTGTGTGTGTGTGTGTGTGTGTGTGTGTGGTCACCCTGAGCGGTGGTACGAGGTGTGACAGGCTGTCTCGGAGGTAGGCGTAGTGTCTGAACGTGTGGTCGGAGAACAGTGCCGGCATGGTGGGACAGGACTTGGCGGCGTTAAACACCAGCACCAACACAGCGATGTCTGACAAGCAGCCGGTCAAGGGACACACAGCACCGCTTCACACAGCACGTTCTGTTAGCATGGAGCTATAACACAAGTGCACATCAAAGACCAGTGGTGTATATGTAGATGGCTGTCTGCCGCCTGCTGCCTGTGGGGCACCTGATGTGACAAACTGAAGAGAAAGTGGCAGCAGAGGGAAAGCTGCACCGTGGAACTTCTCACACTGACAAGAGACTGTAACACCCAGAAACCATGTCAGACAGCTGCACTGAAATCTGAAACCTTGCACTTTTCCTTTTCTTTTACAGAAAAAAATATGTTCCATTTTCAAATTCAGAACTTCTCGTGTGGCGAGACAATTTTCCATCAGCGTTAAGTTGTGAAGTTTTAGAGTAAAAATGTTTTTTTTAAAAATTGTAGTTTGGTCCTGACTGGTTGGAAAGCTGGAAAATGACACTACTCAAACTAATCTTCTTTCATAGAGCAGGAGAAAAGTGTTTTAGCTGAGCATCCCAGAGCCAGTACATTTTTGCCTATTTTTGTGTTTCTTGAAAAATGGAAGTGTTTTTTTCACAGAGGTGTGTGAGGATACAGGCCGGGTCGTCCATGTCAGGCTCTGGCGTGTCAAAGTAAGGATGAGTGCTGAGCAGCTCAGGAACCAACGGCAACACCAGAGTTGGGTGGCGGGACCCCAGGAACTTGAGACACCTGTGGAGGAAAAATTCATTTTTATCAGCAAGCATTTCTTTGCTGGTGTCCAATTTTGTCGCCATCATGGACGGTGAAAATACAGCAAGTCCTCCATTCATTTTGAACTAAGAAAAACAGCCTGGTTTTTAGCTTGGCCACCACACGTTCACATTTAATCAGCAGGAGTTCAGAGTCAAAGCGGAGCATAAAACACTTCAGCTGAAATCAGCTGACATATTTACATTGGTGTATCTCTCACACTAATGTTCATGAATATGCATTGTCCAAATAAATAAACCAATAAAATAAAAATAAAAAATAAACATGGAAATCACCAAAAGTGGCATCACTAGATTTTCATATCACTGCAGCGATGTGTAAGTGTTATTCCTTTTTAATTCACAGCATTTTGGGCTCAAGAAAAGTGTGACCAAATGTAGTGGTAGTAAGTAAATAAGTAGTAAATTTACACTAATTTCAAAGTGTCATACACCAAAAGGTGCCGAACCCTTCCGGGCTTACAAGACACTACAAACATAACATAACATAACATTCACAAATATCAAGTACACATATACACACACATATGCATGCCCACACCCCCACACCCCTCACAGAGCCTTACTTCCAGACTGAGTTGCGGTCAGTAGGATACTTGTTGAGGTTTTTCAGCAGCTCCAGCAGAGCCAGCTGGATACACTCTTTGGTGGAGACGTTGGTGTAACACAGCAACTCATGGAGAGCTTCCCTGATGTCACGAGACGAGTCCTGCAGTAACACACACACACACACACACTTTTTGCACACAGTGGATAATAATTTGATGCAAATATTTCAATAAGAAAAAGAATATTTTGACTTAAAAATATTTTTGTTTTTTTACCCTTTCCCTCTAGAACATCTTGTGGGCCAGATTAGGCACATGGGCCATATCTCTGTAGATTGTATTTGTGAGTGTGAGTGTGTGTGTGTGTACCTCCAGCACAGCCAGCACAGTGTCCAGCTGATCCTCTCGGAGTGTGATGTGAGTGGAGATCTCCCTCAGCACGTGGATGGACTGCAGCCTCACCTCCTCGATCTCGTCGTTGAACATGTCAACCAGGAAGTCCAGACACTTCTCAGCGAAGCTTGGCGAAGAGCGAGCCAGCAGGCACAGGGCCTCCACCGCCGCAATACGCACCTCTGGTGAGACAGTTTTTTATGGTGAGGCTCTTTTGGTATTTTTTTTAAAAAAAAGTCATTACAACAAACTTGACAGGAGTGAGGAGGTGAGGACAGAAAGCAGAATGTGAGACAAGAAACAAAGAGTACAGAGTAAAACGCAATCACAAAAAAGAAACCTCTTCAACATCCTGACGTAAGCTGTCTGGGTCTGGTTTGGGCTCAGATCCAGGAAAAACTGGGCTTTTTTTTCTCAGTCACCGTGTTAGCCATACCGTACATCTCGTCCTCCAGGCCATGTACGAAGGCCCCGCAGGCCCCCGAGGCAATGAGGTTGACGGCGTTGGTGTCCACCTTCTCCTTGGGGGCGTCGTCGGCCCACTTCCTGCCAGAGGAGAACTCTCCAGACGTGTAGAGCTCCTTGGCTCGCTCATGAGCCGTACGCTTCCTCTGTGGAGAGACGAGACAGGTGTAAGGCAGGGAAAGTGTCTGTGTTAAATTAGCTTTATGAGCAGTTGTAGTTAAAACCTCGGTGCTGCAACTGGTAGCTTCTTTATGAAGCTAATTGACAAGCTGCAGCATTTGGTTTCATGTAGCAATGCCCACAGTGCTAACAAGGCATTTCAAGTTGGATCAGTCACCTGGAGGTTAAAGAAATTGGTTGAAGGTTCGAATCCCAGGTCCAGCTATGAAAATGTAGGGATTAGTTAGAGTGTATTAGAGTGTATATTTAATCACATAGTATATAAAAGGTGTTTTTTCTTTTCAAGGTTTACAATCTAGTTCACACTAATCATTCAGTACGTTTAAAGACCCCATGAAATGGACTTGAAATGCATTTCTTGTTGAAACAATATTTGGCTGGGACATGATGCAGGGAAGGATCAGTGCAAACCTATCAGTTTGGGAGAGAAACACAATTTTATTTGAAGGAATATGTGGATGAGAGAGGATGTTCAAAGATTTGTCAAGATTTTATTGGTTGAAATTTTAATTCACACCCACCAGTGCAGGATGATGTCACTGTTTAAGATACTCTGTTTTACAGGAAATGGAAGTCATGTGAGGACATTTCATTGGGACTTGAAAAGATGTAGGAGCCAGGTGTCATTATTATGTAAACCAGGGGTTTACATTACTGACTATAATCATGCCAATGTGCTTTTTCATTTTGTTAAATTATGTGTTACTTTTTTCAAATGATGGCTGTTTCATTTTGGAATGACTTTCCCCTGGTGGTTACTGGTACTTTGTATCATTTAGCCAGCTGAGGACTTGATTATTTGATATCCATTAAAAAATCTTTTTCATAATTTGTACTCTCACTTGTAACAGTAAATGTCATTTTGTTGACATGGTGGATGATATGTCATGATGGGATGGGGTTTTGGTAACTCACCCTGAGGTCTGACATGAGCTTCTTATCCAGCGTCTGTTCCAGGAAGTGAGGGCTGACCTGCAGCATCGAACCCTGACACACGAGTAAAAGATATTTTTAAACATTTGTGTTTGTGATCAAATCTCCTCTAAACATACAGACAAAAAAAAAATCACCTGTGCAAACTCATCTGGTAAAATCTCACAGAAGTAGCAGTATCAACATTTCTTTCTCCCAGTGTGTGTGTGTGTGTGTGTGTGTGATTCCGCTTCTGTCCCCTCACCAAAGTTTTGGCGGCCTGCACCCGGACCATCCAGGAGCCGTCACTGACCATGTGACTGATCTTCCCAAATGAGTCATCGACGAGTCGGATCTCCTCATTGGACGAGGGGATGGGCACGATGCTGATTGGACAGGGAGAGAAATAACAACAATAAGAAGACAGACAGAAGCAAACTGATCAAAGTGCTGGAGCGGCTCATGATGGTAAATGTTTTTGATCGTGGTCCTGAGCGCTGCCACGTTTTATTCTACCTGTGTTGTTTGACTCGTGTCCTCCATATCAGGCTTGATGGAACACCTAAGGGCTCAAATGCAACTCTCAATTCTATGACTGACACATGACAGCCATACATAAGTCTACAGTCTACAGCACAGAACTGGGTGGAACAGCTGGGGAACCAAACGGCTGTGTGTCTTAGCAGGTTCTGGTCCAAAGCTATGTGTTTTGAACCAGAACCAGAACTTTATGGCTTAATGTCCTTGTTTCTCATATGGAAGCTGCTTTAGATAAAAGTGTCTGCCAAATGTGAATTATACGTTCAGTGGGAACAAGCTTCAGATGAATGTCTCCTCACCTCTCTGGGTATAGCTGGCTGAGCACCCAAACCATCTGCACTGCTGCCGAGCGGACCTGCTCATAGTCATCTGAGAGCAACCTACAGGCCTGCGCGCGCACACACACAAGGAAGTTTATTGGTCATTATACAACAGGTTGTATAATGAAATTAAAATGTGGTTCCCTCTTGATTGACACACACACACACACACACACACACACACACACACACAAATGATGTGTTATCAGACCAGATACTGTGGTTAGCACTCTCTGCACACATTTAAAAAAAAAAAAAAAAAAAAAAAAATTACATTTCATTTCCAGAACTGATTTTACCACTGACACATCTGATCCACTTTTTTGATCCACTAATTTATTTGCACTTTAGCAAATAAATTATATGGAGCATAAGCTGTGTACGGACTTTCCTTAACCTTTTGCAAGGTTAGGATTTTTCTAGTGACTGTTTTTTGGGCCACCACCACCCATCAAAGGGGATGTGCTTGACTTTTTTTTTTTTACAAACATCTAATCCATGTACCATTGGGAAAAAAAAAAAAAAAAAAAAAAGACAGAAGTCAGACACAACTGCTTCACTCCTTCAACAGTGAAAACATGGAATACAGATGTGAAGAAAGAGGTCATTTTAAGAGCTCAATCACAAATGCGAGCAAAAGTCACCGGAGAGGCATTTGTGATGGATGTTAAAACTGAGTCTGAACAGAGTCTGAGCAGAGCTCTGTACAGTACTCTGTATTCCTCATTTACTCAGGTGGATCTGTTGCTTTGGTAGTTGCCGGTAGATGTGAACACAGAGGATCTGGAGTTGTTACCTGGTCATAGATGATCTGATGGATCTTCATTCCTCTCTCATGCAGCTGCAGCTGGAACCCAGACAGGACAAAGAATGGATTTGAATTAAACGATTACTGAAGTAATCGACTGCTGATTTACGCTGAACGACAAAATACCTCACTGAGTACATTATATTTGAAATGAGGGTCCCCATCTACATGAGTGTGATTTCAACTGAGTTTGTGATGAGTGTGGAGGGATGCAATGTCCTACCATGGCCTTGATGGCTGCAGTCCGCACTCTGGGGTCCTGGTCTCCAAAATAGTCACTGATGACATTCTGGACGTCCCGCACTCCTCCTGAGGCACCAGACAACATACAACACAATAACAGAGACGCAATTAAAGAGAATAAAGAATAAGGAGCAGCTGAAAGTTCATGGGTGTTCCATCGATATCTGACAAATTTCTTGCTTCAAAGATTTTATTTTATAGATTTGTGACACCATTGTACAAATTAGAAATAAAAAACAATCTAAAAGCCTTGTAATTCCAGTAAAGGCTTTTTTCACACATATTGGTGTGCCCCAGGAGCGAAAATGATACATTGTTTCATTTTTCAGATAGTACCGTTCGCATTCACACACGTTTGTTTTCACTCTGGTCCAAACGCCGCACCACTGACAGAGCGTCATGTTTCCACGACCACCTCTTCAAGGCAGTCTCAGTACAGCTGTTGTAGTGCGCACCTGAGTCCAATTGTTGTGTTCACACTGGCCCAAACAAACCACACTCGGGCCCAGAGTTCAACTGGGCCAACCTAAACACTGCCTGTGTGAAAACACACTAAGAGTAACACTTAAGACCAATTTCCCCTCAAAAAAAACAGGGAGAAAAAACAGTTGCTTTAACAGAACACATCTTGATAACTGGATTGATTTCTCGCTGGAAAAATAACACACTGACGGGGAAAAAAACAATATGAAAGACTCTGTAAAGGGTATTTAAGGTTACATCTACAAAAATGTAAGGCTGAGTGCAGCTAATTCAATTTAAGGGCCTGCAGATTCACTGTCCAGCTCGTTCTTCTCTTGGTAAGAATACAGGCTGTAGCCAAGTCAAGGCTACACTTTGGTGTCTTAAATGTCTGAGGTCATTTATGCCACACACCCGTCGACATCCCCTGTCCCTCGTTGTCTTTGGTGAGAGGAGCGTCCACTGTGCCCAGACACCCCAAGAGCTGCAGACACTTGATCCTCACCCCGAAATATGTATCTGACAGGTGCTGAGAGGGACAGAGAGAGAGAGAGGTAAAATAATAACGATAATAACAGGAAAAGAGAATGAAAAGATTTTAAAATGTATCATTTCTATCTTTCTGTATTTTAAGTCCTTGGAAAATTCATGCATGTGTGATGGGTAGTGTGTGTGTGTATGTGTGTGTGTGTGTCACCTTGCAGGCCACTTCTATGAGCCGCTGTCTGACTGCGGGGTTCTCGGGCAGCTGTGTGCCGATGACCAGCAGAGTGTCCAGCAGCTGGACGAGGACCTGGTGGGACTCTGTGGACAGACATTTTTTCAAACTTGACATCACTGTATAAAATGACCTATAGTGACCTCTAGGATAATCACAGCCTCATGAAACTTTACAGCCACAAACTAGAGGACAATTCAAAAAACAGATCACAATAAGTCGTAATATTGAATCATAATGCATATAAAATCAACACCCAGGTATCATGATAGTATGGAATCAGGAGATGAGCACATGATCCCAGCCCTGCTGCATGTGTGTCTTACTCTCGTTGTTGAGGGTGCTGATGACATCGTCGACGATGCAATCGGGGCTGAAACCCTGCGTTTTGGACAGCAGGCCCAGCAGAGAGGCAATCTTCAGTCTCACTGAGTTATCTGTCTCCTGGAAGGAAAAAAAAAAAAAAGACAAGCAATCAGCTCAAGTCATTGGCTGCTACTTCATCCCAGCTGCTACTTCACCAGACAAGCAGACTTTCAAAATAAAACAGGACCTCAGAAGCACGGGCGGTTACTGACAGACATGTTTTCTGAGAGCTGACAGCCACAACCAGTTTTAAGCAACATTTCACTCACAGCCAGTGTTTATTTCTCATCTTGGAAGGCATGTGCACACCTCCCAGATTTTGTAGCTAAGTCTTCTCTACTTTCACTGCCAAAGCAATCAACTATTCCATTAACTTCTTCAGTCCATTTTGTATTGCAGTCTCTGTTAAGTATGAACTTTGGGTATTTTAGCAAAGATTGAAATCTATAATCATAGTTCTATGTCGTGGCTTTCACACTGTCATTTACAGCTATATGGCTTTATCAGCTAGAGCTGGGCAATACTTTGATTGAATCAATTTCTTCAATTTTTGTGTTTTAAATCAAAGACTGGATGACGCACCACAATGAAATCCTAAGCTGCTGGTGAGAGCAGCTATAGTTTTATAGAGGGATGCACGATACTGGATTTGTTGGCCAGTATCCAATAGTTTCCAACTCTTTTGGCTGTTTTCTGATAACTGCACTGATTTATGCACATATTTTTTTCCCACCTAATACCAGAGAAAATCAAGTCTTTCCTGTAATGGAATTAACATTGTATTATGTCTGCTCTTATTGTGATGGCCCACTGGCAGATGGAGACGTAAATACAACACTGCTAAAAATGTACACATTCACTGGAGCATCGATCAATCAGGCAGAATTACAGTGTCAGCTTATTTTCATTTTGACCTGACATTGATATTTAATTTTAAAGCCTTTGTCAGCCAATACCGATGATGCGCCGATACATATTGTGCATCCCTAGTTATGTATATGCAATCATGACCTTTGTAGCTATGACTTAAATCATGCAGCTAAAACTGTGCTGTGAGGTTCATCACTTTGACCATGAGGCTCTCCATCGAGCTGTGTATTATTCCTACACACTCCCTGGTTACTGTCCACTGTTGCTTGCCTTGTAGTAGTGCTCCAGGAGGATGCGGACCACCCCTTCCACGCTCTCTGCCTCCACAGGCTTGCGGGCGAACTGCAGCAGGTACTGCAGAGCATCGGTTGAGTTGGTGGCCTTGCAGAGGTCAACGTGCAGTGCCGCAGACTTGCTGGGTTTGGACAGACGGAGCTTCTTCGCTGGAACTTCCTCATGGGGAATCTGTTGGTGCACAACAGCTAGAACTGAGAAACAGTTTCTTCAGAGAGCCTGTGACTTCCCCCATCTTTCACTTCTCTGACCTTTGTATTGTTTAACACTGGTTCTCCAGGCCTTTCTTTTAATTCTACTTTTGCTCTCAGCCTAGGGTACTCAAGATATGAGCATTAACTAAATGCCTAAAATGTAAAATCTACGCACTGGATTGCTGATGATGACGAGTATCCCAGGTAAACTCCTTTTCAGGATAAAATGATTACATGCATCCTAATACCCCAATTCCAAATTTGAAGTAATGAAGGACTCTCACCCCAAAATCTCATCAGTTAAACAGTGTGTATTTGTATGGCAAGACTGGAGTGCTGTAGTCATTTCCCGTTCATCTCCTTACGTATTCAAAAACCTTACTGAACCAGGTAGATCACTTAATATAAATGTTTTGTAATTATTTACAACTCGGCCGGGACATTAAATAGTGAAAACAAGCCTGACGGATGCATTTCATACAAAATATACTGACAGCCACAAAACAGCCATTAACTCCTACAGTCTAACAAGTGTGAGCGGGCAAACTGTGTTGGCAAGCTTCACAAGCCACATCTCCGAATTAAATGTTAACGAAGTTACTGAGAGCATGTTTGCTAGCTCACAGGGGTTCAGTCACAGTTTTGAGGTGTATGTATACGATAACCACAACCCCAGGATAAAATACGCTTCTCGTCTGGGTGACAGAACTACCTTCACAGTCAATAAATGATCCTGTATGTTCACAGTCAATAAATGACCCTGTATGCTCTTGTTGTGACTGAGAACGGGGGGCTGCTGTTGTTGCTAACTTGCCCAGCCGTGCTAGCTGCGACGCGCGGGCTTCGTCGATAAATGTCTGACAAATTTGATAAATTTCTGTTTAGTTTAAAGGAGATAAAATCATGCTCACTTGAACGACTTTAGAAAATTCCTCATAAACTCGCTTTTTCAGGTGTGCTGCCATTTCCAGTGAAAGACGGGAAGCTAGCGTGAAGCCATTGAAACAGATAGTCGCGTCAACGGAAGTTCAAATGCGTGATCGTCACGTGATTCACGTAGAGCTCACGTGGCTCCCGGGAGTTCCTGGCGGCCAGATTGAAAGCACACACTACAGAGCTGCGATTTTTAGTTAATAGCAGATTAACTAAAAAAAAAACAGATCATTGACACATTATAGGTATGTATGTAGTTTTTCAATAATATAGTTGTATTTTTTTCAATAATTCAGCATCAGTGTTATGCCATCTGCCTCGACATATATGTGAATAGTTAACTCGATCTAAACTGCAGTTGCTATATTCGGTAAAATAATCACAATAACATTTTTGAAACCACATTGTGCAACCCAACATGTGTGTATTACATGGCCTCCTGATTGGCTGCTGTTTGTGATCAATAAGAGCCCTGATTAAATTTTGAATGTCACATTTGTAGCCGCTGCGCAACACTCATAAACCTATATTTTACTCAGATTTTTGCTCCCAGGGAAAACTAATGACGATGATAATCCAGCTGACCACTTAAATCTTGTTATTTGGAATCCATGGTACATGTTTCTTTTTTTTTTTTTTTTTAAGATATATCACAGACTGATAATCAACATTCATATTCAGGAAGGAGAATTAGCCCAAAAAAGGCAAGAGCCATAGCTGTAGTTCATACCTGTGTTGATGTAGTATCAGTAACAGTTGAAAAGGTTTTATTTACTTTTTAAAAAATACAAATGAATGGATATGCATTTGTGTAAACTTTTATTCAACCGTGAAAAGCGGTATCAGTATCACAATTACCTATCTTATTACAAGAGGGACAGCAGGCAGTGACAGGGCATGATACCCACACCTCAGCCCTCCACTGTTAACCACTGAGAGGCTGCTCAGGCAGAGGGCTTGAAATGCCTTGCTCAAAGGCACCTCAGCTGAACTTGCTGAAGAAAAAGACAGTTACTCATACACTTTTAACTGTAGCAAAGTTATTTGTATTTCATTCTTCCTTGCATTTGCTGTGCCATTTATTTTAGCGCACACAGGCAGTTTTGCTATTGTTCTCTCTGGTGCTGCTTGCACCGTCTGGCTAAAATGTCAGTTCATACAGGAATTATCACAGTAAATGTGACAGAGATGAGGCTGGTCCTAAAACTGCTATGCTCACAGAGAGGGGGCTGGTGGTATTAAAGTTACTATACTTAGAGAAGAATTTTTATTTATTTATTTCACCTTTATTGTTTTTTTTTTTATGCAATATTGTAATTTAATTCTTCTCTGTACAGAACCTTGAATATACACTGAATGAAATGTAAATAAATAAAACTCCCTTTCCTTTTCTTGCCTTATACAACAACTACTACTGCTACTACTGCTGCTTGCTGCTCATTGCTCATAGCTGTGACGGTAGCTAACCTGACACCGAGACAAAAGACATTTAATGTGGCCAGAAGCAGTTATTTAATCTCTTGAAACTCAATGGCTTTTGCAAACTCTCGGCCCCTCTTGCGGTCGGTTCTCCACGTGAAGACGGCCACGATCACTATCATGACCGGCAGAGCTGCACACAGCACGATGCGGCTGATGGGCAGCTGGGCCGCGGGGGGCTCGGGGCTGGACGGGCTCACAGTCGGATCAGAGACAGGACTCTGGAACACAAAGGTGGATCTGAAGTCCAGGAGCGTCATCACGTGGTTTTCTGTGCTGCTGTGCATCTGGCACCTCCACTTTCTGTTGTTGTCTTCCTGCTGGAGCCTCACAGCCAGAGTGACATTGCAGCTGGAGCCCTGGATGAGCTCATACCTGCATGGAGCAGACAGAGCATCAGACAATGTCAGTGTTACATTTACATCTCACAGTTTGTATTTTACTCTTTTGTTTTTTTTTTGTTTTTTTTTGTAAATTTGTGACTGCAATCTCAGAATTTTCATTTTTTTCCCCTCATAATTGGATTTTTTCCCCTCCTAAATTTATAACTTCAATCTCAGATTGAATTTATAATTTCTGAGCTTTTTCCTCATAAAATTAAAATTGTGACTTTCTAATCTTGGAATTGCTGTTTGTTTTATTTCCTCATAAACTGAAATCTTTAATCTCAGAGAATTTCTGATTTTTTCAAAAATGTGTGACTTTAGAATCTCGGAGTTTTTCTTCTCATAAATTTACCACTTAAATTTCAGAGAATATCCAAGTGTCTTTCCCTCCTAAATTCACAACTTTAATAGGGGAGAGTGGGGTAAATAGTGCCAATTTTTACTTAAAGTGCCTTTAAAGCGAGGGGATTACAGTAATGCCTCCAACTAAAATATGCACATATAGTTTAGGATGTTGTGCATCCCTGGGAGCAATCACTTTGGATCTTATATAAACTGTTTGAGAAATATAGCTTTCGAAAAAAAAGTGGTTTTGTGGCACAACTTGCCCCCAGTGTGGGGTAAATTGTGCCATTAGAGAGAATAGACTGGGGTAAATTGTGCCATTGATAATTGAAGTAAAACAGATCATTTTAATCTCATAAATGATAATGCTATATAAAAGCAAAGCAAATTCAATACAAAATTATTTATTTAACATTTATTTATTATTTTAACAAGATCACAGGCCACTTTTCTATAACAAGGCCTAGCGCCACATGAACACATACCCAGAACAAAATAAAAATTCCAAAATGAACACCTGCAAATCATCTTCATCTGAATCTGAATAGTTTTAGTGATCAAAGGTAAGAAGACAATGTACAATAACAATCAAATACAATAAAGTAATTTATAGTATATAATCACAAGTTGTGCCACTGGCACAATTTACCCCAAGGCCCTTTGGCACAAATTACCCCAAGCCCACCATTTTGAAAAAAATGCATCCCCCAGCTGTTTTGAGCTAACATCATGCTAACTGTATAGACTCATGGTGTAGCTTACTAAAGTACTAAAACCTGTGTGAACTGTTTTCAAAGTTTTCTATAATTGTTCAAACACAGCAATCAAAAAACCTTGATCATAGAAATTTTACTTTGGAGGGCAAAAAAATGTTTTTTGAACTGAAATGTGCTTTCCTCTCAAGCCATGTGTCTCCCTTCTTTGCAGGATGAGTGAAATGGATGCCTCTTCAAAAATATGTGGTCACATGACCAACTTCTTTTATGGTTTTCTAGATAACAGGGGTGGCACTACTTGCCCCTTGGCACAAATTACCCCACTCTCCCCTACTGAAAAAAAAAAAAAAAAAAAAAAAAAAAATTCTGGGATAGCCTATTTTTTTCCCTATAAAGGCCCCAATATGCTGTCTCAGAAAAACAAGGTGTCACTGAACCTTCAGGAGTTTTTGTTGGTCACTGACCAGCTGAGCATGTCCAAAAAAGACAAGAGAGGACAACCTGCTGTTGTTCTGCAGTGCGGCACCGTCCTCGTCCAGCCAGCTGAGGCTGAAGCCGAGGCTGGAGTAGCCCTTGCACATGCCAGCATTGTAGTAGGAGAAGAGGAAGCAGCTGAGGACAAGGTTTCCGCCGGGCGTCAGGTCGGTGACCCGGCTGGGTGACGAGATGGAGAGCAGGGAGAGGTACACGTTTATCTGCGTGCCGCCGTCCCCGTGCTGGTCACACAGGTAGGAGCCGGCGTCCCCGGCCCTCAGGTCCCGGACACGGAGGGAGCAGTTGGACGAGACGGACAAGCGGCTGGCTTTGTCCGACTTCTCACTCACCGTGCCCCTGAGGACCTCCTGGGTGTACCTGACGTCGCCGCCCTTGTAGAAGCTCCACGAGACCGAGGAGCAGTCCCGCCGAGGCACGTCGCCACACGGCAGAGTGACGTCATCGCCGACAGGGGCGTAGTGAAAGAGGGTGTGCTCCGCCCCGCCCACACCTGGACACACACACACGGCTCGTGTCAGGACCAAAATAAAACACAACACAAGGTGCCCGCTCCTCCACGTGGGCTGAGAGAGATGTTGGTCATCAGAAAATATTCAATCAGCAGCTTCATCAGGTACTGACAGCTCAGCCTTTTAAACTTGACTGGCAAATCCCTCTTTAACCCTTTCAAACCTGGGCGAAATCCTTTGATTTCTTTAAAAACACATGAAAAAAGAAGATCCAACTTAGCAATTTAACAAGAAATGACATGAAAATTAGCAAGACACTAGAAAAAAAAGACATTGCGAGCATATCACCAGAACAATATCACAGAGAAAGGTTAAAAATAATTACAGGAAAATGGAGAAAAAAAAAAAAAAAGTTGAAACGTTAAACCTGAGCAAATTCATTTGATTTCTTTCAAAAACATATGAAAAAAGGTGATGAGCAACTTACCAAGAAATGGCATGAAAATTAGTAAGAAACAAGTAATAAAAAACTTGCAAGAAATGACCAGAAAATTAGCACATAAAATGTAAAAGGAAATAGCAAGAAAATTTGCAAAAAGTGCAAAATTACAAGTTCAAAATTAGTCAAAAATTACTAGAAAATGACCAACAAATGAGTTCAAAATTGCAAGAAAAATATCAGAAAATTTAGTCCAAAAAAATTACTAGAAAAAAAAAAATAATAATGAAAACCTCATTTATAAATTATTATGATTATATACAGTGGTGGAAAAAAGTTTTCGGACACCCTTAAAATTTTACACAATCTCAAATATTATCATGAAATATTTGTGGAAAAATCTTTTTTGTGTTTCAAAAGGTGTGGCTGCGTTAGACAGATATAAACAAATTCAAATTATATTTTTTTGTTTATTGTTTACAAGAAAAACTAACAAAACTAAATTCTTGACAGTTTAATCTTCATCTTCAGGCGTGTTTCCAGCATTAGGTTCCTTGTTTTAGCCATTTTTGTGTCTGAAGAACTTTCAAATGTGCTGGCTTTATATAGACACCAAGCTTGGCAACAAAAATTGTGTCTTTTAATAAAAAGAACGACCTTCATCACTGGTACCAAAATGACCCAATACTCAAAATTTCTTATGTATTTTTATGGAACCAATCAATTTGAAGTTTTTAATGGCTTTTTTAGGATTTGTTTAGTATTTTGGCTGTGACTGTACTAAAAGAAATTGCTCTTGAAGACCCAAGAGTGATTCTTAATGCAATATTTCACAAATGCATGTGGTGTCCGAAAACTTTTTTCCACCACTGTATTTAAATTAAATAACCAGAAAATAGTGACAAAACTGAAGGAAAAAAAAAAAAAACAGTACAAAACTACAAGAAAATCATCCGGCAAACAGTTAGCAAAAGTCCCAGAAACCTAGTAATAAATAAATAAATGTTAAAAAAAAAAATAATTATATGATTATTTATTCAAAATTAAATTACAGGAACATTAGCCTAAAATTACAAATTAAGAAAGTGTGTGTTTAGAACAGGGCGACTGGGAAGCAAAGACATCAAGACGGCGGGGGAGCAGGGCAGCTGCATGTCGTCTCAGGACTGTCCCAAAACCTCGCCTGACGTCTGAGCTCAGGCTCGTGAGCAAGTCTCTGCAGGAGCTTTTCGTCCTGGCTTACTGTAAGCCAGATCATTTTAAATCTTGACTTTCAGGTGACTCTTGTTTAAATCAACAGATCAACTCTCTTCCAAAGGTCTGAAGTCTGAAACAGGACCACACACACCGTGACTGTGAACCCTCAGATTGGTTTGCTGACTTTTTATCCAGTACAATAAACAGTTTTATTGTCAGGTCTCAGTCAAATCTCTGTGGCTGTGCTCTCTGTCACTTTCACCACATTTGTCAAGACAGCACTTCAGATGTGATGACGGTGCAGTGTCAAGTCCTCGCTCTGTGCTCTCTGGGCTACAGGCAGAGGGTCTTACAACAACCTTCACAAATACTGATCGACAAGAAAAACAAACCAGACTGTCAATACAAGATTGCTGTTTTTATCAATCTTTTACTGAGAGTCTTCTTTGTCTCTCTTTTATGTGCTGGTTTCCCAGCCTCTCGGTCAGAGACAGGTACAGTCTGTTCTGAATCACAGGTGTCAAATCACAGGGAGGATCAGCAGATCCTCCCTCAGGCACAAAGCATTTTAACTTTTTCTGCTCATGTTCTTTTAGGTGAATTTTCTCAGCGTTATGTTTTCCTTGGCTGTAAAACTAACTGCTACTAAAATCGTTCATCCCCTCTGCAATCAGATTGCCAAATGCTTATGTTCCTTTTATATCTCTCTTTGTGGAGTTTTATATTTTTACCAGACTGATCATTTTATCCTTTTATTAGACTGATATTTTATTGTTTTGATTCTGTCTATTTATTTATCAGTCTGCTCAACCCGAGTATTCATTCATTCATTTATTCATCTTCTAAACCGCTTATCCTCACAAGGGTCGCGGGCGGTTGCTGGCGCCTATCCCAGCGCACATAGGACGGATCAACCCGAGTATTTATTTTATAATTCATTTTTAGCTCTTAATTTATTGCTGTCTTTATGTCACTGTGTTTTATTGATGTGTTTTATGTACATGCTGCTCCATACAAATTGCCCTTAGAGGGATTAATACAGTTGTTCGGACTGAAATATTAGAGAATATTATTAATAGAATTGCACATACTAGACTAGAATCATCAACAAAGAAATCCTTAAACTGAGCGGTTTTCACCTATTTACATTGACCCAGAACAAAAAAGAAAAAAAAAAGAAGAAAAAAGCAAGGGGTTCTCAACGGAGCCACATCACAGTACCTGGAAGGAGCAGAGCGGCGACCACGAGTCCCATCAGATTTTCGGCACCCATCATGTGTGTGAGTTTGTTGCCCTCTGTGGCTCTGAGGTTGTGTGCTCTGCAGCTGCCCCCTCTAGACAGAGGCACAGTGATGTCACTTCCTGTGTTACACACACCTGAACCAGATATGATCCACCACACAGCTCATTTTGGATGCAGCAGGGCAGTACCTGCAGGCACTGCAACCATATGAAATGCCATGCAGCTCATTCTGTACATACAGGACAGGAAAATAGTATACTGCAAAGCCAAACATCAAATAAATTAGAAAATGTACACCTTTTTATTGCCTTATTTATGTGGGCCGACATAAACTGACAGATTTTTTTAATTCTAAGAAGTTTCCTCCCTCCGATGAGTGTATGATGTGATGTCAACAGGACTGATGTGTGTAAATGTGTTTGTTCTAATGCTCATAATTCTGTTTTGTGCAGCTTTGTTTTCAAAAACTTTTTGTGGTTTAATATGCTACTGAATGACGTTTGAAAATGTACAGTGTCTTTCCCAGTCTCAACATCCGTTACACAACTGATACAATACTGACAAGTGTCACCAGCAAAGCACCCCCACACCATCACACCTCCTCCTCCATGCTTCACAGTGGGAACCAGGCATGTAGAGACCATCCGTTCACCTTTTCTGCATCTCACAAAGACACAGCGGTTGGAACCAAAGATCTCAGATTTGGACTCATCAGACCAAAGCACAGATTTCCACTGGTCTGATGTCCATTCCTTGTGTTTCTTGGCCCAAACAAATCTCTTCTGCTTGTTGCCTTTCCTTAGCAGTGGTTTCTTAGCAGCTATTTGACCATGAAGGCGTGATTGGCGCAGTCTCCTCTGCACAGTTGATGTAGAGATGTGTCTGCCACTAGAACTCTGTGTGGCATTTATCTGGTCTCTGATCTGAGCTGCTGTCAACTTGTGATTTCTGAGGCTGGTGACTCGGATGAACTTATCCTCAGAAGCAGAGGTGACTCTTGCTCTTCCTTTCCTGGGTCGGTCCTCATGTGTGCCAGTTTCGTTGTAGCGCTTGATGGTTTTTGCGACTCCACTTGGGGACACATTTAAAGTTTGTGCAATTTTCCGGACTGACTGACCTTCATTTCTTAAAGTAATGATGGCCACTCATTTTTCTTTAGTTAGCTGATTGGTTCTTGCCATAATATGAATTCTAACAGTTGTCAAATAGGGCTGTTATAGCACTAACCTGACTTCTGCACAACACAACTGATGGTCCCAACCCCATTAAGAAGGCAAGAAATTCCACAAATGATCCCTGACAAGGCACACCTGTGAAGTGAAAACCATTTCAGGTGACTACATCATGAAGCTCATTGAGAGAAGACCAAGGGTTTGCAGCGCTGTCAACAAAGCAAAGGGTGGCTACTTTGAGGAATCTAAAATATAAAACATATTTAGAGTTATTTAACAATTTTTTCTTTGCTACATAATTCCATATATCTTGCTTCATATATTTGATGTCTTCAGTATGTATCTACAATGTAGAAAGTAGTAAAAATAAAGAAAAAACATTGAATGAGAGGGTGTGTCCAAACTTTTGACTGGTAGTGTATACAGACGAAGTGTTTTATGCCTGTACTTTATCACGTCACCTATGTTTTATCAATAAATGGAAATAAATAAAGCAACTACACAAAGCATTTATCACATGTCTGAGTGCTTAAGTGATGAATCAGTCTATGGATTATTTATTTTGGTGCGTAACCATAAACACACACAAACAGAAGAAATTCCCCAACCCTATTAAGACTGTGTTTTGTTTTTCATAAGAGCTACTTAACGTCATGCTCGGTGTAAAATGTGTGATGTTTGCCCCCGTCTTCAAGAGGAAGTATGAGACTTTGTGGTTGAAGTAGTGCGCAAATCAATACCAGCCATTTCTTTGAACCGAGGAAGGAAAATGCACATGCTGGCCGATACTTGGTGGGTCACAAAAAAAAAAGAAAAAGAAAAAGAAAAAGTACATAAGTAGCGCGGCACTGATAATTACAAAAAACACCCAAGTGAAATATTACATTTCTCTACATGAGCACCCAAAAGATGGCAGTTAAATAATAAAAAATAATAAAGTACAAACTCATTTAGTAATTGGGATATGACCAACAAATAATGTCTGCTACCAGTTAAAAAAAACAAACAAAACAGCAGCAAATTAAGATATAACTAAACTCCATTGTTGAGTTAGTTACATGCCTCACTAAAATGAAAACACAAATTTGGCTCTGCTGTTACACATGTAATCAAAGGTGTATAACAAAAATATATTGAACTGATATGGTCTTTTAATTTTAAACAGTCCAGTCAAGGCATCTACTTCCATTATGATGGAGGGGCAAGGAAATGATCTGGAGACAGTTTATTTAAACATTTCGTCATGTTTTGTCTATATCAATTCCTCATTTATGGCCTAACGAGCCCCCGGTTTGCTGGTAACGCTCATTTCATGAGTCTGGGTTTCAGTGCAGAGTTTTCATGTCCTGTGATGGGCTTTTTAAATGCTGTTTCACAGGCTTTTACACCCTGAGCAGACTAAAATTATGAGCTAAACACTGAATATTTGTCTCTTTTTTAAAACAAAAATACCACTGGGAGCTCCACAAATAACTTGACATGTTACAGTGCCTGGGTTCATTCACAGCACGCCGCCTGTACTTTTACTTTACTGTGTGTAATTCTGTCACCTCTGCATGTTTTTTCACACTTGCATCATACAGACACAGAGAGTGGGCTGCAGAGAGACGCACTGCCTTGCACCAGGGCACTTCAACAGGACAGAACAGGACGGGATGGGACAGGTGGCTGTGGTCGGACAGGAATGGGCTGTTACCAGGGATCCAGTATGTGTCCTGTTGGTGACTCTTTGTGCGCTGTTATGTTTCTAGAATCTGAGGGGGCAGGAAATGTGTGTGATATGATGTCCCCTCCCGCTCTGCGGTGAACATCGAGGCCGCTGCTCTGGTTTCTGTCAAGTTTTCATGTTTCATGAGTTTCACAATCCGACTTTTGTGACCTTTTGTTTCCTGTCATGTTCATTGTGCGTTGACCTCTTTCTTGACCTGGTTAATGATGGAAACTAAATGAGCTTTTTTTCTCTGGGTTTTACCTTAATCACCGATTTTAATTTATCTTGTGTAGCTACATGAAGGTTGTGTTGTTTGTCTGCGTTTTCTTGGCCACATTTGTAATGCATTTTGGTCCTTTGTGTTGTTTTGAACAGTGCTATAGAACTAACTATTTTCAACAGAGCCAACACAACAAAACATCATAAGTGGAGAAAAAAAAAAGCTGTGATTTCTCTCATTTGGTGATCAGGTGAGTCTCTATTGCAAAGTAAAGTCTAGGTTTACAGCCTGGTAGCAATAAATATAACTCTTATTAAAAGGATATTCTTTTTTTATTATTATTTAGCGACCCCTAGTGTAATCCCACATGTACAATACTGTAGGAATTGTTATTTAAAAAAATAGATGGAAAGGAAAAAAAACATCAGTGGTCACTGTCCACATACCATAACAAGTGATCACTCTCCATTTTTGGCAGAAATGTACAGTATGTTGACAACTTTTTCTATGTATTTCAAATATTTTTTTGTAGAACAAGACTAGAAATTATCGATCCAGTTGTCCAATCACACAATTTTCAAACATGACAATTAAAAGTCAACATTCAAGATCCAAAATTACTTTATTTTGTCCTGCCAGGGATTGATCTTGGACAGACAGTCTTTCTGAAACATGCGCCACAAGTGCAAATCAGCTCATCCCGAGTCGACGCAAATCAGCTCATCCCGAGTCGACGTGTACTTTGACACAACGAAAATGTGTCTTGATAAACCCTGATGTAATTCATCTTTAATGATCATCACTGTTCAGCCATTCTCACTGAGAATCTTATTACCAATATCAGTTAGCTACTTTAGTTTGTTACTTTAGATTAGTTTAATTTTATTTATTTACTTATCTATTTATTATAAAATGAATTTTGGTTGGTTTTCCAGTTTATCATCATTATTGTTTTTTCAGTCATGTAACTCTTGTACCTGGAGTGCAGTGGGAGACCATAACTACATTAGGGGCGACTAGCAGTGAAGGGATAGCCATCAGACGAGAGCAATCGTCTTCACTCTCTTCATGTGTTCTATTTTATGTGAAGCATTTGCTTAAATAGCCTAGTTTGACCTATCAGTCCTCTTGTCTATTTAGCATGACACGGGACTGAACATGTCCTCTTTTTAAAACAAAATAAAAAGGGGAACACTTTACAATAAGAGTACAACAATTAACGTTAGTTAACGTTAGTTAATGCCGTAATGGTTAATTAACTGTTAGTTAATGATTATCATGGCATTTACTAATGTTAATAATATCTACTAATAATATCTACTAATGTTAATAATATCTACAATAACCCTTAAATAACTACAACAATTAACTAACGTTAATTGTTAGTTAATTGCGTACAACAATTAACTAACGTTAATTGTTGTACTCCTATTGTAAAGTGTTACCATAAAAAAAATATATAAATCAGGGGGCGCCCCGGTGGCTCACCGGTAAAGCACGCGCACCATGTACCAGGGTTTAGTCCTGATCACAGCGACCGGGGTTCAAATCCGACCTCAGGTCCTTTGCTGCACGTCATTCCCTCTCTCTCCCCTGCCTTTCCTGTCTATCTCTACAGTGACTGTCAAATAAAGCAGCAATGCCAAAAAAAAAAAAGAAAATGTAAATCAGTAACGTTAGAGATACTGTTTTTTTTAGGTGAAATTTTACACAGTTAATTTCCTTCTACTTAGGTAAAGGGTTAACAATGGTCGTGTTCACACAGACCCAATTCTGATTTTTATTTGAGGGAAAAAATCAGATCTAGGCCACTTTTTACTGTCTGTCTGAGCGCAGCCTATGCCAAGCAGCTGCGTGTGGTGCTGTATCACCACCAAGTGAATATGACTTTATAGAAGTAATTGTAGCTCTTGGACAGGAAGCCCTTGTCCATGCAGTGAGGCTGGATGCTCACCCTGTAGCCCTGGCTCTCAATGTCCATCCTGATACAGTCCAGCAGGTCTTTAACAGAGGGAAGAGCCTTCCAGGGCCCGAAGGTCACCACAGACTCCTTGTCTGCCTCCAGACTGTTAATGGCGTTGTCGTAGAGACCTAAATCCTCTTCTGTACGTAGAACACAGATCATGATGGTGGAGTGCCGCGCGGCGATAGCCTCTGCTCTGGCGATGCGGATCAGTACCTGGAAGTGATTTAATTTCAGTTAGTGAGACAGCTGAGGAGAGGAGGGCAGAGGAAGTGGCTTTATTATCATCATACCCTCCTACATACAGTGTCAACACAGGAAGTCCATTCATCACCAGATTGAGCTCTATAGGTAATGAAGTGAGCCCTAGGGCCCCTCCTCTCTAGCTGATCTTTTTACCTAACTGCTGTGAGCACCCGGTATTTTTCCTTTTGTCTAAGTGTGCCTTGTTTGGAATAGACAGAAGAAGACCTGGCTCGTCAGCAAGAGAAGTGATAGCCACCATGGCTGCATGGGCTAGGAGAAGAGCGCCACCTACACAAACCCAAACTCTATCAACTCCAACAGGAAAACACTGATTTGAAACCCACCTCAATGTTTTCTTTGTAGTGAGGAACTCTGAAGAGGAACTGCTGTCTTCCCACCACCTCCCCAAAAAACTGAGGGGTTTCCTCCAACTGTTTGACCAGAGGTTTGATGTTATAGTGGACCGCCTCCCTGTGAACCTGCAGCACACACACCAAAAAAAACACGTGTAGGTATACATACCACTCTCTTAAGGACACTGAAACTCGGACCCCTTGCACTATCTTATGGATCAACACCCAAACCAGTCGTAGGCCTGTGTCTGAAGCATTATAGCATGCCTTTTATAAAGGTTCTTTATGTCATTGTGCCCTCAGGTGGGAAATGGTAATCAAGCCAGTTATCTTCCAGTCTGCCTCTCATCCAACTTCCTGCCTGAAAAAGCTGGGACCCCGGAGCTGTCCAGTAGGAAAACAGTTGAAACACGACTGATACCTCCTGAATGTTCTCGGTGGGCAGGCGATCTGTGCGCAGGAACTCCAGGATGGCTCCGAAGTGTGTGCCGTCCCGGTCGATGAAGTAGCGTCCCTCGGCGTCGGTGCGCAGCTTGGGCTGGCCGCTGAACAGGTCAGCCAGCTTGGAGTCGGGGTGTTTCCTCAGCGTGCTCAGAGAGGTGCTGAACAGGTGACCTCCGATGTTCAGCTGCACAACAGGGGAGTGCTGAGGACACAATTCATTTACTAGTTTCACACTTCACTTCATCTCAGGGTCAAATAGTCCCGCTGAGGTTATAACTCTCTTTTTCAAGAGAGGTGGGGAAGGGAGGCAACATTAAGACAAACAAAGATGTTGCAGACAAAAGACATACAATAATGTCCAGCAACAGTGTACAAAAGTAATGTATACCTTAACCTAAAGCACACAAGCAAGTTTGCAATATAAATGTTTCTGCTCAAATAACTGCTCAAAAATCTGAACCCAGCAGACCTATTCTATGTAATTTTGGCTTTAGTTGTGTGTGCATTTATTGCATGTACCTCAGTACCACTGACAATGACGCCTCTCCCTCAAAGTGTTTTCCGAGGTTTTAAATAAATAAAGCTCTGGCGATTATGATAATAATGATATTGCTCTGATATCAGTTTAGAACAGTTTCTGTGTTAATTGTGTTAATATGAATTATTACTATGCTATAATATTGCATGATGAAATCTTTGTGCCTGTATGACTGGGTTAATGTTGATCTTGGCTGGCACAATGTCATCTGTCAAATGCTTGCTTGGAACAGTTCACATAAACACATTTCCATTCTGAATGAACAAGTGGGCTGAATGGATCTTAACAACCAGTCAAAGTCTCAGTTCATCTCAACATGCAGCTCCAACCACTGTAGTAATGTGCCTCTATTTGAACACTAATAGAGCTCAGCGTGTGTTTGGTATCTACTGCAGGATGGGCGTCAGCATTAGTCGCCCACACATTGGTTTACTCAAGTTGATAAGGCCATATGCACCGGCAGTCTACCACAAAATAAATGATGACTGGTCATTCCTCTGCAACACCCTGGTAATAAGAGATCACCTCCTTTTTTTTAAGGACAGTAAGTCAGTCCTGGGCAGATGATACGCTGGAACATTTACAGACTAGATGATCTAGGTTACAAAATAATTTCTGATGTGCCATAATTTGTGTTGTTTAAAACCTGACATATACACCCAGTGGCCACTTTATCAGCCCCACCTGTACAATCTAATACAACCCACTACAAGTGTTCAGCGAGAGTTTTCTTTTCTGCTGCCTATAATGCTCAGCTTGTCTTGTTGTCATAGTAACAGAGGTGTCCATTCAGTTCTATGTTTGGCATTGAGCTCATAGTTAGTGCTGCTGTTGGACTGGAATGCATTTTATTGACAGCTGTTTCTACTATTCTGCCCCCTTCAATGTGTGTGAATAGGGGGGACAAAAAATTAGAAATACCTCTCAATATATTGTAGTTCAGTACAAGGCCTCTGCAAACTACAACCTCAATACAAAACAGAATTAAACTGAAACATTCTCCACGATGTCAACAAAAACTGAACATTATAAACTTTCTTATAAGGTAGAACTTATGGCAGAGGTGTTGCAATGAACTGCATTAGACTGAATAGGTGGACCTGATAAAGTTACACTGAGTGTACATGATGCATGACTAAAGAAAAGGTTTACATATTGTAAGCGGGGGTAGTGATAGGAAAACAATAAACATGGCTATGCTGTGACCCCTGTATTTGGAAATTAATATGTAATAACAAACTGGATCTGAAAAATATAAATAAATAAATAAATGAATAAATTTAAAAAATGAAAGTAATAAAATATACATCTCTCTCTCTCTCTCTCTCTCTCTCTCTGTGTGTGTGTGTGTGTGTGTAGATAGACACAGATAGATAGATAGATAGATAGATAGATAGATAGATAGAAAATGGTAGAGAAGATAATGATAACTTCACCTAAACCTACTTTGATAGCTCATAACTATCATATTTTAATATAGTCATCTTAAGAGGATGGATTAATATTTCTTGTTGAGGGGTGTAAGCGGCCACATAAAGTTCTGCTGCTGTCTCAGCAGCTAAATGCGGAGTTTCCTGGAAGTAGTTTGAGTGAAACCAGACACCTGTAAACCAGATGAAACTGGCAAAATACACAACCAAAGCTCTTCCAAATGACCACGGGATAAAAGCTTGAACATATATAAGTTGTTGTAAATAAATGATGACAAAGATGGCAAATAAAATCTGACTGGAGTCTTAAGTTTAGATGCGCGTCCGTCCACCTGTCGTAAGGTGAAATCTTTGCTGCTGTGTTCAGTAAACTCGTTTCTTGCCGCTCCGCTGAGCACATAGTCAGTCATGATATGTCTATAAAAAAGTTTTTCCTTACCAGTATGGCGGGTGAAGACTGTTTGCCGGGTGATTTGTAGTCAGGCAGACTCATTTTGTCCTCCAAGTCGGTGCTAGACAGTCGGTGTCCAGGTGAGAGCTGCACTGGACAGGTAAGAGCCAGTAGGCGTGGGCTCGTCGGTCGAACCCGGACGTGGCGCCTGAGGCAGGTTAGGCGTTCTCCAAGATTGTATATTGACAAGATTACTCACTCTGTTGTACTCCTTAAAAAAAAAAAAAAAAAAAAAAAACAATCTGCCCAAGCTTGTTAATGGACAAGATTAACTTGTCCATTAAAGCTTGTCAACAAGCTTAACTAAAACTAACGTAATTGAAATTGAAATGATAATTGTGATAGCCTATAACTCAACTGAAACTAAACAACCCACGCTTTCAACTAAACTGAATTGAAAACAGAAATTAAAAATAAAATAAATATAAAACCTAATGAAAAATGCCAAACTACAAGTGTCACTGTGGATTATCCCAGTTTATTTTCTATCTAGCTTCGTTCTTGTTTTCTTGGTTCTGATGTCACATAAACGCAATACGCGGTGTAAACGTGACCGCGCACACGGGAGCGAGCCCCTTCGGTCAGCTTTCAGAGATAACGGATCTCTGCTCGATACCACTTGCAAAATACCATATATATGTTATTACAGGCCGTTGTGAGAAAGAATTGGCTATTAATTAGTGTTTTACCAAACCCGTTTATTCCTGCGATAGTCCATTGTTTCTATGTTCTTGTTTTATTGAATGAAATTTTAAAAAACGTAACCTAACTTCAGGTAAATGTTAGCAAATGTTTGTTTTTGCTAGGTTGGCTGACATTCTAGCTCCACACTATTGTACCACTGTATTTTTCTTTTTTTTCTGAGAGCCAGGTGAGGTAAATTCAAGATGTAAGTTAATGTATCTGTCAGCTGATATCGCTGTAGTTAATGCAGTCACTTCAAGAACAATTTATGGTTTACTTAAGGCATCATCTTATTTTCAGAGCCATATCAAGGCCTGTAGACCCGGTCCAGCCTCAGCCATGTGCACCTGAACATCCCCCACATTACATCTTAACCAGGTGATATAGCAGTAGTATTATCTTTTCCTTGATATTAAAAGCCTCGTTGGAGATAGGTCTAATTTTCTCAGCTTTGTTCTCTTATTAGATGCTATGTGTGGTCAACGCATCAACATAAAAAATTCTATTTTTATATACATGATTTTATTCTATGCATGACGTCTTTTTTCATGTCAATAGTATGTCCAAAGAAAAAACAATGGGGATTGCATGCATAACAAATGATCACAACTCATTGGTGTATTTTCCAGATTTTTATTGTTTTGTACACAAAAAGCAGGGTCTTGCTTCCATCTGGGGGAAATGGTGAACACCTGCAAAAACAAACAAAAACATAATGGAAATAGTTTCAAAGTTTTACATCCTAAAGTTGTATATTCTACCAACACTATAAAATCATGCTTATGCATCATTAAACAGTCAGCTCAGGATTCATTTCTACAAGGTTACCAAGCACTGAGGTTAAGACTCAAATCCAGAACAAGCTGTGATTTGTAAATGTATCCCCAAAAACTGTTGATTCCTGTGACTGAGGTTTTTTATTTATTTATTTATTTAACTCAAGATCTATTTTATCTTAAAATATTTTCACTCCATAGGATAAAATTTTCATCTTGCAGCACTTAAAAAAAAAAAAAAAAAAAAAAATCATACACTGGATTATTCATAATTGTGCCCTAAAGTAAACCTTTTTTCACATGTTCTTCTAATGGGCAGCAGTGGTTGTTAATGCAGCAACCCTTCTCAGACAAATGCCTCTATGTCTTCAACCGAGTAGGACACCCTGCTCTGAGGAACTGAACCAGGACCACAGAACGTGGACCTGGACCAGTCACCTGCAGAGCCAGACTGTGTCCTCTTCCGACTCGTCATCGTATCATCACTGAAGGGAGCATGCTACCTGCTGAACAAATACTGGCCTCACCCTTGAAGTGAAGGAAAAAAAAAAAAAAAAAACTTGTTTGACAGCAGCTCATTTCTTTAAAAGGACAACAACTTGATCTCACTGCCACCTTTCAGATCACTTCAGGAGCTTTTCATTTGAATTCTGTTTTTTCAAGCTTTTAACTTTGTTCTTTCTTGTTTAACCCTCTGTTAAAGCTTTGAGTTAGGTTTAAGACTTATAAACACTGACTGTGGCCCTTTTTTATTGCTTACATGTTAATCCACAGATTAGTTCAGAAATTAGCCACATTTTGTTTACTCTACTTAGTGGTCCATCATTGTGTCCCTAATTCCATATTCAGCTTTTGTGCTTTCATTCAATGTGTCTTTTTCCTCGTCCAATTCTCTTGTTAGCTACTAATTATAACCTGATTTCCCCCTTTGTGAATTAATATATGGCAACTGTAAATTCAAGAGCCACTGCATGGCCTAACAGTATGGTGATCACTGGCGCCCCCTGCTGTCTCTTACCCTTTTATGCGGTGGGTACGGGTGCTCCCTGGGGCATGACGGGCACCTCTGGCTTGGCCCCCTTCTGCTCAGACATGGGTGTGGTGGGCAGGGTCTCCTCCTTGGGCTCCACAATGCTGACGTGGTCGGGCAGGGGTTTCTTGGGGCCCATCTTGCCGCTGGGGTCCCAGGGCAGCATGATCTTCACCTTGATGCCCAGCACACCTGAGGGCAACATGTACACACTTGAATACACGTTACAAATTTTGGAATCAGGGTTACAATGCTTTATTTAATAGAGAATGGGCCTAGAAAATAAACATGTAAAATATGTCTCAAGATTGAGAGGCACCTCTGAAAACTGAACTGATAATAAACATCACATTACAACATAGTAACTTCCCATTAACATCATAAATCACTGGCAAGTTGCACCAAGTGCAGTCCTCCTAAAGAAATAAATGGACCACTATTGTATTCATTTTCCCCAGATCTTTTATTTCCTAATTAGATGTAACAATCTTGGCCAATGTTCAGTATGGCGTGTGCTCACAGTGGGTAATAGTACTTTGATGGCTGAAAAGTCTGGACCTGGCCAGTTGGAGATCCATAACCCTTCTCAGACAAATGCCTCTATGTCTTCAACTGAACAGGACACCCTGCTCTGAGGAACTGAACCAGAACCACAGAACGTGGACCTGGACCAGTAACCCACAGAACTAGTTGGTGTCCTCTTCCGACTCGTCATCGTATCATCACCGAAGGGAGGACAATTTTATTTTAATTAGTAATCGATCTGTATATATTTCAGTACTGATATTGGTACTGGTCAAAAATAGAACTTTCAGCTATTCATTTTTTTTTCCAATCATTATTTTGTGCAAGGCAAGGATCTTGTAAGAGTAAGATTTCAATTTGGCCCTTTGCTACCCTAAACACTAATGGTGTATAAAATTAGACTGCTCTACTTTAACATATGAAAGCAGCTTTTAATCCCTGATTTGAATGTGACAGGCCTCTCTAGATAGCAAGAACTCAGCTTCTTGTAGTTTTGTTATGGTTTTCACGACGGCAGTAAACGTAATCAAGAATCACATTTTAATTTACCGTTCCTTTATAACAAAACCTTGGCGTGAACCTCTAAATTGTGTGTTGAGGGGCAACATCAAACACTGCTGGAATAATAATCATACTAAAAAAATCCAAGAACTGCGGGGCTGTCCCTTGTTGAAGTGTACTCACCCTGCCTGAGCAGGACGTGGCGGACGGCTGTGTCGACGTAGTAGTTGACTGGGTCTCCACTGTGAATCATCAGGCCATCCACAAACTTCATGGACTTGGCCCTCTGACCCCTCAGCTTGCCAGACACCACAACCTCGCAGCCCTTGGCTCCGCTCTCCATGATGAACCTCAGAACACCGTAACAAGCCCTGGAAGAAGGGAGGCGGGACAGGAAGAAAAAGACGTTTAAAACAGAACAAATCCAAGTAGCAGCTAGTGAGGAAATTAAATCTGAACACTTAGAGTAAAGTGTGTCACAGTGGTTCTGCAGTGGTACATACCTACGCACGGCCAGACCTCCCAGCAGCTTGTAGCGCAGAGACTCTGCCTGAGCGATGGCACACAGACCACGGGTGGCAACTTTCTCAGCATACAGCTGACGGAGACAAAAGACAGAATTAAGTTGGACATCCTGTATCACATCTCTTCAAAAAAAAAAAGATTGGGACCAAAAATGTCTCTGAGGCTCAGTTCTAGTGAGCCAGGAGTACAGGTATGTTTGTATTATTGTGGGTGCTGGTGAATCTACTGCCTTCAGTAAACAACATCTGAGTAGAGGATGTACGTGCTTCAAGGTCAGCAGAGTTAATGTTTGTTAGCTCCTTTCTGAATTGGGAACACAGTGCTTTCATATGCCGCAACCCTTCTCAGACAAATGCCTCTATGTCTTCAACTGAAAAGGACACCCCGGCCTGAGGAACCACACCAGAACCACAGAACGTGGACCTGGTCCAGTAACCCACAGAACCAGACCGTGTCCTCTTCCGACTCGTCATCGTATCATCACTGAAGGGACGTTAATCTGTCTTACGACCAGCCTTCACGCAGGTACATGATCTGAGCAGACTATCCCTTTATTTAATTACGCCAGTTGTGTAGCCCAGCCAAAATCTGGCTAATGATGATAATATCCAATAATCAGCTTTGGGGGTGGTGTGACATACTAAAGTTATTTTAACTCTTAAAAAAAAAAGAAAAGAAAAGAAAAAAAAAGTAAGATAAGCAATTAAATAAGGACACACTCTGCTGAAGCACGAATGGGGTCAAACGTGCTTGGGCACGGCACGAATGGCCTAATGTGAGTGGGCCCTAAGAACAGCCTCTGGACCACCAGGACTTTAAGACCTAAGTTATTTTGAAACTAAAATCTGACAGAAGACACGCTCAATCCAACAATAATAGTGCTAGGAGAGCTCTGATAATTACTAAAAAGAACTACTTTAAGACTATTACATGTCCCTTTAATTACTGCCAACTATATCCATACATTGCAATTCCACTGTAATATTTTTTTAGAAATAGGATATAGCTGTAACTATTGTTCCTGTATTTCTTCTTATGCAGTTATCAACTGCTCTGGTAAAGAAAGGGCTATATTTAGATATAACTTTAATATACCCCACATTTTGTTCTTCTGCAATGTAACAATATAATAAACTAAGGACTGTGCTGTTAAAACCTCATGTTGTAATAACCACAACCATGCTCCACTTTTCTTAAATTATTAAGCCAGCATCATGCCAGTTTTGAACAGAGACCACTCCTAAGAGTTTTTTAGTCTTACCTCCACACTGCCCTCGGGGAAGCCAAACCTCTTCTGGACCACTGCTGTCAGCTCTCTGATGCGACGGCCCTTCTCTCCCAGAACATTCTGGGTCCTGAAAATATTACAGACAAAAAACTGAGTTATATTATCAATGAGAACAAGAGAGGAGGGTACTTGATTAAAATCAGTGTCAGTGAGAGACACACTGTTCTGTCACAGTCAAGCTTGCACTGAGTATTCTATTTCAAGACATCTTGATAAGACACACACACACAGCCAACAACAAAACTCAACCAGCCCCACACAGATGCAACTGAATTAACACCAATTACCAGGCAGATACTTGCAAATACTATTAGCAGCTGTTCCAGGGATCACAATGTATGATCTGGCCATCTTCTGAAGATAATTAAGGGGATGCTGATGGCAAAAATCAGGTTTAAATTCTGGCTTACACCCGTCAGAGGTGATGGAGAACAAACCTAGCTCCACAAAGTCAGCACACCATTCACTGCCTGTGGTGCAGCCCCTGATTTTACATGCCAGCTACATCACTGATGCAAGGACATTCTCGTTCTTCTCATGAGTGAGGCACACAGACCTTAAAACAACTGTGCTACAAAAACAGACATCTGCAATTCTTCTTAAACTAAGTATTTCCTCTAAACCCAGCACTGAAATACACTGGACTGTTATCTTGTACTAATTTCCCAACCTGGATATGTATATGCATATTTCTGGCAATGTGCTTGTACAGCCATATATTTATCCATGCCTCAACCAGGAGTGTATTCAATTCCAACCCAACTCGAGGTTTATGTTCAGAGTTTGTTAAATCTGCTTTCTGGAGTAGACTTCAGGTCTATTTGCTCACCTTGTGGCAAGGATGATGATCTCGGTCCTGGTTGGGGTCACACGCACCTCCACACCCGAGTATCCATCCTCAGCAAGCTCACGAGTCAAGAACTCGTTCAGCTCGGCCTTGAAGATACCGTCTGAGACGAACTGGGGATGGAAACACAGTCAGCTTCAATGTTACAACAGCACTTGCAGCATCTATTACAGTATCACTACCATGAAGACACAAGATTTAAATCTGGACGAGGTTGTATTTCTGGACAAATGTGGACACTGTCATGGTCATAATTCCCATCTGTATTGCATCTGGATGCAAACGGTTTAGATGCAAAACTAAGGACAACAAAAAGTATATCACTAGATTGTACGGTTAGATAAAAACTAACAAGCCGTCTTGACAGGACACAAAATGTTAAAACCACTTATGTTGGTTGAGTATCAGTCAGGAGCGTCAATGTGAGCTTAGAAGGACCAACACCAGCAGCCAGATCAACTTTACAGCGCAGGAGTTACTGGTAGAACCAAGCTGGACTGAAAACACTGGACTTGTCTCTACAGATGTCCCTGCTCTCCACAGCACACCTCTAATTAACTGGGGGCGAAATGAAGCATCATGACAATATAACCTTGCATTCGCTTTTACAGACCTCACTTAAGGCTGATGTTAGCTAGCCGGCTAGCCGTACGGGTTAAATGTTAGCTAGCCGGCTAGCTAGCTAACCTCCCGTCCCCATTCAGCCCGTACGGACCAGCAGACCTAACGATGCTTTGAGCCGATGTGGTGCTCTGACAGCCACAGTCTACACACTGTGGGTGAAGTGGAGGGCAGTTAAGCCGGCCAGAGACAGAGTTGTCCGGGCTCATACCAGAGGGACCCGGGCTCCTGCCACTCTCCGGCCCCGGCAGCCTGTGCCATGTTACTGAGGCGGACATGGAGCCGCGGGGATCCGGATCAATCCTCTACGATCTGACGGCCGACAAGCCCGCCGGGCTGCCAAGCCAAGATGTTACACTTGTTTCTTTACCGAAACCACGCAATTTTGCAGAAGTTCGCTTTAAATGGAGGTAGAATAGGGATGAAATCGTGCTAACCTTCCTCTTCTTGGAGATTTGCACCGCCATCTTCCAATAGGCCGTAGACAGGAAAGGACTGTCGGAAGATGCGGAAATGCATTTATAGCAGAGCGTGTCACTTCCGGTGAACGACAGCATCAAGTTGCTGTCGGGAGTTGTAGTGTTTGGGAGAAAATTTTGACGAGCTCTCTCTCTCTCTCTCTCTCTCTCTCTCTCTCTCTCTCTCTCTCTCTCTCGCTCTCTCTCTCTCTCTCTCTCTCTCTCTCTCTCTCTCTCTCGCTCTCTCTCTCTCTCTCTCCTATTCAATTCAAATGTTTTTTTGGCGTGGGAAACAATATTTGCATTGCCAAAGGAAGTGTGAAATAAAAACAACAAAAACTTCACATTAAACAGAGGAAATGCTGTTAGCACTCTATGTACACATACAGATAAATACAGATTAGTAAAAAAAATAAATAAATAAAAGGAAATAATAGACTTTAGAATTTAGACTTGCAATTCAAAAACAAAAATGTACATAAATACAAATAAATGGGATCTACAGAAACATTGCAATGTAATTTAATGGATGTGCAGGAACACACAGACAACTGACAGTCTTCATGGAGGTTATATTCCACACCTGTCACAGTTTTTTTCCCCCCACAAAGCATGTTAATGTTATCACCAGAAAACATTAAAGATCACTTATCACAATTTATGAGGGACGAAAAATGACAAAACAATAAATAAATGAATAAATAAATAAATACGCATATAAATATATAAATGCATAAATAATTAAATTAATAAATATTTCTACATGTATTTATTTATTTATTTCTGTTTTTATTCATGCATTTATTTATTTATTTGTGTATTTATACATTTATGCATGTATTTATTTATTTATTTTTACATTTATTTATTTATTTATTTATTTCTACATTTATTTATTCATTTGTGTATTTATATATTTATTTTTACATTTATTTATTTATACTTTTATTTATTTCTACATTTATTCATTTATTTATTCCTTCTTTTATTTCTACATTTATTTATTTATTTCTACATTTATTTATTTATTCCTACATTTATTTCTGTATTTCTACATTTCCACATTTATTTATTTCTGTATTTCTGTGTCGTATGTTAATAAGGTGGGCGGTTCTTACATTAGTCTTAAGCACGATTGGTCAACTGAGCGAATCAGACAGAAGCAAACGATTCATGCATGGATGAACCGTGAAACTGGAAGTAGTCGGTGGGTGCATGATTTACCACATCATTCGCCAGTGACCTTAAATCACTGACGATGGCTCTCAAAACGCTTTCCATTGTGTTTTACACAGTAGCTAGTAGGGCATTAATGTAAACATCGACCCGAAGAGAAACACACACCCCCACACACACGGTCGGCGCTCCACTACAGCCTCCTCACCCCCCCGCCCCCGGTCGCCCGGTCGGCGCTTCACTACAACCCCTCCCTCCCTCCGGTTGGAGCCCCGCTAGCCCCCCAAAAAATCTCCCGGTGTTGACGGGTCGACGTAACGTCGACAACATTGAAAAGTCGGCATGAAGAAGTCTGGCGTTGTTAATGCCCTGGTAGCTAGCTAGTTCACTGCTATCCACTGCTACTGCCAGTCCAGGTAGTAGCAGTGGATAGGATCACACCCACAAACCAATCGTGCTTAAGACTAATGTAAGAACCGCCCACCTTATTAACATACGACACAGAAATACAGAAATAAATAAATGTGGAAATGTAGAAATACAGAAATAAATGTAGGAATAAATAAATAAATGTAGAAATAAATAAATAAATGTAGAAATAAAAGAAGGAATAAATAAATGAATAAATGTAGAAATAAATAAAAGTATAAATAAATAAATGTAAAAATAAATATATAAATACACAAATGAATAAATAAATGTAGAAATAAATAAATAAATAAATAAATGTAAAAATAAATAAATAAATACATGCATAAATGTATAAATACACAAATAAATAAATAAATGCATGAATAAAAACAGAAATAAATAAATAAATAAATGTAGAAATATTTATTAATTTAATTATTTATGCATTTATATATTTATATGCGTATTTATTTATTTATTCATTTATTTATTGTTTTGTCATTTTTCGTCCCTCATAGTTAGGATTGAATATTTTTCTGGCGGATGGGAATGAATGGGAATGAGATAAAATGGATGGTATCCAGGTCTCAGAGGCAGAGAAGGGACATGAAAGAGAGAGAGGGACAGAATTAGCAAGAGTGAGAGGTGTGTCGGACGACAGTGAGGCTGGTAGGGCTAGAAATGCCAAAAAATTAAGAGCCGGTCAGAGTGAGAGGGAGATACCTGTGGATCAAGCAAAAGGAAATGAGTGGAAAGTAATAATCAAATTACAACAGGATGGTGGACATTATCATGAAATTAAACTTTCCATTTAACCATCTATTTAAAGGCTTCATGCTGATTGGCTGAAACAGATCTATCTGAAGAGGGTGCACCTGAAGGTGCAAAGACCTTCAGGTCAGGTGTGCAAGAGTAGAGCTGGAACAAAAACCTGCAGCACAGTTGGGCCTTGAGGACTGGTTTGGGAACCACTGCTTTAGGGGATGTCTGGTCCATGTTTAAGCAAGCGAGTGGGAAAAAGAAATCAGTTAAAATTTTAGCATAGGTCGAAGGGGAGAGCAGTGGCAGTTCTAGACCAATTTTACTGAAGGGGCCTGGCTGGGGCCAGTGGTTTTGTCAGAGGGGCACATTCAACCCGGGGCAAAAAAGACAAAGACTCAAAATTATATCTGATTATACCCATAAAGCTAGTGATTACCTATTGTAACCAAACTGAATGGTTCAAAATATCACATTTGAGACACAAGTATAAGAGACAGAAATAGTGGAGACATCCTATTTTTCAGTGTAACCTTAGTACAGACAAACTCCTCACTTAGTACAAACTCCTGCTTCTAAAATCTTTATCAGGCAGTTTCATCAACATCATCATCACATCTTCATTACACCACTGTCTTCTTATCTTCATCAATAAATCATCATCATATTTACACTCTAAAAGCTTATTGTTACCTTGTAACAATAAAATATTGTTCGTGGTAGTCGTTTCTTGCTTCTGACTGCCTCTCGTCAGGTGGTTGACTTTTCGAGCTCGGTGTTTTCACCGTAGATCAACAAAACTGACTGCCCTTTCCAGCGGTGCAACGCTCTAAAGCGGCTTTCACATAGCACGCGCACAGCACAGACCGCGGCTGGCTCAGCCATTCATTGTGTATGTGATCACGGAGCGCAAGAGCGCACTGCTCTGGGTTTATTTTTAGAAATCTAGATGATTGACATCATTAGATATGCACTACTCTTGCAAAGACAATGCAGTATAGTCATACATTTATTATAAAATTCCATGTGAAGTCACACACACAACAGGTAACAGGTGAAATCACAAGAAATGAGAAAAAAATACAGCCTTCATTCATGTAACATAATTTATTAAGAGGCATTAGTTCAGCTAATTCATAAATTAAAAAATGGATTTGCCTCTTTACACGGTGCATCCGAAGCTGCTGTGCTGTCCACCAGAGAAAAATTGCGCCAGAACGGAAAACTACTTCCTAGCGTCTGTTTCAGTCGCGTAGCAACCAGCGCCACATACGTGCACGCTGTGCATGCGTGCCTTTCATGATGAACGCCTTTGTGTAAACAGAGCTGCATTCAGATTATGGAACTTGGTTCCAGTTACCGCCTGATAAAAACACACCAAGAGAAAATTTCAACCACCACTACAGCTGCTACAACATTTTGGCCTGCTGGAGGTGCTAGAACAAAGCAAGGCTCAACAACAATACACACAATGACAGGAAACACACTGCACATCATTGGAAACATTACAAACTCAAGCAAGGAGCACAAGTGGCAAAACAAAAGGTCCATACACTCTACAGTTCCAATTGTTTGTCTCCAATTTTATTCTGGATCACCTCATAACAATGTTAATCTTAATCGCACACAGACTATTTCATCGTCATTTCAGCATCAACTGAGGCTGAGACCAGATTTCAAACTCTAGCACCACAGCCTGTTTTAACTGAGCGGATGTGTTACCTGCATACTCAGTGTCCATGGACACAAACAAAAAACAATCAACAATGCAGAATGTAGAGCTGTAGCCATTGTGACGTCATGCCGTCCGTCACAAACAAATATCTGTGCAGGTGACTGTAAAGTACTGAGCACTGTCCCAGGTGTTGTCTATGCTGCGCGTGCGTCCTCATCATCTGGTTGACTGGTGACGTCACTGGCCGGAGCAGCAGAGGTCATAAAAAGCCGGCTCGGCAGCAGGTGTGTGTCGCACATGCTGGAGTTGGTCTTCGGCTGGTCTGAGACCAGGTTAGGCTCGCCTGTATAGGGCTGGCCGCTCGGCAGTGTGTGTCCGCTCTCCAAGTTCAGCGGGGGGGTGTCCACATCTGCTGGATCTGCTCTCAGACTGAGCAAAGACCAAGCGAGTCTGGCCTTTCCCAGGCGGGCTCTCCAGCTGGCTCTGCTAGCTGCACAGCAGGTGCGCCCCTCAGGCCGGTCTCCGGTGGTCGGTGCAGCCTGCGCAGAGACTATTAGTCCAGTCATTTTAGGAAAAAACCTAGGACAAATTGCAAGAGAAAAAAACTCTTGCAATTTGCTTCTCTTGCAATTTGTCCTAGGTTGACCCCAATTTTGGCCCAAAATTACTGGACTATGAGGGTCCACAGACTGGTGATGCTGACGGATGCAGGCGCTCTCTTCTGCTAGGAGGAGCCAATGCTTGCATCACGGTTGTCATGGAGACGGTCCATTGGCCTGCTGAACATCTGGTCGCAAGGACCGTGCTGTTGTCCAGACTGCGCCACCATGATGTGCCAAGAACTGCTCCGTGGCTTCTGGTCAGGGTCACCGACATGAAGACTGCGGTCGTTGCCGTTAATACCATACCGCCTGCGCCTGCTCCTTGATACGGGGACGGGACCTGGGGTGTGTGTGTGTGTGTGTGTGTGTGTGTGTGTGTGTGTGTCTTGTGTGTCTTGTGTGTCTTGTCCTTTCCAATTTTGTTTTTTCAGTTTCAGCTTTTAATTTAAAATGCTCCAATTCAAGATCCATTTAGGGCTACTACCTGTTGCCCAACGGAAAAAAAAAAAATAATAATGTATAAATAAAAAAAATTAAAAACTAACATGTCTTCTATTCTTTGTGGCTGCAGTGAACCAGTTTTCCCTCCAGTTCATTTGTCTCATTTCTTTGTCAGTAATAGGAAATAACAGCACCGTCCCCCTGATGCCCTTATGTTTGACACAGCATCTCTAAAGTATCCTGTACAGAGCCAACAACCACAAGAAGAAATGGCCCGCGTGTGCACGCTGCTCTGCGCAAGTGTGCGCCGTCATAGATCTATGTGCGCCGTACACAGCGCAGAGCGCGGCCCAAACCGCACGCTATGTGAAAGCCGCATCACAATGTATAATCTTTGTTCGGAGGGGGGGCCACAGCGGGGTCCAGACTCAGTGTTACGGGGGCACTGGCCCCTGCTGGCCCCTCCCCAGAACCGCCAGTGGGGGAGAGGATGGCAACTCTGGATGTGGACTTCAAAATGTCAGAACTCAAAACAGCCTTGCAAGATACTGGGTATACAGCCCCAGGACAAGACTGGCTTTGTTATGCTATGTTTCAGCAGCTACCAGTGGAAACATTGAACTAGTACTGAGACTATTTAATAAACTCTGCAGATATGGAATTATGCTGAGATGTTGGAAAAGGGCAACAATACTACCATTCAATAAGCCAGGGAAGGATCCTCATAATCCTGGCAGCTACAGGCCCATTGCACAGACATCTTATTTATGTAAATGCATGGATAATAGGACATAGGCTATCATATATGCTGGAACAGAGAGAGTTACTGGGCAAGTACCATAGTGGCTTTAGAAAAGGACGATCTACAATCGATGCTCTAGCCAGAGTCAGTAAGGAGGTGGAACAGGCATTGAAAAGGACAGAGGTGATGGTAACAGTATATTTTGATATCGAAAGCCATTTCAAAAGTGAGGGGGATGGAATTTGTCCTGTAGTTTCTTTCATTTTTCCCCCCCCAGGATTGTTTTACTAATTTTGATAGTTTTGTATATTTACCAACAGATTTTTTGGTCATTTTCTTGTAACTTTACTACTTTGTAGTTAATTTTCAGGCCATTTTCTTCTAATTTGCTTATCACCTTTTTATTACATTGTTATTGTAATGAAAATAAGCAATTAATATGCAATGAAAAATGCCAATCAAGAGATTTTATTCATTTTTAAATTATACAGTGTCAGACCAGTTATTTCACCAACCATAGGCACCAACTGTGATTAGGAACCAAAAAAAAAAAAAACAGTCAAATAACTTAACATCTACAAAAACTGAATACTCATTCATTCCAAAATCCAACTCTCAGCTTTTTGAGTTAAGAAAACCAGTGGCCTGGGGTGTAAATATGTGGCTCATCCTGTTGGGTTGCACCACTGGGACTCTGAATCTCAGGGCTGGAACCTCACACACAGTTTTGCCAGATGGCGACAAGTTCCTGGTTATATATCAGTGTCAATGAGCAAAAAGAAATTTATAGTTCACTCTGTGTCTATCCTTCTTTTGAGTTGAGTTATTATCAGCAGTGGAAGCCAGATGAGGCGTTAAATCCAGCACACACACACAGACAGACAGACACACACACACACACACACACACACACACACTGCAAATCAATGCCGAATACAATCTTACTCTCTCCACAGCATGTCTTGACCTAATCCTGATACTAATTTAATCAATAAAGGTTAAAAATACTACGTAGTCTTTGACCAGTGGTGGTGCTATAGTGCACTGGCACCTGATGGATCCTGAATTTAGAAATTATATCCAGGATTTGGTCGGGTTCGGTCACATCGGTGTTATTTTAGTGGAACTCTAGTGTGAAAGAAAAAAAAAAACAACAACAACCTACTTTCTGTTCAGGGCAACTTCCTGTGCAGTGCTGGAGTTTACGTGACGACAGTGAAGGCAACATGGTAGTCATTTCAGGTGGTAAATGTAACCTAGCGACAGGGGACAAGCACAATCTGGGGCTTGGGTCAGGTTCAGACAAAAATATGTGGCCTGATCAGCACTCTAAAGCACAAGGAGGTGACATATTACACATGCAAAACAAACAATAACAATTATTGTAAACAATAACACAGTGTTGGGTGCAAGTTATTTGTATGGATTATGTTCAAAGCTAAATAAACAATACCTCAAATAATACCTCATTTTATTTGTATAATGCTTTTCTTGGTACTCCAAGATATTTTACAGTAAGAGGAGATAAAATGACATGAAATAAACAATATTACAAAAAAAATAAAGCAGATAAATTAAAACATATGGAGAAGTAACAACACTGATACAATTAAAAAGTGGAGGCAGTTAGAAGTGTGGGGGGAGAGAGTCCGATGTTGGAAGCTCTTTTGAAAATAATGATGAATCGCAATGAAATAATTATGATGAGATAATGTTGTAGCTGTGGAAAGTGGAAAAGTTAACCTTACAGCAACTCTGAAGTGGTCTTATTTACCCAGTGGATCAATATACGCCTTGGAATCTTTTATTCCAATCTAAATAAGGCTTCTTTGGAGTTGCTGTAAGGTTTATTTTTCCTCTTTTGATTGATCTAAGCTAATGACAAGCTAATGATCATAGATTTCAAGTCTTTGTGCTGAGCTAACTGGAATTGCTATTCATAGGAACTGAACCACTGGACGTACAGAGGTGAAAATGGTATCCAACATCTTGTCTCAGTCTGCGTAAAATGGAATTAGGTTTTTTTTCCCTCCCAAAACATTGGAATATTCCTTTAAAAGACACCTTTAAAGCTTATTCTGGAATATGATGCACTGGAAGAAGGAGGTATGCAAACAATATGGGGACCTGAGGTACTAAAAATGCCACTAGCGGTCACAAACTACATAGTGTAACATTAATTCTAAACCAATGTTCTCATATTTCTATCCCTGTGAGGATATTCGACCCTGTGTAGAATAGAAATACAACCACACACACACACACACCAGTAAGCATGATGCATCCCATGAATAATGCCGTCACCACAGAACTTGAATGGAGTGGACATGGCACAGTTTGGTGTGGTCATTTGGTTAGTCCAGAATATAATGGCAATTATGGTTAGTTGCTACAGTGACAACGGACATTTAGGGCGGTAAAGTGTGGCACATTGGCTTGAGAAGGTATATTGTGCTGCAGTGAATAAACGTTAATTGTTAATGTGTATTCCACCAAGTGAAATATGGAGGTGTGCCCTGTGCAACGGTGGCAATGGCAACAATTCACATAAAAATGGCCGCCACGCTTTGTTGCACTGAACAGCAAAGTCCGTTCTTCTCCAGTTCAAGTTCTGTGGCCGCCACCTGTCAGAAGTGAAAGATACCAGTGTGGACAAATCCTGTTTTAGGGGCATTTGCATTGTTTGATTGTCTTTTTCTTTGGTATTGGTGGTGTCCCATGCAGTGACAGACACATGTGCATTTTTTGTCCATTTTCTCTGGTGTCCATTTTTGGAGGTAGGCGTGGCACACACTCACACACACTCACACACACACACACACACACACACACACACACACACACACACACACTCACTCCCAGTTATTGTGTGCTTTCCTCCTGAATGAGTCCAGCCTTTTGGAGCACAGCATTGACAGCGAGAATGAGGCGAGCGCTGTAGCCGAGCAGTCGGTCGTCATAAACCAGCTGGTCTGCTGTCAAATCTCTCAGCGCTGGAGGCCTGGAGAGGAAGCAAACAGTTCAAATATAGGATAAGCGTGCAACCATGGTGGGCAGTTTTAGATTTTACTCAGAGCACCATATATTCTTTTTCTGGGTTCGGGTATGGTGGTTGGTTGAGGGGGGACTTACAACATTTTGGGCAAAATCCCCTTTTTCTGACTTCCCAAGACTGTTACAAGATGTTCAATACCATTTAATACCATTTTCACCTGTGAACGTCCGGTGGTTTGGTTCGTACATGTAGCGTTTTGTGTTAGCTTAGCATAAAAACTTGAAGTCTATGGGAGGTGTTAGCCTGGCTCTGTCAAAGTGAAAAAATAAACCTTACAGCAGCTCTGAAGCTGTCTTATTTGCACAGTGTTATCTTGTGAATCTGAAATACACATCTTGGAATATTTCTTTAAAAAATCAGAGTGGTTTCAGGAGAAGTTAGATGGTGAAACTACAGTCACATTTATCCTTCCGTCTGTTGCAGTGATCCCCACACTCCTAAAATACCTTTTTTCTTTAAAAATTCCAAGATGCTGATATCAAATACACAAGATGCACTGTGTAAATAAAATAACTTCAGAGTTGCTGTAAGGTTTATTTTTCCACTTTGATTGAGCCAGGCTCTTTATGCTAAGCTAACAGGAAATGCTACCTATAGGAACAGAACCACTGGATGTACAGAGGTGAAAATGGTACTGATCATCTTGTCTCAGTCTGGAGAAGTCAGAAAAAGGGGATTTCGCCCAAAATGTTGTGGAGTATACCTTTAAGAGATCTATACCCTGTCATCAACAGAGCTGCGTCCCCCTACATGCAAGTCTTTGAAAGGAAATCAGATGAAGACAATTTCCTTTGCTGGCTAGGCAGCAAAGGAAGCGTGGTTTGCAGAGGAACATGCACGATATAGTCACAATAAAACAAGCAAACAAAACACATTATTAAATATAGGGGAGAGTGGGGTAATTTGTGCCAAGGGGCAAGTAGTGACACCCCTGTTATCTAGAAAACCATAGAAGAAGTCGGTCATGTGACCACATATTTTTGAAGAGGCATCCACTTTACTCATCCTGCAAAGAAGGGAGACACATGGCTTGAGAGGAAAGCACATTTCAGTTCAAAAAACATTTTTTTGCCCTCCAAAGTAAAATTTCCATTATCAAGGTTTTTTGATTGCTGTGTTTGAACAATTATAGAAAACTTTGAAAACAGTTCACACAGGTTTTAGTACTTTAGTAAGCTACACCATGAGTCTATACAGTTAGCATGATGTTAGCTCAAAACAGCTGGGGGATGCATTTTTTTCAAAATGGTGGGCTTGGGGTAATTTGTGCCAAAGGGCCTGGGGTAAGTTGTGCCAGTGGAACAACTTGTGATTATATACTATATATTACTTTATTGTATTTGATTGTTATTGTACATTGTCTTCTTACCTTTGATCACTAAAACTATTCAGATTCAGATGAAGATGATTTGCAGGTGCTTATTTTGGAATTTTTATTTTGTTCTGGGTATGTGTTCATGTGGCGCTAGGCCTTGTTATAGAAAAGTGGCCTGTGATCTTGTTAAAATAATAAATAAATGTTAAATAAATAATTTTGTGTTGAATTTGTTTTGCTTTTATATAGCATTATCATTTGTGAGATTAAAATGATCTGTTTTACTTCAATTATCAATGGCACAATTTACCCCAGTGTATTCTCTCTAATGGCACAATTTACCCCGCACCGGGGGCAAGTTGTGCCACAAAACCACTTTTTTTTTTCGAAAGCTATATTTCTCAAACAGTTTATATAAGATCCAAAGTGATTGTTCCCAGGGATGCACAACATCCTAAACTATATGTGCATATTTTAGTTGGAGGCATTACTGTAATCCCCTCGCTTTAAAGGCACTTTAAGTAAAAATTGGCACTATTTACCCCACTCTCCCCTACACATAAAGATGAGCACCAGAAAGGGCGATAGCTTGAGTAACCAGGGCACTGCAGACATGTAGTGGTGAGTTTGATTTACCTCAACCTGAAAATAAATGGTTCAAATTCTCCCCACAGTCACATACTCAAAAAGTAGTGGGCCTAGTTTTAAACCTCATATGATTTAGTGGGAACACAGTTTGTATACACAACACACAACCTACCTTGTGTGGTACATCCGTGCGAAGCTTTTGTGAACCCACGTACAGCCCTTCTCTGATTTCAGCACACCGTGGACGGTGGGGGCGAACACCACTCTGGGGTTGACAATGATCTTGTGGTTGCTGTACCTCATGAAGTTGTCAGGTTCATGGTACAGGTGCTCCAGGATGTTAACCCCAGATACACTTTGCCAGCTGGGGCAACATTTTTCTGGCAGGTGATGACGAGGTTGCGGGGTTGGAGGAGGCAACTTGAACGTGTTGGGAAACACGTAGTTCTCAAATTTGTAGCAGAAGTCAACGCCGTAATTCAGCTCCAACAGAGGCAGCAGCTCCCTCCAGCTAGAAACAGAATCATTATTCTTAATTAAATCAGCACAATTTCTCTCTTCAAGCCTTAAGTCAATATTAACCCTACACACACACACGCACGCACACACACACACACACATATGCACACTACTAATAACCCACACTCATCAGAAAATGTTAAACAGACAACACAGTTACTGTTAGATTTCCCTCAGAAAGGTAGTTGGGTGAAGTAAAGAAGTGCTTCAGAGGCAGCAGGTGCATGAGTGAAATGTGGTGAAGTGGCATGCTGGGTAATATTGCCTTAAGCTTATGTGGTGATGTGAAAGACAAACTACATGATGGCAATTTGTTAAGAACAAATATGTGCTAAACATTGTAAAGACTGCAGTGTGCAATGATACTCCTGCATAGTAAAACAGCACTGTAAACAACACACTGCCATGAATGAATATGAGCTTTCCTTTTTCTCTCATATCAATTTCTTCTGTCAGCAAGTGTGACGGAATCTGTTTTTGGCCAAAACATTTTAGCCACTATTTTTAACCAGACAGCAAAGTTCCTTGGTAGTTATCTTTATCTTTCCTTGTAAAATAATAAACAAACCAACTTTTCTATGCAGGAACCAATCTTTTTTTTTTTTTTTGGTGGAAATGCAAAGAATGGTTCAAAATTTGGTGTGTGATCCAGAATGGAGCTGGGTCTTTGTTTGTGGGAAAGGGGTATTAGCAGAAATCGTCAAGTTGTAAAATATGGAAGCAATACAAATTGGTCTTTAATATTTCAGATAAACAATATTCAACAGTGGATTTTCTTTTCCATTGTTATCCAAAATCAAAAGGCAGAATTTTTAAATGCTGAATTTTAACCAAAGTCTTCATGTTTGCCAGCTCACATAAAAGAGAACAGTACCTGTCCACTGTTTGAGGCAGAATGAGTTCATCCATATCGTGCAGGGCCACATATTTGCTGCGATACATGTATCTGTAGACACAGTCGTTGAGAGCGGGGATCTGGCCATAGTAGTGAAGGTCACCAGGGTCACGCTGAGGCTCAAAACCTCGAGACACATTCAGATAATCGGCCATCGACCAGGGAATCACCTCAATAAAACCTGTGAGAGACACAGCAGAGATTTTAGAGTGGATGGACAAATATACTGAATATTTAATCTACTGTGGAACTGAACTGCAGGTGAGGTGAATGCATAAACATTACCACTCATTAGTACTGATTTCACCTGAGGATCTACCTCAGTCACAAAAGAAGGGTGAGATCAACAGTAGAAACTTAAAATATTCCAAAGTCGGTCTTTGTAAATGTCTTGAGAGTTGTTTACAGCAGAGTGTGTAATATGTCATCCCTTGAAGAAAATGGTAACTCACGTTTCCTAATGTGCACTATTGCACCACAAGCTACACTGGGTTGCTTTAAGGTTTGAACATTTGCCATAGTGCTTCCTGATGTAATTTTGGTGAAAATGAAAATTTTATTTTGTTGTACTGCTCACCGAGGACTCTGTACTGATGAAATTTCATATTGACGCATGCTTTTAAATGTGTTCTAATCACTGCCACCATGTCAGTGGTGTCAAACTCGTGCCATGGAGGGCCAAGAGGCTGCAGGTTTTCATTCCAACCAACAACTCCACCAGGTGATTTCACTGATCACCCTACCTTGAAACAGAGAGGCGGGACTAATCAGTGAAATCACCTGGTGGAGTTGTTGGTTGGAATGAAAACCTGCAGCCTCTTGGCCCTCCATGGCACGAGTTTGACACCCCTGCACCATGTGGTTTGCAGTTTGGACCCTACATTTACTGAGCATTCAGCAGCAGTTTGCAACGTTTCATGCCAAACGTTTGCAATGTTTAACGTTAACATCTATTTTCTGCTCATGGACAGTTGCCACCAAATTTTGCCCTAGGCCTCAGTGAGACAGTCAAGCATATTTCGGTTATTCATAACTTCTTCAATGTTGGAAATTCTACAGAAGGTTCTTTTGAAGCATTTTTTAAATGTGAAATTGCAGTAAAAATAATGTGATGAACATGAGCACTTTTTAGGAAAGTTGCATGAGCTTCCACATCAGCTGACACCAGCCCAGAGTCTCTTGGTCAGTCAGGGGCAAAGTTAAAAGCTGTTGAAACTCATTGACTAGATGGTGGTATTGGACTATCGGCATCTAGTCCATGCCTATAACACCCATCGATGCAAAATTAGCTGTGTCTGTGTTTGGAGTCGAGCTCTGTCAGCCTGCAAAGGAAGTGTGTGACTGCGAAAAAGGGGCAGCAGCAGCTGCAGAAGGAGAAACAGAATACAACAACAGGGTTCCATGGCTCGAACCCTCACAAGCTCAGATCTGGAATATAAAATCAGTAAAAATCAAAGAAGGATATGGTTCATTTAAGCACACTTTGATGCAGTAAAACTAGAGAAAATAGTGTAAAAATGTGTTGCAGCTGCAGCAGCTGCTGTTACAATGATAGGGAAGTGCTTGAAGGCAGTTTTGTCTGTTGCTGTGTGTAGTTGTGTGGCGTGTTCATGGGGTAACATGGTCCTCCCAGAAATGATTTTAACATTCAACTGATCCACTCATACACATAGACGCAAAAATTAATTTCTGACAACCATTTGCAGCTGATAAGATTGCTGTCACACACACACACACACACACACACACACACACACACACACACACACACACACACACACACACACACACACACAGAGCCTACTCCACCTTTGTGTACGTAGTAGTCCAGCAGCTGCTGTGTGCCTGGGCTGTAGTTGGTCTTGTAGATGACCACTCTGCTCACCCCCAGCAGCTGCAGCATCTCCATACTCTGGGCCAGCTGAAAGGGTCACAGTTCACAGTTAATGCTTCTCACATTTCTATGTTACATTACAGGCACTGAGCTGCCTCACCTAGCCACAGGTGTTTTATAGATGCTCTCATGCACAAACTGTTCAAGCCCATCACTTGGTCCAGCAATTTGCTGCAAGTTGGTTGATACAGATGTTAAGCCTTTAAAATGGCCGCATGTAATAAAAACACACAAAAAAATGGCCGCTGCTCCGACCTCTCTGCTATGTTACAGGATATGTAAAACAGCAGATGTATAGAGGAATATTCTATACACTGTAAATGCAAATAGTATACCTTACTAGAAATAACATTGTAAGTTTACTAGATTTTAACCAAAATATTTAGTTTACCATCTGTGGTTAACTGCTGTGAAAAAAAGATACCACTAGTTCACAGAAATACTCTTACTACTAGTTATTGATCTATGCTTTGAACCAAGTTGTTTGGAGGCACCACTATTTGTATTTGTATTTGCTTTGGGGCAAAATTACTTGGATTTGGGAAAAAGTGGATGTGGCTCAAATCAGAGGTGATTTTTTTTGTAATCGTAAGATTTTTAACCACAAAGAAATATTACGTATATGAAATTCCTGCTTATTAAAACTACACAGGTTCAAGAAATCCACTCTAAGGACTCTGGATTCTGCAAATCAAAAGAAATCTAGCTGTGAAAAAATGTGGTGGAAATGACTTCTGTGTCCAGTCAGTGGAGTTTCCCAGCATGCTTTTGGCCAGCAGACATTTACTGAGCCTAGTTAACTGTTTGGCTCATGTTCCTTGTTTGGTTGTTTAGTTTGTCTGTGTGTTGTTCATCATGTGGTCTGTGTGTGGTGTTATTAAGTTTAATGGCGGTTTGACATTATTTGCGCACCGTGACGGTTATTCTTTCGGTCTAGCTCCATCCACTAGACTTAATGTTACTTGAAATTGGTATGAATGTTGTTAAAAAAAAAATCTGTTCACTGACCTTTTAGTTGTTCATTAATTTAACTTTAATTTGGCTTGAAAGTTTGCTTGGTAAAAATGGGAAGATAGACAGCAGGCAAATCATGAGCTCACTGATTTCAAAACAGGTGGGAAAAAAGACGAAAGATGGAATACATGAATTTATGGTGTATGAAATACTGAAGTACATTTTTGATCAATGACAGTGATTAGTCTGTCATTTTGTTTATTTGTCTGTTTTCTGCTGAAAATAGCCATCAGGCGCAAAAAAATTACTGCAGAGGAACTTGCACTTTTTGAACTTTTAATTAAAGGGGTTGAAATTTTGCTTTAAAGCTTCTAATACTGCAACTTTATGGATAGTGTGCACCTTTCCTCCCACGTAACAAAACACAAAATGAGCTGTTACACAAAATGAAAGACAATATACAAAAAAAACAACAACAACAACAAAAAAAAAAAAAAAAAAAAAAAAAACAAAACAGAACAGAAGAACAGAACAGAGAGAAGAGTAAACCTGGAGTTATGATGTTACCTGCATCACATTGGTGAAGTCAAACATAGCAGAAATGCACACAGTGAAGTTGTGAGGGAACGAATCATTCTTGGCCTTCTGGTTCATCACCTCCAAAAACACCGGCGGACCCTCACCTGCATCAGATTCAGAGGTGAAGAGCAATCTCAATTAATTAGCAAGTTTGTTATTCAGACAAAAACAGAATTTTCCCAAGAGCTTTAGATGCTTTTTATTATGTTGATTTCCGTGAACTCTCCTCAGAACCTTAAAGCAGGTTGTGTAATTAAATTATTTCCAACAGGATTCCACGTGGAATAGTGAACACTATTTCAAATTCTGAGACAATTTTTTAATTTGATTTAGCTGCAAACAACATGCTAGGTTTACACAACAGCTGCAGCAACTCACACCAACTTCCAACATGACCACCACTGAGTTCAGACACAGACAAATCCTAAGCATCTGGAAATATTATTTGATGCTGGTCTGTGTCCACGGGAGGAAGCAACTAATTACATTTACTCATGTTACTGTAACTGAGTTGTTTTTGCGTACTTTGAGTATTTTTTTTAAAGTCACTATTATTACATTTATTCAAGTACATTTTTGCTTGAGTTTTGTACTTCACTACATTTTAAATCATGTTTATCACAGGGAACAAATGATCAATGAACCTTGTGGAACCTTTCACAATAAAAGCTCAGCCAGCAAAAATGAGATGAGGAACCTGCTTCTACTTTGTTGGTTGTTTTTATTACTTCCAAATTTTCACAATAAAAGCTGCACAGTGAAATACTGCAGCAAGGACCATTTAGACCCAACTGGAAAAAAATGTGGAATAAGAGTGAAGAAAAGGTGAAAAATACCAATGAGTTGGCCTGGCGATGAGAACCATGTAGACTCAACTGCAATGTATGAGTGTGGTTATGTGAGTCTACAGAGTCCTCACTTCAGTTGAGTGTTATGCCCCTTTAAAAGCATGCAGTTTGCATCACGGTTACTGTTTGGAAAAAGGAGCTCAGTCACTTTTACTGCCAGGACACTCAGTACTCAGTACCTTGAGAGTCGGCTTCAGCAGCTGACGTCACGGCGATGTAAGAGGGGGTATGACAGTCTGAGGGGAGAGGACACATGATGTCTGCTGTCCCATATGCAAAATCAAAGTGGTTCCAGTGGAAGCTGGCTTGAGCCTCAGAGAGGTAGAGTTGTGTGGAGATGTCTTGACCCTGGCAACAGAGGAAACAGCGATAAACTATCTCCTCGCTCCTCATCGCCACAGCGAGAACACGGACCTGGAGGACAGACAAAGACAAAAATAAGGACAGTTAGAGACATTTGTTTTACAAGCTATTGAAACTTCCTTACGTTTTCAGTTATTCCAATGTAAATAATTTGGCAGCACCTAGTGGTTGTTTTGCTGCTAAACTGAGTGCACGGCGTCACCTAACCTCACATCTGAGGGAGCACAAAAACTGAATTCAGTTTCCACATCAGAACCTCTTAATGAAGGCAGGTGTGCTCACATTAGGGGATTTAGTCTTCAACCGCTGTGTTTTTTTTTTTTTTTTTTGGTTTGGTTTGTGTAGTGAATTTGCTCATCCCTACTCATTAGATTTGACTGATGGGGTTTGATTGACCTTGGGTCATCAAACCCATTGAGAGGAGCAGGTGGGGCAAGATAAGTGACTAAGGTAAGTGACAACAGATTAATTGATGACTTCTATAGAAAAACACAACTGATTTTAAAAGGAAATCTATCTGATTTAAAAGGCCCTCTATAGGTCTTCATCTTCAGCAAAAAAAAAAGTTTTTTTTACAATAGAGTTTTTTTGTGTTTGTCTTGAAAATAACATATTTTCATCTGTGAAACACATTTCACAACTGTGGATGTTTTATGTCCACTGCAACTCACATGAGTGCAAACAAACTGAGTTTAAGTGGCCCCTAGTGGGTACTGAACCTCTAACTCGGTTGTAGTGGTGCCTTGCTCCAGCCATTGAGGGAACAGAACAGCTCACTCTGACCTCTCGTTTGTCTGTGCGGTGCTCCTGGTAAGCTGACAACAGCAGCGTGTGCGTCCCATTGACTGGCACCACAGAGGCCTTCTCTCCACCTGGAGCTGAGGAGCATTGTGCAAAAAGAGAAGAGAGCAAAGATGAAGAGACAAGAGGAGATGAGAAGAGAGGCGAAAGCAAGTGACCATACAGTAATTGGAAAAATGAGTCTGCTATGCACAGGGAGGGGAAAAAGAAAACCTTAACTCAATTTACTTACCAATTTTATTTGCAGGATAGTGTTTACCCAGCTTTTTATACTGACATGACCTTCTATGACTTGGATTCATATGGTCTGGTTGAATACTGTTTTCTGATTGGCTGGCAGGTGTGTGTTAAAACCATGTATTGCACACAGAGTTTGGCTCAAGTTTAATCACCGTTTTACATCCATCCGCTACCCATGATGTATTGTGTAGCCATAGCAACATCTGTGAAAGCTGACTTGTTACCAACTGCAGCAGCCCAGCTGAGTTATCGACTGGATGAACTAACTACCGGGAAGGAAAACTCACCAGTGGAATTTTTTGTACTGTTTCCTCCTCTTTCCTTTTATGTAGGTACTAAATCATGGAATAAGTGGGATTATCCACTTGTTTCAGTGGATTATTCCACAGTTTAAAGGCACTTCGTGGTTGCCTCCATGTCGTGTTTTAAAACCACACACCTACTGATTCCTTACTTTTCATAATACCTTTATATCGATGCTCGCATTGGTCCTTTTAAGTACTTGTTTCAATGAGGATAATTAGATTAAAAAATTTCCAACTGTTCAATATTCAACATGAACATGTCATGTTGTGCTGAAAATGTTATCATGAGGATGGTACCTTGTCGCACGGGGCCACAGGCTGTTATTTTGGGTTGGACTCGGACAGGAGGCGGGTTGCTGGGGGTCACGCCCGAGATCTTGACCGTAGTGCCAGACCTGCAGATCCACAAGATAGAGACTGGACTGAATTCATACAGCGACCGGAGTGTGACCACATATATGACATTTGAATGAATTAATGAATGAATATCTTATTTTCCTGTCTGGTCATTTATTTGAGCCATACCACATGGAATAATAAAACATTGTGGTGTGTTAACCCACTGTCAGTTCACAGTACATGAACATCATCCAGGCGTGACCATGAAGTTAAACCTCCTACAGACAGTATTCTAGGAGATATCCCATAATGCAACAACAACGAATTGTTGTCGAAAGATCTGCATCTGCATGCATAAACCAATACAAGGAGAAATTCATCTGTCATATGTTCCTTTTCTCCTCCGATCCCACACTTTAAAAAGATATTCAGTAAATGCAAAAATGATATCAAAATGGTATTCGTCAAAGCTCCATTCTCAGTAGCTATCAAATCTAAATCTGGGACATGGACTTTATTCAGACTATTTGTCATATTTCATGATATAAAGGACAATATAGGATGAATTTAATTAATTTAATGGTATCTTTATGAAGAGTCCAAATTGTACCATTGTAGCTGAGGGCAGCATTCATTATGCACAAATGCTATCAGTATGTGAATGTGTGTGTGAATGGGTGAATGTGAGGCAGACATTGTAAAGCACTTTGAGTAGTCAGTAGACTAGAAAAGTGCTATAGAAATGCAGTCCATTTACCATCATGCTCAAGTTTGAGTCACCATTGTCAATACTGCAGTGAAGACCTATAGCCAGTGTCTCAGTCCACATCCAAGTGGGTTTTGACACTGGGCTCCAGT